>NC_083315.2:144662504-144962504 GCF_963455315.2 Globicephala melas
GGACAGCAAGCCTGAGGGAAGATGCCAGTTCCACCAATTCTGACCATTTTGGGTTGAACTAAATGAAGGCAGTACCATACTCTGCTCTTTCCTATACTTCTTCATTAACACACCTATAACATTCACTTTAGTAGTCTGAGCACAAATCTCTCGAGAGCTGTCTTTCCCCTTCTTTCAATATGCCTAGATGCCACCACACGCGGTCAGGAAGAGCCTGCTGGCTTTCTGAGTGCCTCATAGGAACTAGCACCTAACTTGTTAAAGTGTTACCCACAACTAGTTATATGTTATGGCCTCCCTACAGTATGGTATCGCGCCATCGCTCAATTTGCAACCAGTGAAAATTTATCAGGGGTCTATCTATGTTCTCTGAAATCTGATCTTAAGTGCTAACCTCTCATTAGCATTAAAAACGCTCCACTTTTAGTACGTCTACATTAAATGATCAATGAAGAAGTGCTACTGAGAAAACATGGAAGATTTCTTTAAGAAAGGAACCATGCTTTCCTTTCCAGCACAGCCAGTGGGCTGAAGGCCTATTTCCATTCTCGTCTCCATTCTTTCAGCATAAATCCACTACTCACTGGCAACACAACCTGATTTAGCAGGCACTCATTATTAAGACCAGAACACCTATGGCATGTAAATGGGGTGAGATGGCAGAAAATACAGATCCATAGATCCTTTCTGATGGAGAAAAGAAAGAAAAGTCTGAGACAATGAGCTCACACATGCCAGCGCACACACACAAGAACAAGTCAAACATCTCAACGAGGATTTACTTTAACAGAATCTGCACAGGTACACTATGCTCAAGTCTTACTAGAAAGGAGTCACTTGGATTTGTTTCCCTTTCTTAACACAGCACAGCCAGTGGCCAGCTAAACATCAGACCCATTGTTGAATAGAAGGGAGCAGCATCAGACACAAAACTTCAGGCCCTGGTTTCATGTGCCTTTAATACTATTTTTCCTTTCCTCTGTGTTCACTAAACAGGATTTAAAAATTTTTATAAAGCTACTTTTCATAGCTTTTTGTTTTCCCTTTGTATTTATCATGTTTTTAATTTCTTCTCTGAGGAGGAATTCTCCGAATCTGTGTCTTCCAATTCGATTCGGTGCCTTTTGAGGCCACTATGGCCATGAACAGCCCTGCTGCTGTCTGTGTCTGGGGGGTCAGTGGGGTCCTCTCTCGTTCCAGCACTGGGGGTCTCACAGGCCATTTCAGACCCACAACAATCTTTGTGTAGGAGCATCGCCGTCAGGGACAAGTTATCATGATCAGTGTCCGAACGTCCTGGGGACGAGCAGGCCACCGCCTCTAGCTCCCCAAAGCTCTGCCCGTTGCTGTGGGGATGAGGGGGCCGGGGGTGTAAGCGCCCATTGTTGTGGTTGGCACAGATGGTTTCGAGGCTCCTCTCCTCACTGTCATCAGACTGGGTCCTCAGACAGTTGCCAGACCCGCTGCTGAGAGCGGAGCCAGATGCCTTGGGGACAGGAGGGGAGGGTGGCTCCTCAGCCCGGCTGCTCAGGGCCTTGCTCAGGGCCTTTCCATTGAGCTTCTTGGTCTCAAAAGAGTGTTCTACAGAGCCACCAGTGTTACTCGTGTCCTGAGAGGTGTCCTCTGGTGCCTCAGCCCAAGGGTGACCGCTGGGCTCATGGCCTGGGCCATTGCTGGGATTTATGGCAGAAGTCCCTTCTTTAAAAGCGTCCTTGCTGTGGCCTGCGGGGGGCAGGTCCTGGCTCCTCTGGGCCATGGTCGTGTTTAGACAGGCTTCCTTACTGGAAGAAGGGGCCGGGTTGTCTTTGTGGCTGGTTCCTGCTCTCCCTTCATCTGCCTCCCCAGACACAAGCGAGCTCTCTCCCTCTTTGTTATTTGAGTAGGAGATATAGGAGTAGCGGAGCCACTTGTAAGCTTTATAGATCTTGCGCTCAACTGACTCTATGTCGGAAGTTGGCGATGCTCGGCTTGGCTGAATCTCCAGAGTGGACGTGTTCCGCTCAGGAGAGGAGGTGGGGGAAGAAGAGAGGTCATCTACTTTGATCTGGGGGTAATCATAGTTGTCTTCTCCAATGCAGGTGTCAGTGGGCTTGGTCGGGGCACCAGGCCTCTCCTCTCGAGGCATCTTCTGCCGGCGCCGCATGGCGTTCCGCTGCCGGGTGGACGCTCGCCGTTCATTCAGCTCCTCCTCATCCTCGGAGCTGCTGGGGCTGCCGGAGCTGCTGGACTCGTCTTCAGGGCTGGGAGACCGTGGCCGGGGGAAGAGATCTGTGTCCAGTTCAACCTCACAGGCGTTCTCTTCTGAATCGGACTCGTTGGAAAGAGCCAGGAGGCGTTTGTCCTGGTAGCGCCGCAGGGCAGACAGGCGCTGCTGGCGAGTGGTGGCATCCTCGCACGTGGGCGGTGGCGGAGTTGAAGCCACCACATTTGTGGCAGTGACCCGCAGGGGCCCCAGGTGGAAGGCGCTGTCAGCAGACTCATCCACTGTGGGCGGAGGGGAGCGGGGCAGCGAGGCCGAGGACTCGGAGTCGGTGTAGCCCGAACGCTCGCTGACCCCTGCGTGCAGCTGGAGGATGGTGCTTTCACTGAGGTCGCTGTCTGAGTCGGAGCTCCAGCCCTCGATCTCGCGACGCACCAGGGAGTCAAAGAAGGCCATCATCCGGGGGTCTTCCTGCACAGACTGGTTGGCGTAGTCGTGGGACAGGCCACTCCCACTGTTCAGGACAAGGCTGATGTACTCTTCGTGGGTATAGAGACAGCGAGAATCATCCTCAATCCGACCATCCAGATCTCCGGTACATCCTGGCTGCTTGTATGGGCTCCAGATCTGCACAGAAGGCGAAAACAAAACCAATGAGGGCTGATTAGAATGTATTCTAAAGCTGTCGAACATAAAGAACACTAAGGCAGAGCTTCCCCAGACCCTCCCCGTCACTGAGCCAGGACTTGCTAACCAACTTTAAAAATATAATCCAGACTGGATTATGTGGGCCACATATGAAAATGGAAGCTTCCAGATTCAAATGTGGGACAAAGCATGGTCTAGGACACAGCATTAGCCTAGTTTCAGGAGACCCAAGTCCTGTCTCTAGGCCCAGGATAAACACACACCCTGTCTGCCACGACCCCTCTTCCCTTTAGCTTCCTCTATTAGTAGCTTGGAAACTACAATAACCCCCTTCATAATCTCAGAGCACAGAGGATGACTTGAAGATTGGCCAATGTGTTCAAAACTCTCAGAAGACTGGAGAGGTACCACTTTTCCAAAGTGAAAAGAGACCCAGCAGTCAGTCCTCTGCGACAGTTAATATTTCAGCCTATAACTCTACTTCTCCCCAACTGCAACATTTCTATTTTAAACTAATGGGAATTGCTTACTGGAGCTTGATAAGAATAGCCAGCTGCCTACACTGCAGTTCCCTCTTGGACGTGCAGGCATCAGTTACCCAGGAATCTGGGTTCTCTTAACCAGGGAGCTGCTGGCTTGCTCCCCAACTCTTCTGTTAGCTGCAGGAATAGGTAGGACACACCTTCCAAGACCACAGACCCATCCCTTAATACCCTTCCACTCCATGGTCAGAGACATGGGCGCATAGCCAAAAGGTGGCAGAACTAGGATTCAAACTAAGGTCTGTCTGAATGCAAAAGCCCAACTTTACAAGTTGAATAAGTTATGCAAAAACGATATCCAAGGTAATTAAGCTGTCACTGCAAATGAGAACGATGAGCTTCACCTGACTGCCAGACTGGTCCAGAGCAGCACAGAGAAGCTCAGTTACATCAGCTGGTAGTCATGGCAACTCAGATGAAATTCCAGATGATTTTCTTGCCTTGACAGGCTGGTGTCTATATTTAGATAGCACCCAACCCAGAAAACAGTGGCTCCTCATCCCCTATCAAGACAATGGCTTTGTTTCGGCAAAGCTGTCCAAGGACAAATTCGCCTTCTTGTAAGCCCTGTTCCCGAGGCCCTTTCCTTCCGTGATTTACTTTGATCTCCTGGGAGACAGTGTTTCTTTGGAGGATCCCCAGTTCAAGAGGGGCTGAAGAAATCTTCTAGGCTAAGTGTCTTCACCAGTTCCCAACTCAGATTCATTCCTCCTTCAACTTTGTTCCCTGCCCACAACTCCTCAGGTGTTCTCCCATCTCCAGCTTCATAATCTTACCCAGGGGAGTTTTAAGGCAGTGGTTCTCAAACTTTGGCATGCACGTGAATTATCTGAAGAATAATTAAAATGCTGACTCCTGGGACTTGCCTGGTGGCGCAGTAGTTAAGAATCTGCCTGCCAATGCAGGGGACATGGGTTTGATCCCTGGTCTGGGAAGATCCCACCATGGAGCAACTATGCCCGTGTGCCACAAGTACTGAGCCTGTGCTCTAGAGCCTGCGATCCACAACTACTGAAGCCCGCGCGCCTAGAGCCCGTGCTCCACAACAAAGAGAAGCCACCGCAACGAGAAGCCCGAGCACTACAACGAACAGTAGCACTTGCTCGCCACAAGTAGAGGAAGCCTACACGCAGCAATGAAGACCCAACGCAGCCAAAAATAAATAAATAAATAAATCAAGGTGTTTTATCTTAAAAAAAAAAAGCTGACTCCTGAGCACCCCCCTTAGAGATTCTGATTCAGTAAGTCATGGGTAGGTTACCAGGGGTCTGCACTTTTTTTTTTTTTTTTTGCGGTACGTGGGCCTCTCACTGTTGTGGCCTCTCTCGCTGCGGAGCACAGGCTCCAGACGCGCAGGCTCAGCGGCCATGGCCCACAGGCCCAGCCGCTCCGCAGCACGTGGGATCCTCCCGGACCGGGGCACGAACCTGCGTCCCCTGCATCGGCAGGCGGACTCTCAACCACTGCGCCACCAGGGAAGCCCTGCACTTTTAATTAGCACTCAAGGGGTAAGTGGGGCGACCAACTTTTAAGAAACACTGGAATATAGTTAGCATACAATAAGTAGCGGAAAATAAAGGCTTAGCCTGAAGCAATTCTCAAATTCTTTGTGAGACTCAATTTTCGGGAAACATTTAGACCTGGCCTTCAGCAATGGCCCAAGCTGTAAATGACTATCTCTGCAAACAGATGTCTCTGGGAATAAAAGTTTGGTGGCTTAGAAAAAAACTGAGGGGGGGGGGGGACTTCCCTGGTGGTCCAGTGGCTAAAACTCCATGCTCCCAATGCAGGGGGCCTGGGTTTGATCCCTGGTCAGGGACCTAGATCCCACATGCTGCAACTAAGAGTTCACATGCCGCAACTAAAGATCCCGCATGTGGGAACAAAGATCCCGCCTGCTGCAACTAAGACTCAGCACAGCCAAATAATTAATTAATTAAAAAAGAGAGAGACTGAGGGGTCCAACAGGCAAAGCCTTTAGGGTGTTTTGGGGTCTTAGTCTATATTCTGGGCTAAAGTTCTCACTCCCCCAGTTTAAAAATGGAAAATGTTACTAACCATGTTGCATAATATGAAATCTATATGTACTTCCCAGAAACTCAGAATTTAACAGAATCACAAAATGTTAATGGTGAGATTCTTGCTGGCCCAACTATCCAACAAGCCTAGATTTTAATCTACTACCCAGCCTCCTATATCTTCACTTCAGGAATGAAAATCAAAATACTGAAAGTTGGCATTTATATGTGCTCTGGAATGTATTAAGCTGAGGTAGACTTTCATTCCTGAAGCTTGGAGTAATGGAACAAAACGCTGGATCAGGAGGCAAGAGTCTTGAATGTGGGTTCCCACACAGCTCTAGTTCGCTGGTGACCGTGGGTGAAGCTCAGCTTCCTTATCTAAACAGTGAAATTAGATGGGTCTCATGCAATCCTAAGATTCAGAGCAAAACAAAACCCCTATCCCAGACGGCCAGTCTTCAGTCCTCAAGGGACTTGCCGCACAGAGCTGTGGGAACTAGTAGAACAGGTAGGAACCCGAGCCTCAACACTTCACATGGCCCAGAGCAAATGACTTCATCCTGGAAACCTCTTTCTCAACTGTAGAAATGAGAATGATAAAATGATATAACGTATACCAAAGCACCAATAACTGTGGTGCTTCCTCCTTCGTTTAGCAACTGAATACCTCAACTAGAAGGTCTGAGACTCATCCTCAAAGAGACTTTTGAACAGCAGAAGCATTGACCATCCCGATTATGTTAGTCCTTCCTCATCCCTAAAATATCAATTTCAAACATTTGTGAAATTGTTTATTTTTCTTACACTGAAAGTCAACAACTTAGAAGTGAAGCAATGAAAACACAACTTCCTGTTGCATGTTAAGTGTGGCTAGATGTTTCTCTTCATGGGGGGGCAAAGTTCATGAGAAAAGCAGGAGGGATGAGCAGCTTTCTCTTCAAGCCCAGTGAAAAGTTTAGCACAAGAGGCTGATGAGGAAAAGGATGCAGTTCAATTATTATTCAAAGCATCATCGAAATGGAAAGCAATTTAAGTAACAAGTGTTCTGATCTACACAGGTGACCATGACATGCTTGATGTAGCAACTCTAAGCCCTCTTCTCTCTTTGTGCTATCACACTAAATTTAGACATTTGCCCACCTACCAAGAAAAACTACACAGATAGAGACTTAAGCTGTTATTCAGGGATGCTCCACACTCTCTAATCCGGATTCCAAGACTTCCTGGGCCCACCTCTGGCCTACCATCCCTGCCTTACATCTTAGTCCTCCCTTTCTGTGCTCTTTACTTTGGCCAAATGATCATTTTCTAAACTGGTCCTACACTTTGCTGCTTCTGAGCATTTATTCATGAACACACTGCCTGGAATGCAGTAGGTGATCAATAAATATTTATTGATTCAGTGAAATAATTAAATGTCCATTTTCTCTGCTTAGAATGGTCCTCCCATCTTACTCCTTTCTTTTCTTTTGCAGGCTTTTTCCTTCAAAATCTAGTTCAAGTATTACCTACACTGAGATTACCCCAGATGGGGAAAAAAATTTCCCCCTCCCCACACAGCACTGTTTCTATCTCTTATGTACTTATTGCATTTTTCATTACCTTTATTTCTTTTCTCTCCTACTGGGTCACCAATTCCCATGGGGACCTGCATTACCTTTCTTTCTTTGTGTTCCTCACAGGGCCTGGCACAAATTGCAGACAGTAGGTATGGTTCACAAATACAGGGTGAGTAAATGAATACTGGTCTTTGAGGAAAAAAATGCCAGCATTTGCTCCATCTTGCTATCTCTTATGTTTAACTACAAAATGAACCCCCTTTTTTCTGCTAAGTGTGGGCAATTCAAGGGGATAGAAGACCTGTTATGGGTGAGAAGAGGCTGGCCCTGACAATAGGGACTCTTCTCCTCCAGGCCAGAAAGGCATCAGCAAAGGACAAGTCAGGGGGAAGGTGGAGTGAGTAGAGAGAGAGGTGGAGAGAGAAAAGCAGGCTGGACTAGAATATGGTGGAATGATGGTCTTTGAGCCATTGATCCTCTCAGAAACAGCAAACAAGAAAGTGACTTTTATTAAAATAGTCAGAAATTGTCAGGCACAGGTAACTTACAAGGCACTCTTAGGTGTCAAGTCACTGTTAGCGCCCTCACTTGACAGATGGGAGACAGACTCGAAGGGCTGCCCAAGGGTACTAACTGACTTAAGGTTTTAATTGGCTAAACATGCCTACTGGTGAGGCAATATTCAGACCTCACTGGAACCTGAAAGCAGTGAGCTCCATAGTTTAGTCTGAATATTTTCACAGAGAAAATATTTTCTTCTCCTTCTTCTCTGAGAACTTGGCTAGTTTCCAACCTATGACCTTTCGGGTAAGGACTCCGGTTGACTAAACAATAATCGGGGAGACTTAGCACAGAAGCATCCCAGAGTGTACAGCCAAGCAGGAATCTCTGTTCTAAAGGAGATGCTCAAGCAGAGCTCCCTGAGAGAATGATGTCAATGGGCCTAGAGAGGACATGCTACTGTGCCAACCCATGAGTCACAGGCTAAAGGAGAAGGGAAAACAATGCAAGGGACAGGGGCAATTCAATGACTGCCCAAGTGAAGGACTACTGAGATGATCAAACCCAGCAGGGGCATCAGGCTGCCTGCTGTCTTCCCGCTAGCATGGTAAATGTGGCAGTATACCAGGAAGAACAAAGAACAGGGCTCTATGCTAGCCTTACCACTAATTAGCTGTATAATTAACCCCAGACAGTAAATTTACAATTTAAACCTCATCATCTACAAAAGGAAAAGTCAGTAAAAATGATCTAGAAGTCCTGTTCTAGCCCTGTTTATTTATGGGTAAATAAATGTATGCAATCTTGAAAGTCAGCCCTGATCCACAGGACCAATAAAACCTAAATAAAGGAAGTTGGAATAAGGACAAATAAAAATATTGACCCATACTCCAACATTACATTTTTGATAGCTTCCTCTGCCTCAGATACAAGTTGTATAGTTTTCTGTTTTTTTTTAAAGAATGAAAGAAAATGAAAACTACCAATTTGTTACAAATCAATTTTTACTTTTCCCCTGAAACTTCCCTCAGGTTTTCAATGTCATTTTGGGGGAAGAAAAAGAGGAGTTTTATGTTTTGCTGGGGAGGGGGGGAGATCATCTATCCTTATTTAATAGTCAAGTTATCACAGGGTCCTCAAGAATTCGTCCTTTGCCCTGAACCCTCATTTTCTCAGATGTGGAAAAGGGTTACTAGCGACTGGAATGTGAGTGATGGGCAGCGGGCCATCCTTCCGTGGACGCAGGCCAGGCTGGGTCTCTCAGTTGCAAGCTCTAAAAATATTCCTTGGCAGAGTTAAGTTCATTCAGTCAATGTGCAGTTGATGCAAGTGGTTAGCCTCAATCACAACCACATGCAGTGGTTGATATGCATGTGGTTGTAATATTTTGATATGTCCTGAGACAAGTTAGCTATGGTTCCGGTAGTCACTTAGTTATGAGGACAGCAATTAAGGAAAAGTGCACACAGAGTAACTTTGGGGATGATAGCTTCTTTACCACCAGATGGGGTTTGGAAAGCAGAATTCATCAGACTCCAGATCAGAGACCATGGAAATGTAGTGGCATACAGGTAGTATCTAGTTTCAAAACCTAGTGATTATTTTTAAAAATGGCCCTGAAAGGAGGGTTTTAAAACCACCCTCTTTAACATCAATTTTTCCGTATTTTATAATATGTCAAAATAATTGAGAATTCTGATAGACCTTCGGTATGTTTAGCTATGAGGTCCTACATACATTTAGTTTTTTCCATTTACGAATTGCAATAATTTCTCTAAAAGGACAAGAGGGTAAGGTGCCTCACCTTGATGATCTTTTCTACACCAGAAGAGCAGATCATGTAGGTGTGGGGGTTAAATCGGACCTGGTTCACAATAGACCGATGCCCTTTCAGCACCATGAAGGCTCCGTTGACCACCCTACCAATGCCACCTGGGAAGACAGAAGGAAACAAAAATCAAATGACGAAACAGATGGAAGTAAACAGGTTCCAGTAATGGCAAACAAACAGCTCTGAACCAGAGCCGAGATATTTTATTAACTATACCACCAGGAGAATGCTTAATCTTACAGATAAAGTTGCTATGGAAAGAAGGAAGATGAAATATCTCTCGGCATATGTGCTCTTACCAAGGGCCTTTATTTAGTCTTTAAGCATTGCCCACGCCCACCCACTGCAATTCCATTGTCAATGAAGCCACAGCCACTTAAAACATTTCTCAAGGTTTTGATCCCCAAGATAGAATCCAAGTGTTACCTTAAAAAAGGCCAGTCATAAGCAAAATGAGACCGAACTGCTTGAGAACAGGTGGCAGCTGAGCCAGGGACATGCAGAACCAGAAGCATGTAATTACTTAAACGCGCAAAAAAATCTCTGATCCAGTTGCCCTCATTTTCTATAATGAAAACAGCAAACAAAGCAAACAAACAAAAACCTCTGGGAAAATAATGGAGAAAATCCCTTCTTCACTCTGATGGCAGGGAGAACTAAGGATAAAGAAAGGAGATATGGGTCACTTTCATAATAAGCAGAGCCCAGGTATTGAGAATTAGAGAGTGTGGGCCTTAAATACACCATGTATGGAGGCCATTGATAGGAAAGCTGTATCTTAAGGACCATCCTGTAGGCTTTCTTCTTCAATGATGGCGAAAAGTACCAGAGGCCTAGAACTTATAGATGAAAATGTCATCATTTATGAACTCGAGACAATCTCAAAGGTTCAACTTCACTGGTAAGGGCATCACACTCACACAGAACAAATGCACCCAAGTTCTGAATAAGGTCACTTCTGAGCAGCCATCAACAGCTCAGTACACACCAACTGGCAAAACGTGATGCATACAGACACAAACAAATGAGTGCTCATTTATTTAAGCAATGAGTGCCTTCTTAGACCCTACCAGGAGCATGGCACCACTAGGGCACAAAGTACCATCACGCACTATCTCAGCTCCACACGCCTCCATCCCAGTCCCAACTCCACCTTGTTCAAACATTTATTCCAAACGTTTCTCATCTCAGTATCTGGAGGGAAAATGGCCAGAACAACATCCCTTTTCCAGAAGTAATCTGGTTCTGCAGAAGGTGTCTTCTGCTTTTGGCCTCCTGACAATTCCTCCTTCACCTCTTCTGCCTCATGAAAGATATCCCTCTTTATTGACATGTACATATCTTTTTTTTTATGACAGCAAGAGGTTTCAGACTGTACTGATTTGCTCCTTGGTGGTGCCAACTTGGCTAGCACCAGGTGCTTACTCTACTTTGTGAGTGACAAAAATATCCTTTGCCTAAATTTTCCCCCATGTTTGACATTATTAATATTTGAATTATTCAGGATGGATAATGTATTTAGAGCCGTTCATATTTCAGCCCAACATCATCATGTTTGTTAATAAACTATAAAGGAGAAGAAAAGTAACTAGGACATAGGTGTGTTTTTATGGAGACAAAGGATTAGGAAAGGTTTAAGCACCAAAGGTAGGCTGCCTTGATGGGAACCCCTAGGCAGCCTGAGTGCACTAGGTTCCTAGGGTGGAGTGGGAGGAGGGGAAGGTAACCTGAGCCTAGTCAAAGTACAAAGAAACTTGAGAGAATTAAGGAAAAGGGATCCATGGGAATCTAAAACAGTTGTCTCAATACAGTGATCTCACCACCCCAAGGAGTTCCTTTGGGTGAGTTTCTTTTCTATATATGGTTGATTCAACAAGTAGCAGTCCTGCTCATGGATCTCTTCTGAATTCTACGTTTCCAACATCCTACTCCTATTCATACCCACGCTGGGGTGGTCACTAGCAAAGAAACTTACGGTTGAACCTAGTACCAATCTCTTGTTTAATCCTTCTGCCTCTAAGAAAAAGAATTTAAGTGACTCAGAGAATTTCAGTGACTTCTTTCAAGTAGCTAGTAAATGGCAGAGCCAGTATTTGAACCAGAGTCTGTTTGGTTGTAATGCCTAATATCGTTCCCTCTGTAACACTGGCATTTAAGAGATGAAAAGGTTTGAATAGGGGTGGAGTCAAAAGGTCATAACTGATTTCTAAATCCTGGCAGTCATTGTACAAGTTGATTTTCTTTTTAAGTCCTAAATTTAAAAGAGGGGAAGAAGAAGATTCTATCCAATGGTATTGTGATTGCAAGCTCTACAGTATCAGCACAGGACATTTCATCACATTGCCAACACTGAATAGTCTATGAGAGTAGAAGTGGATCTCTTGCACACCCAGAACCTGGGGTGCAATGCCTGAACTAAAACAGGAACTTAGTAAAACTAAAGCAGGTATCCATTGTTAAATGGATAGTGTTTCAGGAGAGGGCAATTCTAGAATAAGTACCACCAAAGGAGGACAGTTAGAAGGTCTCATGTCTTAAAGAATCAGCTACCAGAGAACTAAAGTTTATCAACTAAACCAATCTTTCTGTCAAAGATGACTTAGAATACAATTACGATAACTTTCAGATCTAAGGAATAACTGAAGGGTATCAATGCTTGAAAATTCAAACCATGGAAAAACTGTTTCTAATGCTCTTTCAAGCACTGTGACTTCATCTGGTTTCTCTTCTTGGCAGCAATTTTTAAAAAAAATAAATTTATTTTTGGTTGTGTTGGGTATTTGTTGTCGCACGCGGGCTTCCTCTAGTTGTGGCGAGTGGGGGCTACTCTTCATTGCGGTGCGTGGGCTTCTCATTGTGGTGGCTTCTCTTGTTGCGGAGCAACAAGGCTCTAGGCACGCAGGCTCAGTAGTTGTGGTGCGCGGGCTCTAGAGTGCAGGGTCAGTAGTTGTGGCACATGGGCTTAGCTGCTCCGTGGCATGTGGGATCTTCCCAGACCAGGGCTCAAACCCGTGTCCCCTGCACTGGCAGGCGGATTCTTAACCACTGCGCCACCAGGGAAGTCCCTTGGCAACAATTTTAATAAGAAATTATTTCTCCTTCTTCCTACCCAAATGTGTACCCAGAAAATCTGAAAATGAAGAGGAAGTCAATAGAGCCAAGAGACAGAAGGTGAAAACAGGTACAGGAAGTATTGCTGCCACCTGTATAAGGTAACCCAGGCTGCGTACAGAGAATCATAGCAATGAATGGGCTTCAGAGAGGTTCTCTATAGTCCCTCTCCTGGTTTCCAGGTTTCAAGTAATTGAATACAGCTGCTACTGTACAGTTTACATACAATGATTCTTAGAGAATAGATGTTTTATCAGTTCTGGAGATTTGTATATACCAGATAAATTTCTTTAGTCTGAAATGGCTAATGTCAAGATGCCAATACCAGTACGACCTTGGGGCCTCCTCTCCTCCATTATCTAACCAGAGCCTGCTCATCAACAGGAGAATCGAGTTGGAAAAAGTTAGGTGGGGAATATTTTTGCCAAGAACTATATAACCGGGCTTCCCTGGTGGCGCCGTGGTTGAGAGTCCGCCTGCCGATGCAGGGGACATGGGTTTGTGCCCCGGTCCGGGAAGATCCCACATGCCACAGAATGGCTGCGCCCGTGAGCCATGGCCGCTGAGCCTGCGCGTCCAGAGCCTGTTGCTCCGCAACGGGAGAGGCCACAACAGTGAGAGGCCCGCGTACCGCAAAAAAAAAAAAAAAAAAAGACAGATATTGGTATAGGAAATGCTGGAAGCATGGGAAAACTTCATCTGGTAGCTCTAGACTCGAGTAGCAAACAAAAGCCTGCAGAACACAGTGATAGGGCAAGATGGGAAGCAAGGACATAAAGGAGTGGTACTACTTTGCAGGAAAAGAAGTCAAAAAATCAGGTAACAATGGTTATTGCCATGATGCAATGGACTTCAAATCTCTGTAATTACCTAGTCCTTCCCTAAGCAATAAGACTTGGGCTTGGTGATATTCACCAAAGAATCCAATGGTTAATTCAGTTCCCATCCTAACTCGTCTTATTTGACTTATTAGCAAGATTCAACAGAATTGCCTCCCCTTTGGCACACTTTTTTCACTGCCCTCCTAGGATCACCCTCTTTTGGTTTTCCTGCTACCTCACTGGTGACTCCTTGTTGATTTCCCTTTTTGGCTCTTCTCCCTGGCTTTTTTTTGGGGGGCTACTCAGCGCAGCATGCAGGATCTTAGTTCCCCGACCAGGGATCGAACCCATGTCCCCTGCAGTGGAAGTGCAGAGTCTCAACCACTGGACCACCAGGGAAGTCCCCTCCCTGCCTTCTTAACATGAGAATGCCTTAGCGCTCAGTTTTTGGTCCTCTTCTCTTAAACTACCTATACTTCACTCACTGCTGATCTCAGTCACTGGTGTTCTCATCCAGTCTGTGGCTTTAGATACTACCTATATGATATCAGAAAAATTTTTATCTCTAGTCCAGGTCTTTCTTGAACTCCAGACCTCCATACCTCTAACATCCAAAGTGTTTATTCAACAACTCTACCTGGTTGTTTAAGAGAGATATTAAACTCTACCTGCTCTCCCTTTCTCCCCCAATCTAATCTATTAGGAAATCCTGATAGCTTTACTTTAAAAAAAACATATTTATTTATTTAGGCTGTGACAGGTTTTAGCTGCGGCACGTGGGAACTTTGCTGCGGCATGCGGGCTTCTTAGTTGCGGCATGCATGTGGCATCTAGTTCCCCGATCAGGGATCGAACCCGGGCCCCTTGCATTGGGAGTGTGGAGTCTTAGCCACTGGACCACCAGGGAAGTACCCCCTCCCCCTTTTTTGGCTTTACTTTCAAAATATATCTAGACTTCAACCCCTATTACCTTGGTTCAAGCCATCACCACAGCTCACCTGTGTGAGAGAATCCTACTAGTTCTCCTCATTTCTACCCTTGGCAGCCCCACTCCCACTATCTACCCTCAACTCAGTAGTCAGAGTGATGCTGTTAAAATAAGTCAGATCATGTCAATCCTCTGCTCAAAATTCTCTAATGGCTCCCCACGTCACTCACAATAAAAGCCTACATGATTGGACACCCCTATACCCCATTTATCTCTATGACTAAGCCCTACTATTCTCCCCTCAGGCACATTCTCACTTCAAAACCTTCATACTGGTTCTACCTGAAATGCACTTATCCCAGATTTCTGCAAGGCTCTCTCACCAATTTGAGGTTTTGTTCAATGTGACCTTCTCAGTGAGGACTATACTGAATATCCTATCTAAAATTACATTTCCCTGACTCTGTTCCCATACCACTTCCTATCCCCCTTATTCTGCTCTATTTTTTCTTTTTCCAAAGCACTTCTAACCTTTTAAACATACTATATAATTTACTGTATCTATTGTTAATTGTCTGTTTCCCCTGCTAGAATGTAAACTCCATGATGGCAGGGCTCTTTTGTTCTGCTGTATCCTAAGCCTCTAGAACAGTCTCTACCTAGTACATGGTAAATTTTCAACAAGTATCTGATGAATGAATGAAAAGGTGTGAGTGTATTAGACTGTGGAATATAAGCATGCAGGAAAGAACCCAATCTCCATTAGTGGGCTTCACCATCCAACATGCGGATTACCCAAGTGTCTTTCTCCATCTTCCTGCTGTCAATTTTGTGTGTTTCTTTTATTGTGTTTTGACTATAGTTAAGAGCAGAGAAATAAAGTAGCTAAGATCCTACCTATCCTTCACAGTCCTCTGAAATGCTAATTCCATGAAAACTTCACTGATCCCCCGAATCTCTTCAAGCCCTCCTTAATTATCTTTTTTTATAGGCTTTGGAATCCATTTTTAAATTCAGTGTGCACATACACACATACCCTTTTCTCATCCCTCTTAGATTGGAAGTTCTTGGAAGGCAAGAAAGTATTCATTTTTCAATCACCCATAGGATTTGCATAATGTTTTATCTAAGGATACTCAGTAAATGAACAAATTAAAGTAAATCTCATTATTTCCTCTGGAACAAGGCTTGAAGCAGAAGGCTAAAGCTGTTATCTACCAAAAGGAGGTTTGGTAAGTACCTGTCCAGGCAATTAATCTATTTCATTCCTGACTCCACTGGTAGAGTTAATGAGGAGCCATGAGGGGCAAGGGACTCTTTCTTTTCCTCACATATCTAAAAGAGTTGTCCAAACAACCTCTTAGTAATTCCAAAAGGCCCTAGTGAACACTCCCAGGGCTCCAAGTTTCAAACCATAAAGAGAAATACAATCAGGGTACTGACAATACAGAGAGAGCAGTGGCTGCCTCCTGGGGATCCTGTAACCACTTAAGAGTTAAGAAAAGCCAGATGGGACAGCCAGTGCTGTCAGTAAAGCTCAAAGAGCTCCACAGACAGCAATGCTTAATTGTACAAAAAAAGTCAATTACACTAAGTTCTTCTTTCATCTGTAGTTCACATGTGTTTGCAACCAACTACTTGTGGCCAATTAAAAACAGCTGTTCTTCCTATTACATGGGAGGAAAAAGCAGATGCCCAGGCCTAACTCACTGAGAGTAAATGCATGTCTAGAAAAAGGAGGAGAGACAGAGCAGGCACACGTATGCAGGCCCATGGAAATACATTTACAGCTGTTTCCAGCCGACTTCAACAGCCTACTGTCAGTGGGGGATGGCTGCAGTGACCTGGCAGTGAAGCTGCATGTTTTCCCCTCTATTCAGGGAAAAAACTGTCGTATAACTTCCCCCCTCTTAAACTACTGATGAGTCAAGAGCAGCCTTCATGCAAGAAAAACTCAACTGACCATTCAGGAGGGCACCAGATGAGCACCATGGCTTGGTCTCCAAGGAGTTTTTCAGAGGAAAGTTAAAAGGGAGAAAGCTTTTAAAATGAGGAATAGCAACATTTAGTAGCTACTGAGCACCCTCACAATATCCCTAAGAAAGCAGATATTATTACTACTGTTGTTATTGTTTGCATTGTTAATATTCTTATTTTACAGATGAAGAAAGTTTGGCAAGATTAAACAATTTTTCCAAAGCCTCCAACTAAGAGACAAATGCATCAGGAATTTAAACCCAGGCCTACCAACTCTATTACATTATGCTTCTTTCCATAAATAGTAAGGTCTTAGTGTAGAGGCATATCTCAGGGGAAGCAATTCTATCAGTGAAAACTCTAAAGTCCTTTCCAACAAGAATTAGGGAAAAGGGAAGGAGAAGGCCGTATGAATATTTTCCAAAGACACCAACATCTACCAAATGTAAACCCATTACGTCTATTACCTAGGTTACTAGGCAGCAATGCTCTGGAAATTATGGATCTATGGGCATTGATCTTACACACAGCAGTAACAATGTCTTACATTTGAAAGCACCTAGTTTTCAGAAAGCCTCCAAGGCTGTTAAGTCATCCACGATATGAGGTGGTAGGGCGGGGGGTGGAGGTAGCAATTTTACAGAAGAAACTGAGACTCAGACAACTGCTGTTATATAACCTGCCTAGAATCACTCAATCATTTGGTTACTGGAAGTACTGCAGACTTGAATCCAGGTATGATCTTAAGCCTAACGCTCCTTCCCATACACCATACTGGCTCTATAGATAACGGCCAGCCTGTTTATTTTATCTTCGGAATTATCACATAGAAACAGATGCTCTTCCTACGTACTTCGTAGGTGTAAAATATATTCTGATGGGCTTTTTCTTTGCTACAGCAAAATCCCCAGTTCCTTCCTCTGATTTTTAAAGAGATTTTGAGAAATGAGTAATTATTTGACATCAACTAAAAAAATTGAGCCTAATCCTCCAGGTAGGAAGTTTTACAGTGGGTATTAGTTCTTACATCTTGAAATGATTGAGGAAGCCCTATGTGAATTACTTAGCCAACTGCCTAATTCTGTGTTGTTTATATAATTAATAAACTTCATCTCTTTAGAGTTTGTGTAGCAAAAAAATGTCTCCAGTGACTGTCAGTCTTTCTGAACAGGAGAATGGAGAAGAAAAAGATGCTCTTGCTTGTGGCTCACACTGAGAAGCACACAGCAGGTATTCAATAAATGCAGATTGCGTGTCATCTGATTATGCCATTAAGGCATATAACAAGAAGCCAGCTTCCTCCCACAGCCTGCCTCAGTATCTTACTTTCAACTGGCATGAACAGAGAGAGCGAGCACAGCCTTTTCCAGATTTGTTTAAGTCAAAATGGCAGTAGATTAGATGAGGAATTTCCTGACAGATTTTTCGTTATCTAAGCATTCAAAGCTAGAACTCAAGGCCACATTTAGCCCTTTTATGTTATGTTTGGCTTGCTGAACCTTTCTAAATGTTTTTAAAAACTATGAATTGCCAACATTTAAAAATAGAGAGCCTACATGTAAGAACTTTCTAATCACTGGAGTTGCCCTGGGGCAACAAGCACCCTATCATGGGGGGCAACCTAGCAGAGGGTTTAAGTTATTCCTAAATAAAAGTGTACTTTAATATATGTAAGTTATAACTCAAAAAAAAATTATTGTGGGGATATGTATGCGAACAGAAAATTCTACAGACCACTGATCTGGACTAAATACATGCAGAATGTGAATGCTTCTGCTGGGATATCATGTTTTCATTTTTATTCATTTAAGAAAATTTTATTTCTTTTGTGATCTATTCTTTGTCCAATGTTTATTCACTGATTTTTTTTTCTTTTTTCATTAAGGAGTATAAAAAGGATACAGAAAACAGCATAAAAAGTATAGTTTAGGGGCTTCCCTGGTGGTGCAGTGGTTGGGAGTCCGCCTGATGATGCGGGGGATGCGGGTTCGTGCCCCAGTCCGGGAGGGTCCCGCATGCTGCGGAGCGGCTGGGCCCGTGGGCCATGGCCGCTGGGCCTGCACGTCTGGAGCCTGTGCTCCGCGGCGGGAGAGGCCATGGCAGTGAGAGGCCCGCGTACCGCAAAAAAAAAAAAAAAAAAAGTATAGCTTAATGAAGTTTTTTAACGTGAACACCTGTATAACCAACACCCAGGTCTCAAGAAATGGAATTTTTCCTGGCCATTCAGAGGCCTCTATATGCTTCATTCCTATTACAACCCCTTCCCTCCCCTAAAGAAATCATTATCCTGACTTGTACATTAATTGCTTCCCTGCTTTTTAAAATAATTTTATTCATCCAAGTATGCATTCCTAAATACTTTATTTATTTATTTATTCTTGGGTCACACCGTGCAGCTTGTGGGATCTTAGTTCCCCGACCAGGGATCGAACCTGGGCCTTCGGCAGTGAAAACTCAGAGTCCTAACCACTGGACTGCCAGGGAATTCCCTTCTAAATACTTTAGTTTTGCCTGTTTTTTGTTCTAATATATCTTTTGGGTTTCTTATACAATAGATTTTCTCCTGTCCATCCTTCCTTTTCTCACCAAAATGTAAATACTTGTTGAAGAACACAGATCATTTGACCTATATCCTCACAACGTAGTACAGAACACTCCTCTGTCCTCTGTGCTACCTGCAAATTGAAAGCTGGATCCTGAGGTCTGATTAGATTCAGGGTTATTTTATTTTGCAAGACCTTAGGCACCATTGTGTTTCTTCATCAGGAGACTCTTAATGTCTAGTTGTCTTTCTTTTTGTGATGTGAACAGCTGTAGATGCTCAATGTTTAGAGGCATTAATTCACTGAGGCCTGCTAAGTGATTATATTAAAATTCTATAATTTCTTTTTTCTAAAATGTCTTCTATTTTACCTATAATTTTGAAAGATATTTTCCCTGGATTCTAGGTTCCCTAGAATTCTAGGTTGGCAGGTTTTAATTCTTTAAGCACTTTAGGGATATCATTCTACTATATTCTGGCTTCCATAATTTGACCATCAATCTTATTGTTGCTTATTTACAGGTAATTTGTCCATTTTCTCAGACTGCTTTTGGGCTTTTTCTCATTATCTTTCATTTTCAACAGTCTGACATGATATGCCTAGGTGTGTTGTATTTATTTATTCCGCTTCTGGTTACTGAGTTTCTTGAATCTGAGAATTGGCATATTTCATTTGTTCTGGAAACTTTCAGTCATTATCTCTTCATATATTGCTCTGCTTCACTTTCTCTCTTTTATCCTTCTGGGATTCCAATTTCATATGTTAGATCACCTGTGTCCCACTTGTCTCTTACACTCTCTGCTTTGCTTTTTCCATTCTCCATTCTTATTGTCCTTCAGTTTGAATGTCTTTTATTGACCTGTCTTCTATTCACCAAGCCTGTCCTCTCAAGGTTAAACAAATCCAAAAAATTCTTAGTTTTAGACATATTTTTCAGTTCTACATGATTTTTTTTTCTAGGTAGATTCCAATTCTCTGTTGAAATTCTCCATCTTTTTATCCATTTTGTCCATCCATCATTTCTATTTTCTTTATCACATTTACAGTATTTCAAGTTCCTGAGTGTTTGACTTCAATATGTAGATTATATTGTGGGTTGGCTTCTTTTGATTACTGACCACATTTTCATGTCTCATAATTTTTTTATTGTATGCTGGACATTGAGGATAAAGAACCATGGAGACTGCTATGGACTGAACTGTGTCTCTTGCAAATTCGTATGTTGAAGCCCCAACTCCCAATGTGACTATTTGGAGAGAGGGGCTGTAAGGAGATAATTAAGGTTAAACAAAGTCATAAGGGAAGGATTCTAATCCAATAAGATTGACGTCCTCATAAGAAGAGGAAGGGACACCAGCGATGTATGTACACAGAGAAAAGGCCATGTGAGAACACAATGAGGAGGCAGTCATCTGCAAGCCAAAGGAGAGAGGCCTCAGGAGAAATCGAACTTCTCAGAACCTTGATCTTGAACATCTAGCCTCCAGAACTGTGAGAAAATATGGTTCTGATGTTTACAGTCTGTGGGATTTTGTTATGGCAGCCCTAGCAAACTAATAGAGAGATGAAAGCTGTTTCCTCCATATGCATTTACCCATTCCACTCTTGAGAAAAGAAGGGGCTGATCACCCTCAATCCAATCAGAAGGAACCAGGTCAGCACTGGGTTGAATAAGTCTACTTCTTCTTTTTTTAAAAATACTTATTTGGCTGCATCTGTTCTTAGCTGTGGCACGTGCGATCTTCGTTGTGGCATGCAGGATCTTTCGTTGTGGCGCGAGGGCTTCTCTCTAGTTGTGGCACGGTGGCTCTTTAATTGTGGCGTGTGGGCTTAGTTGCCCCACGGCAAGTGGGATCTTAGTTCCCTGACCAGGGACTGAACCCGCGTCCCCTGCATTGGAAGGCAGATTCTCAACCACTGGACCACCAGGGAAGTCCCAAGTCTACTTCTGGTTTCAAATGTCTCAAAGGCAAGACCTGTGGCGTGCTTGTTGCAGATCTCTTCCACTAATGGAAGTTCGTGTCCTACTTACGTACCAGGAGATTGTAGGATATTACACTCGGCCTTTCTGGCCCAGCTCCATCCTCAAGTGTAGTCCTTTTGGACTTTTGATGGAGAGCCTGTCAAACCTCTGTTCTCTGCTCTGAACATTCTGTTCTTTGGAGGTTTTAATCTTACCTCTTTATCATCCTTTCCCAAGTAGGTTCAAAATGCCCTGTGGAGCAGGACCTTCCCACTAGGGGAACTTTGTCTCCTAAGCACTGTATACTGTGGGCATTTCATTCTGCTTTCCAGCCTAGCCCCCTAGCTCCCAGGGCAACCCCAGCACCCAGCAAATGTCCTATAGGGAAGACTGGTCATGTGTTTGGGGTTCCTCTAGAATCCAGTCTATCCTATCAACACATGTGGCCATCGAAAACTCTGATTTCTTTTGACCCTGGTAGAGTCTGTCCATGGCAGCCCAAACTACAGCCTGTGCATAGATGCCCTCAGGAAAGAACATGGCCAGCACCTTCTGCTCAGTTAGGAGGGGCTCTTCCTTCTTCTGAACTTCAGTTCTCCTCACAGACTTTGTAACCACAGCTCTCTGACATCTTTAAAAATATGGCTTTTGTAATTTGATTTTTGTACTTATTGCAATAGGAGCTACCTACTGCATCCTATGTGGAATCTGACGTCTAACAATTTATTTTTTAATAGAAATTTTATATCATTCCCTTTTCCTCCTTGAAATAATATTTCTACTTTATCTACCTCCCCCCAAATTTCAACCTAATATATTTTAATGAAAATCTATCATAGTTTCACCAATAAAAATATAATTACAAACTTAAAATTTTCTTTATTTACTGTGACTGTAAGGCTCTAAGTGTTAACATTTCTGTATTGGATTTGAGTTACCATTACAATACTTACTGGAACACAATTGATCAAAACAGATATACTTTTAATGTTTTATAAAAACCAATTATTATAAAAAGGAGCAATTTATTGTAAGTGCATAAGAAGATAAGGTAGAAGATGGTGGAGGGTTGGGTTACAGCCCTATGATTAAAGGATACTTCAGCTTTTTTGGCATCTTAGAGGTTTTTACACCTTAGGGCAATGCACCATGCCAAGGTTCAAGTGGCCAGAAATTTCTGGAGTACTTCCAATTTTCTGGTGTTTTTTGTTTGTCTGCTTGTTTGTTTGTTTTTCTGTAAAGTGGGGGAAGGACAAAGGGGAAAGGGGGGGTGGGAAAGGACAATACACATGGAATTTGAGAATCTAGAAATGGATTCCTTTAAACCAGCTGTGCCTATACAATCCTTGGAAGGTCCAGGCACCCATTTCGCAGTTTTGATACTGGAATCCTAAATCAGCTATGAGGGTCCCTGCCAACCCAGAGATTGCATACCCATCTACATATAAAGACAGCCTAACAGTGGCCTGTACCCTAAGTCAGTATAGAAATCAGCAGGAGGTGAAAAAATCTACAATACTACTGCTAATTCTTTCCCCTTCTCTCAATACAAACATGAAAAAGATTCCAGAGGACAGTCCTGGGGGAGGGGATGATCCACTTTCTGTTTTAAAAGCCACACTGACTTAATAATGAAAAGCTTTTCAAGATCAGGTAAAAGATACAATTAAGCCCATAGATTATTTCTCAGCTAATCAATCTAGGACTTACGGGGGTGGGAGACTTAATACAGAACTATCTCTAGTGCTGGAACATCACTTTTTGTTCAGATAGACTGTTGCTGTCCCATCTGGTAGTGCTTCAAAGGTAAGATGCTTCACTCATGCTTTCCAAATTCCAGAAGGGGAAAAAGGTCTTTTGTAACTTGTTTAGTAACCAGACCACAGCAACAGGATAGTTTCCAAAAGTAAGCCTCGACAAGTTTTGAAAGGCAGATGTTTGGTAACAATATTGTTAATTCAGCAATAGGCAAGCCAACAACTTTCCTAGACTCTGAGCAGTAGACACATCTTGTGTAATATAATCAGCACAGTCCTCTATTACTTTCCTGATGGCCATTTTCCAGTTTGATGCCATGTATCACCTGGAGCAGATGGCTGTACTGAGCTGTCCTGAGAACAAAAAATAGACATTTTTCTACCAGTAGGAAGCAACCAGTGTAACACTCATCTGAGCACGTGAGGACACTATTATCAAGAATGAAGAGGGCTTCCCTGGTGGCGCAGTGGTTGAGAGTCCGCCTGCCAATGCAGGGGACACAGGTTTGTGCCCTGGTCCGGGAATATCCCACATGCCGCGGAGCGGCTCGGCCTGTGAGCCATGGCCACTGAGCCTGCGCGTCCGGAGCCTGTGCTCCGCGACGGGAGAGGCCACAACAGTGAGAGGCCCACGTATCGCCAAAAAAAAAAAAGAATGAAGAATGGTCCGCACTGCCTGAAAGCTCAGATGGCCTAGGTCCAAATTTATGGAAAGTAGCAGGCTCTTTTTCAGAATACATCTAGAGCAAAAGCAGAAATATTTCTTCCTAATTTCTCTCATGTCTGGGGTTAGCCAAACTCCAGGGAGTATATCTGTCCATCAACAAAGAAAGTTTCCCTTTACCTAACATCACCAGGGAGGCTAAAAGAAAGGCAGAGGCCCTACCAACTGTTTGTAGAGTCATAAGCAGGAATGTGCACATGAATAATAAAGGAAAAGCATGTAAAAAGCAAGGTAATAATACTCCAAGTGTGAAACAGGAGAGAGGAAAATGGACATAAAGGAGATCTATGAAGTCTAAAGAAAAGTTCTTAGGAGGAAAAAAAGCTGAGCATGATTATGTCAGATAAGAGTATGCATGAAGGTTATAGCTAAATTTGGCTCCTAATTTTTATTTTAAAATTTACTTTGGTCACTTTCCAAAAAATTTTTTGTATTAAAAGAGAAATATCTTCCTCTACTGCTAAAGATCTGCCCTTTCAGGGCACAGCACGCAGGAGGTCAATAGAGCCAACATTAGCAGCAGGTTCACACTCGGGATACACTCACCTGCTTCTGGATCTGCAGGAATTCTCCACATGTACAGGTTGAAGTCATCAGAGCCTGAAAGGATATACTGTTGGGACAAAAAAAATCTATTTATTACTTATGTATTGATTGATAATCTATCTACCTATCTATCTATACAGAAAAAGGTTTTTAAAAATAAACAAGATAAATGAACATATATTCATAGGGCACCACAGAGCAAACACTCTCTTAAAAGTATTTGCAAATCAAAAGGCTAACTGGCTAAAACTTGGCAACAACCAAACAACCTGAATTAAAAATGGGCAAAAATGGGCAAAGGACTTGAACAGACATTTCTCCAAAGAAAATATACAAATCGCCAATAATGTGAAAAGATGTTTAACATCACTGATCATTATGGCAATGAAAATGAAAACCACAATGAGGTACCACGTCACACCCATTAGGATGGCGATTACCAAAAGCAAACAAACAGAAAACAAGCGTTGGTGAGGAGGTGGAGAAGTTGGTACCCACTGCGCATTGCTGGTGGGACTATATAATGGTGCACACACTGTGGAACACAGTATAGAGATTCTGCAAAAAGTTAAACATAGAACTACCATATAACCCAGAAATTCTACTCCTAGGTATATGTCAAAGAATTGAAAGCAGGGACTAGAGATATCTGTACACCAATGTTCAGAGCAGAAGGCTCACAACAGCCAAACAAACTAAATGTTCATCAATGGATGAACACATAAACAAAATGTGGTATATATCCATACAATGGAATATTATTTAGCCTTAAAAACGAAATTCAGACACATGCTACAACATGGGTAAAACTTGAAGACATTATGCCAAGTGAAATAAGCCATATACAACAAGACAAACGTTGTATGATTCAACTTACATGAGGAACCAAGAGTAGTCAAATTCATAGAGACAGAAAGCAGAATGGTAGTTGCCAAGGACTGGGGGTAAGGGAGAAATGGGCAGCTACTCTTCAACGAGTACAGAGTTTCACTTTGGGAAGATGAAAAAGTTCTGGAGATGGACAGTTGTGATAGTTACACAACAATGTGAATGTACTTAATGCCACGAAGCTGTACATTTTAAAATGGTTTTAGTGGTAAGTTCCATGTTATGTATATTTTACCACAATTTTTCAAAAAAAATTTTTTTGAATTTTATTTTTTTATACAGCAGGTTCTTATTACCCATTTTATACATATTAGCGTATATATGTCACTCCCAGTCTCCCAATTCATCACACCACGCCCCTCCCCCCAGCCCGCCACTTTCCCCCCTTGGTGTCCATACGTTTGTTCTCTACATCTGTGTCTCAATTTCTGCCCTGCAAACCATTCAACTGTATCATTTTTCTAGGTTCCACATATATGTGTTAATATATGATATTGGTTTTACTCTTTCTACCTTACTTCACTCTGTATGACAGTCCCTAGATCCATCCACGTCTCTACAAATGACCCAATCTCCTTCCTTTTTATGGCTGAGTAATATTCCACTGTATATATATACCACAACTTCTTTATCCATTCCTCTGTCGAGAGGCATTTAGGTTGCTTCCATGACCTGGCTACTGTAAATAGTGCTGCAATGAACACCGGGGTGCATGTGTCTTTTTGAGTTATCAGTTTCTCTGGGTATATGCCCAATAGTGGGATTGCTGGGTCATATGGTAATTCTATTTTTAGTTTTTTAAGGACCCTCCATAATGTTCTCCATAGTTGCTGTAACAATTTACATTCCCACCAACAGTGGAAGACAGCTCCCTTTTCTCCACACCCTCTCCAGCATTTGTTGTTTGTAGCATTTCTGATGATGCCCATTCAAACTGGTGTGAGGTGATACCTCATTGTAGTTTCGATTTGCATTTCTCTAATGATTAGTGATGTTGAGCAGCTTTTCATGTGCTTCTTGGTCATCTGTATGTCTTCTTTGGAGAAATGTCTATTTAGGTCTGTCTTCTGCCCATTTTTCGATTGGGTTGTCTGTTTTTTTAATATTGAGCTGCATGAGCTGTTTATATATTTTGGAGATTAACCTTTTGTCCATTGATTCTTTTGCAAATATTTTCTCCCATTTTGAAGGTAGTCTTTTCGTCTTGTTTGTAGTCTCCTTCGCTGTGCAAAAGCTTTTAAATTTCATTATGTCCCATTTGTTTATTTTTGTTTTTATTTCCATTACTCTAGGAGGTGGATCAAAAAAAGATCTGGCTGTGATTTATGTCAAAGAGTGTTCATCCTACGTTTTCCTCTAAGAGTTTTATAGTGTCCAGTCTTACATTTAGGTCTCTAATCCATTTTGAGTTTATTTTTGTGTACGGTGTTAGGGAGTGTTCTAATTTCATTCTTTTACATGTAGCTGTCCAGTTTTCCCAGCACCACTTATTGAAGAGACTGTCTTTTCTCCATTGTATGTCCTTGCCTCCTCTGTGATAGATTAGTTGACCACAGGTGTGTGGGTTTATCTCTGTGCTTTCTATCCTGTTCCATTGATCTGTATTTCTGTTTTTGTGCCAGTACCATATTGTCTTGATTACAGTAGCTTTGTAGTATAGTCCGAAGTCAGGGAGTCTGATTCCTCCAGCTCCGTTGTTTTCCCTCAAGACTGCTTTGCCCATTCGGGGTCTTTTGTGTCTCCATGCAAATTTTAAGATTTTTTGTTCTAGTTCTGTAAAAAATGCCATTGGTAATTTGACAGGGATTGCATTGAATCTGTAGATTGTTCTTCTTTCTCTAGTTCCTTTAGGTGTAAGGTTAGATTGTTTATTTGAGACTTTTCTTGTTTCTTGAGGTAGGCTTGTCTTGCTATAAACTTCGCTCTTTGAACTGCTTTTGCTGCATCCCATAGGTTTTGGATCGTCTTGTTTTCACTGTCATTTGTCTCTAGGTATTTTTTTATTTCCTCTTTCATTTCTTCAGTGATCTCTTGGTTATTTAGTAATGTGTTGTTTAGCCTCCATGTGTTTGTGTTTTTTACGTTATTTTTCCCTGTAACTGATTTCTAATCTCATAGCATTGTGGTCAGAACAGATGCTTGATATGATTTCAATTTTGTTAAATTTACTGAGGCTTGATTTGTGACCCAAGATGTGATCTATCCTGGAGGATATTCCATGTGTGCTGAGAAGAAGTGTAATCTGCTGTTTATGGATGGAATGTGCTATAACTATCAATTAAATCTATCTCGTCTACTGTGTCATTTAACGCTTGTGTTTCCTTATTAATTTTCTGTTTGCACGATCTGTCCATTGGTTTAAGTAAGGTGTTAAAGTCCCCCACTATTATTGTGTTATTGTTGATTTCCTCTTTTAAAGCTGTTAGCAGTTGCCTTATGTATTGAGGTGCTCCTATCTTGGGTGCATATAGATTTATAATTGTTATATCTTCTTCTTGGATTGATCCCTTGATCATTATGTAGTGTCCTTCCTTGTCTCTTGTAACAAGGAAGTCTTTATTTTAAAGTCTGTTTTACCTGATGTGAGTATTGCTACTCCAGCTTTCTTCTGATTTCCATTTGCATGGAATATCTTTTTCCATCTCCTCACTTTCAGTCTGTATGTGTTCCTAGGTCTGAGGCAGGTCTCTTGTGTACAGCATATAGATGGATCTTGTTTTTGTATCTATTCAGCGAGCCTGTGTCTTTTGGTTGGAGCATTTAATCCATTCACGTTTAAGGTAATTATCGATATTATGTTCCTATTACCGTTTTCTTAATTGTTATGGGTTGGTTTTTTAGGTCCTTTTCTTCTCTTGTGTTTCCCAATTAGAGAAGTTCCTCTAGCATTTGTTGCAGAGCTGCTTTGGCGGTGCTGGATTCTCTTAGCTTTTGCTTGTCTGTGAAGCTTTTGATTTCTCTGTCGAATCTGAATGAGATCTTGGCCGGGTAGAGTAATCTTGGTTGTAGGTTCTTCCCCTTCACCATTTTAAATATGTCACGCCACTCCCTTCTGGCTTGTAGAGTTTCTGCTGAGAAATCAGCTGTTAACCTTATGAGAGTTCCCTTGTACGTTATTTGCTGTTTTTCCCTTGTTGCTTTTTTTGTTTTGTTTTGTTTTTGCGGTACGTGGGCCTCTCACTGTTGTGGCCTCTCCCGTTGCGGAGCACAGGCTCCGGATGCACAGGCCCAGCGGCCATGGCTCACGGGCCTAGCCGCTCTGCGGCATGTGGGATCTTCCCAGACCGGGGCACGAACTCGGCAGGCGGACTCTCAACCACTGCGCCACCAGGGAAGCCCCCTTGTTGCTTTCAATAATTTTTCTTTGTCTTTAATTTTTGCCAATTTGATTACTATGTGTCTCGGCATGTTTCTCCTTGGGTTTACCTTGCCTGGGACTCTCTGAGCTTCCTGGACTTAGGTGGCTATTTCCTTTCCTATATTAGGGAAGTTTTCGACTATAATCTCTTCAAATATTTTCTCGGGTCCTTTCTCTCTCTCTTTTCTTTCTGGGACCCCTATAATGCGAATGTTGTTGCGTTTAATGTTGTCCCAGAGGTCTCTTAGGCTGTCTTCATTTCTTTTCATTCTTTTTTCTTTATTCTGTTTCGCAGCAGTGAATTCCACCATTCTGTCTTCCAGGTCACTTATCTGGTCTTCTGCCTCAGTTATTCTGCTACTGATTCCTTCTAGTGTTGTTTTCATTTCAGTTATTGTATTGTTCATCTCTGTTTGTTTTTTCTTTAATTCTTCTAGGTGTTTGTTCTTTAATTCTTCTAGGTCTTTGTTAAACATTTCTTGCATCTTCTCAATCTTTGCCTCCATTCTTTTTCTGAGGTCCTGGATCATCGTCACTGTCATTATTCTGAATTCTTTTTCTGGAAGGTTGCCTATCTTCACTTCATTTAGTTGTTTCTCTGGGGTTTTATCTTGTTCCTTCATCTGGTACCTAGTCCTCTGCCTTTTCATCTTTTCTATCTTTCTGTGATTGTGGTTTTTGTTCCACAGGCTGCAGGATTGTAGTTCTTCTTGCTTCTGCTCTCTGCCCTGTGGTGGATGAGGCTATCTAAGAGGCTTGTGCAGGTTTCCTGATGGGAGGGACTGGTGGTGGGTAGAGCTGGCTGTTGCTCTGGTTGGCAGAGCTCAGTAAAACTTTAATCCACTTGTCTGCTTATGGGTGGGTCTGGATTCCCTCCCTGTTGGTTGCTTGGCCTGAGGTGACCCAACTCTGGAGCCTACCCGGGCTCTTTGGTGGGGCTAATGGCAGACTCTGGGAGGGCTCACACCAAGGAGTACTTTCCAGAACTTCTGCTGCCAGTGTCCCTGTCCTCGCGGTGAGACACAGCCACACACTGCCTCTGCAGGAGACCCTCCAACACTAGCAGGTAGGTCTGGTTCAGTCTCCTATGGGGTCACTGCTCCTTCCCCTGGATCCCGATGCGCACACTACTTTGTGTGTGCCCTCCAAGAGTGGCGTATCTGTTTCTCCCAGTCCTGTCGAAGTCCTGCAATCAAATCCCGCTAGCCTTCAAAGTCTGATTCTCTAGGAATTCCTCCTCCTGTTGCCGGATCCCCAGGTTGGGAAGCCTGATGTGGGGCTCAGAACCTTCACTCCAGTGGGTGGACTTCTGTTGTATAAGTGTTCTCCAGTTTGTGAGTCACCCACCCATCAGTTATGGGATTTGATTTTATTGTGATTGTGCCCCTCCTACCGTCTCATTGTGGCTTCTCCTTTGTCCTTGGATGTGGGGTATCCTTTTTGGTGAGTTTCAGTGTCTTCCTGTCGATGACTATTCAACAGTTAGTTGTGATTCTGCTGTTCTCACAAGAGGGAGTGAGAGCACGTCTTTCTGCTCTGCCATCTTGAACCAATCTCTCAAAAAATTTTTTTAAATTTAGGAGCTTCCCAAGAGATCTGTTATGCAAGTCCAAGCATCCTGAATTTCCCTGTTGTCATCTACATCTTTGAGCAGGAAGCCATTGCCAACCCAGCTATGAGTTAATGACAGAGACGTAAGCAATCCCCTTTTATGAGGCAGCTTCAAACTGCCTGATCTCAGAAAAAGAGGACACTAAGCCAGATCTATTTTAATTAGGACTCATAACAGCACTGTCTAATAGCAACCAGTGAGCAATTCTGAGAGTTCATTTATTTCCAAAGATTAACAAAAGTGCTTTGCTTTAAGTTTAGGTCAGCATTACTTCCTACCTTTTGGTCCCATCTGCTTATTCCCCCAGAAAAATAAAGGCCTACAGTTTTCTAAAGAAAATTTCTGGGCTTCCCTGGTAGCGCAGTGGTTGAGAATCTGCTTGCTAATGCAGGGGACACGGGTTCGAGCCCTGGTCTGGGAAGATCCCACATGCCACGGAGCAACTAGGCCCGTGAGCCACAACTACTGAGCCTGCGCGTCTGGAGCCTGTGCTCCGCAACAAGAGATGCCGCAATGAGAGGCTCGCACACCGCGATGAATTGTGGCCCCCGCTTGCCACAACTAGAGAAAGCCCTTGCACGGAAACGAAGACCTAACACAGCCAAAAGTAAAATAAAATAAATAAATAAAAGAAATGCATTTCCATTCTAAAAGTAAATTTCTGACTTAAAAATGACACTGCAAATATCCAAAAAGTGTAAGTCCAACATATACACAACCTCATGCCTAATGAATACATTACTAAATACTTTGTAATCATTAAAAATCAATTTACCAGTCTTCAAAACACTAGTAATAACATGAGAAAGGAGGGAAAGAGACTCATGTTCAAAGATGAAGAAAGTGCTATCCACAGGGGTTAGGTGATCTGGCTCAGGGCACAGTGGAAAAAGAAGTGGGTTCAGTTTCCTCATCTGGTTGCTCATTGCTATGGTCTACATGTTTGTGTCCCCCCAAATTCACATGTTCAAATCCTAATGCCCAATGTGATAATATTAGGAGGTGGGGCCTTTGGGGGGTGATTGGGCCTTAAGGGTGGAGCCCTCATAAATGGGATTAGCACTCTTGTAAAAGAGACCCGGCAGAGCTCCCTAGTCCCTTCTGCCATGTGAGGAAACAGTGAGAAGTCAGCAGGCTGCAACCAGGAAGACGGCCTTCACCAGAACCCAATCAGGTTGGCACCCTGATCTTGGACTTCCAGCCTCCAGAACTGTGAGAAAGAAATTACTGAAATTATAAGCCACCCAGTCCATGGTATTTTGTTATGGCAGCCATAACAGACTAAGATACCCTCTGAGGCTCATTTAGTTCTAAGAGTCTATGATTACTCTGTGAAGGAATGATGTAAGCCAGATCAGAGCTGAAAATCCCTAAACTGCTGGCTCACAGTTGCTTGACGAGTCACTACATAAGTATGTTGAAAATAAGGAAACTCAAAGTCTAATCGTGTTACACTTCAATTTAAAAGTTTCCTCAACAACAGAAACCAAAGACCTCAGGATTTTAAAACTGGGCAAAGTACTTGAACAGACATTTTCCAAAGAAGAAATGTACAATGGCCATATACAAATGGCCAATAAGCACACAAAAAGATACTCAACATCACTAATCATTAGGGAAATGAATATCAAAACCACAAGGAGATACCACCTCACACTCATTAGGATGGTTACTATCAAAAAAAAACAGAAAATAGTTCTTCAAAAAATTAAAAATAAAATCACTATATGATTCATCAATTCCACCTCTGGGTATATAGCTAAAAGAACTGAATGCAAGATCTCTTAGAGATATTTATATAACAATGTTCATAGCAGCTTTATTCACAACAGCCAAAGAGGGAAGCAACCCAAGTGTCCAGCAAGAGATGAATGTATAAACAAAACGCGGTGCATACACACGATGCAATAGTATTCAGATTTTAAAAGGAAGGAAATTCTGACACAAGCTACAACATGGATGAATCTTGAACCTTATGCGAAGTGAAATAAGCCAGTTACAAAAAGACAAATACTGTATGATTCCACTTATGAGGTTCCTAGAGTAAGTGAGTAGTCAAATTCATAAAGACAAAGTGGAATGGTGGTTACCAAGAGCTGGGGGCAGGGGAGGGAGGGGAGTTAGTGTTTAATGGGTACAGAGTTTCACTTGTGCAAGATGAAAAACTTTTGGAGATAGATGCTCGTGATGGTTACACAACAATGTTAATGTACTTATCACTACAATTATACTTAAATATTTTCCCCTTAAAAATAGAAGAAAAAACGAAAAGATGAACCTTCATTGTCTTGACTTAGGGTCCATCCAGTAACTCCCTGCAGTTTAATGACACTATCTTGTTTGAAGTTAGGAAGTTGAAATTCAGGAGCCCAAAGGCTTTTCTCTCACAGCCTGTTTGGCAAAACTACCTACTATCAATAGTTAGGGGAAAAAATTCATTAATTACACACGAACCGAGCACTTATATGCCAGGCACTCTGGTGTTTACAAAGATATATAAGGTAATACACGGGTTCTCAAGGAGCTTAAACCAAGTAGAAAATATACATGTAGGTACACAGCTACCCTGCCATGAAGTCGAGATCACTAGGTGCCATTATGAGAAACAAGGTGCCTGTTGATTCACAAAAGTCAAGGCAAGACAGATTTGAGCCCTGAGCCACCCACAGGTAAAGATGTGGTAGGAAAAGGCAAAGGAAAGAGGAAAGATAAAGTGCTCATGTAGTCTACTGTTTTAACAGAAACAGGAAGCACGGGTAACTCACTCCTTCATACCCTGCTCAAGTCCCTCAGGCCTTACTGCTTAGTGTACCTGATCTCCAACTGCCAGTATCCATCTCTCTTTGCCTAAGGGCTTCTCGAAAGCTCAGGAGGCTGCAGGGTACTCTAGGGAATGAACACTCCCTGTGAGCAGGCTCCAGCAATGACTCATATCCCAGCTGCCTAGATCCCAGGTAGAATAACCCTGAAGTGTGTGTTCTATACCCTTTCCCCTCAGAATCAAACTCCAATTGCCCACAGTAGTAGTTGGCTCACTAAATCATCCTTCTTTCCCCTATTTCACTTTTCCACTCCTCTGATATTTACTGCATTTCCAAATAAATTACTTGCACCTGAAACTTGAATCCAAATTAAGACACATGGGGGAGGGAACACAAAAGAACTGTGTACTAATAATTTATATATAAAACATATTTATTATTCAACAGCTCATCATTTCATGCTCTGTGTTTAAAAGAGGCTATAAAACTTCAAATAGAGAATTCCTGTTACCCTGTGCACCCCCTCCCCAATATCTTCCCCAAACTAAACAAACAAAAAATAAATATTAAAAAAAGAGTGGGGCTTCCCTGATGGCACAGTGGTTGGGAGTCCACCTGCTGGTGCGGGGGATGCGGGTTCGTGCCCCGGTCCAGGAGGGTCCCGTGGGCCATGGCCACTGGGCCTGTGCGTCCGGAGCCTGTGCTCCGCGGCGGGTGAGGCCGCAGCAGTGAGAGGCCCACTACCGCAAAAAAAAAAAGAAGAGTGAACCAAGGCTGGGCTTATCAGAGGTTTTACTATTTCATTGCAAAGGATCAGTGCTTTCCCATTTGCTCAACTATTCACCAGGGAAAGCCATGAAAAGGTAAAAGGGGACTCCCAGACAGAAAGCTGACGCACAAGCCTTCCTTAGAAGGAAAAAAACTCCCACAGAGTTGAGGCCTCTTGGATTTAGTATGACAGCTCCAGAAATAGGTGGAAAATGAGTACCATGTACAGGCTTCCTCTCAGAGACAAGGGCAACTGCTGACCCTTTCTTCCTCTTGCAGCCACCACAAGGGAACAGCTCAGGATAATTTCCAAGGAAGGGGTCTCGACCCACTGCCGGCTAGTCAGGCTGTTTAACTGTTCACACACACCGGAATCACAAAACTGCCCTGAGGAATTCATTTATGGCATTTCTTGGTTGTCTGCTGGGCCCCTTCCAACATTAAAAGTCGGCTGCCTAGGATACCGCTGAGAGAGTGAAATAAAAATGAGTTCATCCGTTTATTCATTAAACAAGTATTTACTGAATGTCTACTATGTCTACAGTGTTGGGCACTGTCCCAGAGAAAGGACTGATCAGAAAGACCCTGTCCCTACCTTCATGTGACTTACATTTTATTGGGTGGGGAGAGGAAAAGAATTTTATGCATATATAATGTGAGTGAAGAGTAAGTAGGGGAAAAAAAGTTAAAAAGAATATATGTATGTAATGTGTCCAGTGGTGGCGTTACAGAGAAAAATTAAACAGCAGGTTGGGGCATGTAGGGAGTGCTGGGGGTGGTTAGTTTCATTTTATACAGGGTAGTCACAGAAGGCCTCTCTGATAATATGGCATTTTGAGTACAGCCCTGAAGGAAATGAGGGAGCAAGTTATATGGCTATCTGGGAGAAGAACAGAAGAATATTCTAGAAGGGACAGAGCTCTGGGCTATTTTAAAATACAAGGTAGGGGCGGTCCATTGGTTAAGACTCCATGCTTCCACTGCAGGGGGCACGGGTTTGATCCCTGGTTGGGGAACTGAGGATCCTGCATGCGTGTGGCAGCAGCAAACAAACAAACAAACAAATACCACCACCAACAAAAAAACCACAAGGCAGCCAAAGGAGCTCTTTTTCTTTTCTTTTTTCTTTTCTCTTTTCTCTCCCTCCATCCCTCCCTTCCTCTCTTTCCTTCTTCCTTTATCTCTCTTTCTTTTTTTCTCTCCCTCCTCCCCTCCCTTCCCTTTCTTTCTTTTTAAACCTTTGCAGAAATAAACATCATTTCAAGTGGACTGAGTCCAGAGATACATTTAACGTCATCAGAGCAGCTGGAAAGATTCCTCTCCTCCCAGTTGAAGGAGGCTGAAGCCTCTGACTGAGGGGTGAGTGACAAATTAAAAACTCACTTCAGGGGGTTTCCCTGGTGGTGCAGTGGTTAAGAATCCGCCTGCCAATGTAGGGGACAAGGGTTTGAACCCTGGTCCGGGAAGATCCCACATGCCGCGGAGCAACGAAGCCCATGCACCACAACTACTGAGCCTGCGCTCTAGAGCCCACGAGCCACAACTACTGAAGCCGGCGTGCCTAGAGCCCAAGCTCCTCAACAAGAGAAGCCACCGCAATGAGAAGCCCGCACACTGCAAAGAAGAGTAGCCCCCGCTCACCGCAACCAGAGAAAGCCCACGTGCAGCAACAAAGACCCAATGCAGCCAAAAGTAAAATATAAATAAATTAATTAAAAAAAAAAAACCAACTCACTTCACATGAGTGTTTCACCTTGTATCCTCACAGAGATAGATGGGGCAGGGCTCCGAATGAGAAAGAATGTTTTAGGGAGTCCATTATCTAGGCAATAGAAGCCCCATTTCCCCAAATGCTTTGAGGCATGGGGGATAGGAGGAGGTAGGAGACCCACAGCCTATTTCAGATCAGAGAGTGGAAGACATACTTAATTTTAACTTGGCTTTGTGGGTAAGATGCGTGATACCAATGCAAAAATGAGCATAAGTTGTTGTGTGGATCCACACCATCCACAATCCTTCCCAGCTGGCCACAAAGGTTAAAGGTTGGTTACACTCTAACCCCATCTCTCACTGTTCATTCATTCCGTAGCCCAAGAGGGCAGCCTGTTTACTGATCTTGATGCAGCCCAGTCATCTTAAGTAGAGCTAACCTAAAGCCAGTGCATTTTATCTAGTCCACTGTCAGTATGGAGATATTAATTTGTTCAAGCACAGGGACAGAGCAACAACTGCTCCTCTTAATAGATTTCAAGGAACTACCACCATGACCACCAACAACGACCAAAAAGAAAAAAAAAACCAACCCCCCCCCATATTAGCACCCTGTCACTATCTTATTTGCCCACATGTCCTCTGTCAATCTATTAACCTTTAGAGAAAACAGTCACATAATACTCCCTACTCTGGTAGACTGCTGTAATGCCCAGCGTCCCCTCCAAGAACTCCTGAAACCAAAAAAATGCCTCCCACTTCTCACCCACCCGAAATCCACGTTAAAAAGAGGAAAAAGTTCTAGCATGCAGGAGGAACAGACCATCTACTGATATACTCCAAAAATAACCCAGAATATGTCTTAGGTTCTTTGCTAACAGAGAAATCTCTTTCTGCTCAATTTCTCCGCTCCACTTCTCTAAGTAAAATATATGTATATGATATGTGTGTGTAAGTGTGTCTGCACAGCAGTTAATATTCCCCAATATCTGCTGATGGAAAAAGAGATATATCAATCAGCTATTATTCACTGAGTACCGATCAATTTACACAGTTCTCTCTAAGGTTCCTCCCATAGTAACTGATTAATTATTCTCCAGTAAATGGCACGCCTGTCTAATTAACTGTATTGAATAGGATAGAAAAACCAGATGGCTCTCTAGCCTGGATCAGCAACAGCAGAAACTGCTATTTAACATTTAAATCAAACACAGCTCTCATTTCTCCCTGACCTTTGTCAGAAGGGGAAAAAAAAATGTGACTGAACCATTTTGTGATGTGCCCTCTATAAGATTATTTTCAGTAAAAGGTTTGCCAATTGGTATATAATATACCTTTGATCATATCACTTATACCCAGAGCCTGTCACAAATACTATCCAAAGCAAACAGGAAAAGTTTTCTTTGGAAATGGCCAAAGCCATAGGTTTATCTGATTTTATTTGTGGTCAGAGAAAATACAATTCCATTGGCTACCAATAAAAGCACACAAATATGCATACCCATAAGATTAACACTATTTTTTGCATGTGAAGTTTCACGTGATTTTTGCTTCTTTGGATCATTTGCCATTTCAGCTCCACTAGGCTCCTGGATTCTTTGGTTTATTAAAATAACTAACTTTTATGGGTTCTGAGTAGGAAAAATTCTATTAATAATAATAAAAAACTTCCATAAAGACAGCCAATAACTGTCAAATAATCAGTAGGGAAGAAATTAAAAAAATGCTCTAAATCTCTAACAGCTGCTTGTAACAAAGTAGGCTGCATTACTTAAAGATGAATCTCTGTTTGGCAAAACTCTTTTGGAAACCTGGGCAAGATGAGGGGTCATCAACCAAATGGCCTTCAACAATCAATTTCTCCTCTGTGGGCCTTAGTTTTTATACTTGGGGACTGGGAAGTGGGGAGATGGCATCACTCATTTCAGTCTGCAAATATGTATTTATATTGTTTATTCAAGCAAAGGTCTCCAGTCTTTCAGAGGAAGGAATATTATTTCCCTTTTCCCTTTTTTTAAGATACCCCAAAATGAGGTAAAGCTACTTAAACACTACAAGGAGAATGGGGCAGGTAGAGCAGGTTATACTCTGTTCCCATCATTAATATCTACCAGGGATTTCCTAGTGAAGCCCAAACTCCTAGTCAGGAACTATATATTAAAGGAGCACTGCCATGTTGTATCACCAGATCACATCAATTCCATTTGTTCCTAAGAGGAAATCAGGTCACCTAGTGGTCCTTTTCAGCTTAACAATTGAAAACCAGACTATATCTAGCAGGTGTGCATATACTCCAAAACCTTGTAAGCTTTCTAAGTTCTACATCAGTAAATGAACTAAAAGATGGTTTAATCCTTGAGTAAAATCTTAATCCAGGATTGCTAATACCTGAAATCCCTAGTTTTTAGGAATTCCATAAACTCCTTAATATTACATGCAAAACGATGTGCATATGTACATTTTTCTGAAATGGTGTTCAAAGCTTTTAGACTTTCGAAGAGGTTCAGGAGTCAAAAAGATTTACAAATAGCTGATTTAATAAACAAGTTATTTTCATGCTACCTTCTCTTTATAAAGTAAAGAGTCTCCTAAAATATTCACCTAAAAAATACATACAACAAGGAATTCCTCTGCCATAACTGTGTTCAGCTCTTCCTCATCAGCCCATGGAAGAGGCTATTGCCACTTGATCTGAAAACACAGGTGGCAGCAGGTCTATGAGGAAGAGGGTACAATCATAGGCAATGGACTGAGCCTAGTCCTGGTTCAGCTACTGATTAGATCTGCAGTTTCAAACTACTCTAGACCTTAGTTTCACATGGAGATGAAACCTGTTCAACTATACCCAAAGGTTGCTGGGAGGATTAGTATGACATGAAAGTGCTTAGAAGCTAAAGAGCAAAAAATATATAAAAGAAAGGCAAGGAGAAGAAGAAAAAGTTAGCTTAAAGATACAAAGCAAGTCAAAGGATAGAATCTGAGAGTTGAATCTCCCCTATTAAAGGTGTGCCTTTATTTCAGGAGAACATATGGCATGCCAGGCCCCCACGTGAGCTTAATCAGGGCTGCATGGAGTTATTAGGAAAAAAAAAAAAAGCGGAGTTATAACTTTCTAGGTTCCTTTACTGGCCTGGAGTGCACTTCCTGGTGAATTCCTACACCTCTATTATACCCGTATAATGTCAACACAGAAAGGTTGAGTGGTGACGTAATGTCTGAGGCCAAGCCATGTATTCAAGGCCGTTTTGTTGGATTCACAGTGTACAAGTCAGCTCTTTTCTCCAGGGGATGAGATATGATGATTTAATTATCATGATTTTAGGGGTCTGCCATCTGTCAAGTTCAAGAGAAAGACCTCTGTAAGTGATCCCAATGTTCAGACACTCCAGGGCTCAGCCCTTTCAAGAAAACTTTATTATTCTTTCTCCTTCCTTCCCTATCCGACTTTCGGCAAGATGTAGGGATTACCAGGCCAGGTGTTAGATGAGACTAACGAAAGAGAAGACTTAAATTACCACACTGTCCATTTCCAGGCCACACAAACCAGTTAGCCTGAAAGACTTATTTCCCAGAAGCCTGAGGTGCTCTGCTGGACTCTCGCAATCTAGGGCAAGAGCCATTTAAGGAATTGTGAAAGAAAGGGAACAAAAGCTGGGTGCTGTCTTACAAGTGTGTGCCAGAAAAGCTAGCAGGTGGAAAATTGGCCTTCTTTTTTAACCCTGTTAAGAGATTGGCTCACTAAGTATACAGAGGGGAGTGTGAAACTTGGGAGCCAGAATGTACCTAGTCAGGCTTCAGAGAGAAAATGAAAAACAAAAAAATCCAAGTATGATACAAAAGCAAGGAGGAGAACCTTTGGGTTCAGGCAGCCTTGAGGAAGGAATGCTGTTTGTTGTTTTACTAAAAGATTCCTCACTATACTGCAAGATTAGAAGATGGGCTGCCTTTAAAAAAAAAATGTTAAGGCTTTATTTGGGGCTAATTGTTCCTGTTGATGCCCAATCAATCTGATGTCACTCATGTCACCTTATCTGATGATAGAAGTTATCGAACTTGAATAAGATTATACTAGCAATAAACAAACCACGTATTCTTAGCCAAAAGTGGGGATGACAGAGTGTATATACAGGGGTTTGAATGAAAATCTCAAAGAGGGTATGAACTGGCAGTCACGTGAATGTGTCTACCACAGCATCTGGCACACAGCAGATGCTCAGTAAATATCTGCTTTCTTATTTTATAAGATGGAGGGGATGAAAAGGCATGAAGTTAGGAAGGGTTCAGTAGGAAACAGGAAAAAGGAATGTGTCTCCACTCACCTATGAATTAGTGACAGACCATGAAACTAAACATGACAGAAAAACATCCTGCTGAAGCACAGAGGTTTGAAACTGGTGGCTCTAATAAAGAATAGGTGTTATGGTTCACAGGTTTGTTTAATTCATACAATGAAGTATGAATTTGCTGCAATACTTAAAAACCAGGAAACTTCACGTAACAAATCTTTACTTCTGGCTTCCTTCGAAAAAACCAAAGGCCCTCCTGGCAGCAATGGGCTGAAGCTGCGTCAAAGCTTCATTTATACGGCATTCACTTAGATTTAGGATGGGGTGGGCTCTCCAGCTGGCCACGGTCCCCACTACTCACTAATGTTTACTTCTAGCCCAACTCACTCATTTTTGCTGCTTGCCTTGCTTCAGGCATTACGTTGTGACCTTCTGTATAGTGAAAAGGAGTCTCCACTGAGAGCTCAAAAATCTGGGTTCTAGTCCTACTCAAACTTGTACATGTCTTAACTTGTATACCTACCCTCTCTAATCCTGTTTTCTCATCTGTAAAAGGAGGGGTTGTACAAAATGATCTCTAATAGCTCTATAATTAGAATTAATCTACAATGGTGGCAATGTGTATGGGGAAGACACAAAGTAGGCTCAGTCGGTTTTATGCTTTATTCTGATCTTGAAATGTTAGTTTCATTTTGGGGCTAATGAATTACTTAGTGAACCTAGAACAGTCTTATAGGAAGTACAGGCTCTCTGGCATAATGGTTTGATTTGTGTGGACTGAGTAATAGTGTAATTAAAAGCCAGAAGACTGTCTCAGATAGATAGGTCGCTTACTGCCTTTCTTGACCATGTTCATTCCTATTATGGAAATTCGCAGATTCCTCTCTGGGATGGTTACTTACCCAGCCTATGACTAAATGAAGAGTTCCAGAGCACAGAGCCTCGGGCTGTGGGCGTACTCAAAGCATACAAGAAAAAGATCAAATATAAAGACCGATATAAGGAAAGGGTAGGCTTTGGAATTTGAAAGCAGCTAAAAAGATCCTGTCTGAATCAGTCAAAGAATATACCTATCGGTCCTGCAGATCATACTGTAACTGTGGCAGCTGCTGCTTTAGCCCTGAGTGTGGAAAGTCAGAGCCCATAAATCACCTTTGAGAGACATGTTTCAGGAATGAGACAATAATTTTGGCCTCCTATGCTACACTTAGAAAGTATAAGCTCAGTAGATTAGTTTCACTGAAAATCCATTATTTAATTCATCCTCCTAAAGCTCCTGGAAGTTGAGCAGAAAAACAGGTACTTATCAATCCTGACTTACAGTTATACAAGGCTTAGGCCTGGAAAGCTAAAAACCACACATTGACCAAAGTACTCAAGATTCACTTCAACAAATATTTATTGTGCTCTCAGTGTGCCAGGCATTGGAGACAAGATAATGATGAATTAGCTACATTTCTTAGTCCCTAAGAAGTGAAGAAAACAGCCAAACATAAATCTCTGTACTTCCTATTCCCTAGGTTATATACTTCTGATAATCTATATAGGGAATATAAATAGACTTTAACTCTGAAATGGATTTGAAGTTAGACTCAATGACTTCCCATCTTCCTCTATCCATGGCAAACCACTTATCCCAACCAAAAAGCAGTCTAGTTTGTCAGAAAGGATCTATTACCCACAAACTTTTCCCATAGGACAAAAATCATACATAATAGTCAAATCTGAATAGAGAAAATCAAAAGCCATTCAATGTTTTTACCATTATATATAACCTGAAAGGCCAAAACAACTACATCTTGTCAATGTACATAACCAGGACCACCACAAAACACCTTGTGTGGCTCTGCCTATGGCAGTATCTGTACCTGTCCCCCCGTATCTCAAAGTGGGTAATTATAACCTAGGTCAAAAGTTCTCAATCAGGGGCAATGTCTGGGGACATTTTTGGTTGTCTGGGTGACAGCTGGGGGAGATGATAGTGGCATCTAGTGGGGAGAGGCCAGGGATGCTGCTAATTATCCTACAATGCACAGGACAGCCCCACAAAATAAAGAATTATCTGACCAAAATGTTGACAGTGCCAAGGTGGAGAAACCATGGCCTATGTGCTCTTACATATTGGTTAGAGGCCTTTGTTCTGGGTCTTTTTTTTTTTGTGGTACGCGGGCCTCTCACTGCTGTGGCCTCTCCCGTTGCGGAGCACAGGCTCCAGACGTGCAGGCTCAGCGGCCATGGCTCACGGGCCCAGCCGCTCCGTGGCATGTGGGATCTCTCTGGACTGGGGCACGAACCCGTGCCCCTGCATCGGCAGGCGGCCTCTCAACCACTGCGCCACCAGGGAAGCCCTGTTCTGGGTCTTTTAAGGACTCCATGCAGGCAGGCTCTGGCTGCTAACATAGGAACTAAAAGAAAACACAACATCCATTCTCCTTCACCTCTTTCTCCTTTCTCTCAGGGCCTGTGTCTCTGGTAATAAAACCTAATAAACCACTACATTTCTACATTTAGTGCCTGCTCTTTATTGTTCAATGAAATAAAATCACATGCATAAGAGGTTGACATGACAGAAGACAGAAAATCAACAAAAGCAAGGAGGAAAGGTAGACAGGGAGGCAGGGGCTTGGTTGTCATTTCCATAGCTATATGAAACTAAATCAACCATTCTGCAGAACAAAAAATTACCTATTCTATTGTGAGTCACATCATCTCTAGAAACTGCTTCTTTCTACCCAAGAAACAAACTGTCTATAAAAACTAAGTCTATCAGGCATTGTGGCCTCTCCAAGGAGATATCGCTTATATAACTGAAGCCACCTAGTGGTTTTAAGTGTAGATTGCAGCTAAGTAGGCCCTAGGACTCTGACAAATATAAATTCTGAATTTAGATATATATTCTCTATTTATAAAAGGGGAAATTCCTAGCCTGGACAACTTAAAAGATATTCTCAGTTTCTTTAACATGCAACTCAAGTAAAAAAGCATTTATTGTGCTCCTACTACATATGCTAATCTTTAAGCTATGATGTCGGGGAGCCTCTACCTCAGCTAGGGAGAAAAACCCCAGCTACTGCCTTCAAAAAGCAGGGTCTTCACAAGTTCTCAAAGAACTGTTTCTTTTATGCCCCTTGCCCACAAATAACTTTAAAGCAGTGGAGTACAGCATGTGAGAATTATATGTCAAAGTTTAACATAATTGATGGATCCAAAGCGAACACTAAGAATTAGCAAGACTAAGGTTTCTATTTTTCCAATCTAGATGTGAAACGGCAATAAGATTTATTGTGTTTGAGAAGAAAAAAAAAATTTATCCATTTATTTGATCAATCTTACTTTATATTTGTTTTTACTCAGCTTGATTACTCAGACCAGTCCAACTGATCCATTCACTGACACCCACTTCAGAACTCTATGGCCAAGAGAGACAGGTATAGCAAAGGTATAGGTATGTTTCTAAACTGCCAGCTCTAAGTCAACATCAGTATCTCGATTCCCAGTAAGACTGTGAAAAGGCTGGAAACTCACAGCTTGGGCTCTCCTTCCCAGTTGTGATACTGGCAATAAAAAGGAAAAATGTCAGCATCTGGCTTCCTCTCAAACAAAGCTGCTCAGCCCATTTCATCCAAGAAAAAGGTGCCATTCCAAGGGACTATTCAGGATGTGTGTCTCTTGGAGGGTACTTACAGTGTTTCATACATCATTGTGTTTCACTGATACAAAAAAAAAGGTGTCTTTTTTTGGCAGGCTAATTTTCCATGGACTTCCTCCTTTCTTTTGAAATGACACACTCTTAGAATCTTAAAGTCTGTTCACAAACTTGGCAGAGCTAGGTTGCTCAGAACCATATTGTGGTTTATGGTGTGTGCCTCATACATATTACCCAAAGGCAGCTCTGATGGAAAAACTCACTATTAAGCCAGAATGTCTCCAGACACTTATTGTTTCCCCTCACCTGTTTCTACCTGACATGGCTAAAGAGAAATAAAGACCAGTACAGAAAGAACAATCTGAGAGGAAAGCATGAGTGTGGGATGCAGGCGGCAGAAGGCACTTACCTGGTCACGATCTCCTGCAAAACAGCAGCTTTTCATGGTACATGAGTTGAAGTAACCCTGATTGTCAAACTGGAACACAGGCAGGCGGGAGTGGATGTCATAGAGCACAGGGGGCAGGCGACGTCTCAGGGCCAGGAGCTGGGTCCCGTTGCTGTTGAATCGCACACTCATGGCACTTTGGAGGGATAGGTTGCCCCCATAGCGCAGGAGAGAACTGGAAGGCAGAAAGCACAGGGTTCAGGCATGAGGCGGGCTGGACCAGAGTCTGCAAAAAACACTGCATTTTGTACCAGGACCTCCTGTCAGGCTTGCACATCTGAATTTTGGTAGAAAGTTGTTTTTATGCAGTGGGCTAGAAGGTAATAAAGAGGACGGGGATGACTCCTTGATTACATTAAACATTTAACATTTAACATTTAACCTGGTGGTTCCCCTCTTCAATCTCTGAAAGGCAAATTACCAGTAAATTTATAGGAAAAGGATAATACAAGCATCTTGAAAGAAGAGACATATTAAAATGATTAGTTCTTTTATTTACCAGAGCTACATACGCAAATAGATACTTGTCAAGACCCTGGGAAGTCAGTGGTGTCCACACTAACTGGCTAATCATGGATGGTATTTAAGGAATATATTTGTCCTTTGAATTAGAGATACAAGAACCATCAGCCAAAACAAGATATTCTAGTTTATTCTGGATTTTTAAAAAGACAATAATCACTTTATTGCTTACACATTTATTTTTGAATTTTCAATGTTTAGAGAATTTTTATATTCCATATGGCACAACTCAAGAATAAATATTAAAGAAAATTTTAAATTAAACACAGAGCAAGCAGTTACAACAATTAGAAAAGCAAGATGACTTGTTTCCCTTTACAATTCCCAAAGAGTTTATATTTAGCTTTAAAATATACTTTGGCTAATATATATAATTCCATTTATCCACCTTCTACTAGAGAGTGGTATGATCTGGTTCATGCAGTATTCTTCTGTAGTTTCATAATGTTCATAACATTTTTTAAAAGTCACACAGTATGGTTCCAAATAATTTATTTTGATGACTCAGAAGATACTTACAATGTGTTAACTAGGATGGCAGTGAACATTAACAATTATACAGTACTAAGTAACAAATGGTGTGTGTTTTAACTTTCTAGTAGTCAGGCTCCTTGATTATGATTACCCGGACACTATTTTATTATAGAGGGATGACGGTTCATTGTCCATGTCAACCAACTTTTCTTTCTTTAATTCTTGGAACACGAAATTACTGGTAAGAAAGTGAGATTAAGTATATGCACTGGAGGGACGTCCCTGGTGGTGCAGTGGTTAAGAATCTGCCTGCCAATGCAGGGGATGCAGGTTCAAGCCCTGGTCCAGGTAGATCCCACATGCCATGGAGCAACTAAGCCTGTGTACCACAACTACTGAGCCTGCGCTCTAGAGCCTGCAAGCCACAACTACTGAGCCCGCACGCCACAACTACTGAAGCCCGTGTGCCTAAAGCCTGTGTTCTGCAACAAGAGAAGCCACTGCAATGAGAAGCCCACACACTGCAATGAAGAGTAGCCCCCGCTCACCGCAACTAGAGAAAGCCCATGCGCAGCAGCGAAGACCCAACGCAGCCAAAAATAAATAAACAAATTTATTTTTAAAAAAGTATATGCATTGGAGAATGCTATAGAAATGAGGGCCACATCAGTGCTATTAACTCACTCTGCTTCACAAGACACTGTGGTCATGAAAAGAGATTCTAGTAATTTAAGAAAAAAAGTTTATAAATTTAGGGAATCAGAGCTGGAAAGGGCCTTGAGATACATAAATTAGAGCCTGCCAGACTTATTTGAAACATTTTTAAGGAAGAAGTTTTAATAGCATTTTACCAAGTGAAAACTTAAAGAGCTATATGTTACCAGAAGAAATTTAACACTGAATGAACATAACACATTTTCTTTTATTTCTTTTCTGGCAAGAGAGTGATGGAGAAGTTTAAGGGGACAAGAAAGGAGATATCTCAAAAACAAAACTAAACTGAACCAAAAAACAAAAACAAAACCTGTAAACAACCAAAAGAGGAAAAAAAAAGGAATTAAAAGTAATTTACAATTATAATAGTGTCTATAGGTTTTATAGAGAATAAATTACTCCTGCTATTAGTGTTAGCATGTTTGACCATTTGACATAATTGAATTCACAACTCTGGTTTTTTCAACATGCTGTTGTATTAACCATAAATCCAAGAAGTCATCTTTTCTCTGAAACTCTGATATTAATTTTGGTTCTGAAGACTCTTTAATATATTCTTTATATCATTATACAGATATAATGAAATATGTGGTGTAAATCTTTATAACTGGCAAAGCGCTATACAAATTAAAGAGATTACTACTATAATGTTTTTTAAAAAAGAAAGCAGATATCCCATGGGAAAAGGAGGCCCTGGACCACAGTGCAAAGGAAGCTGCCAACCTGGCCTAATCATAAAAACATTCTGCACCACCACTAGCCACAGTGAGTCCTGTGTCCCCCAAAGCAGTCTTCTCACCAGAGGGAAGAACGCTCTAGTACTGCTGGTATGTGTGGAAACAAAGCTTAGGCAAAAGACTTTAATCCTCTTATGTTTGGAAGGGAAGTAAAGAGAGAAGTGACTTAGAAAACGGTCCCTAGAACTCTAAACATCAAGGAGAAGCCTGGTACTCCTGCAGTCCCCAAGTAATAATCCCTGCAAAGCAATGTTCTTATAATGTCCTAAACACAGGCCACAGTCATTCACATACAGGGCATAAATGATGGGGCTGTTAGAGCCCAGGCATTTCCTTTACAGGGTGTCCTAGCTGCCACAGGCATGTGGTGTTATCTAAACACTGATCTCAAAAACAATGAAAGCCTTTCAATTCAAGATCAGCATGGAGTGTGCAAATAAACCAGTATCTGTGGGACTGAAGAGGAGTTGGGGGTGGGAACAAGACTCAACAAAAAGAAACTTGGTCAGCCACAGCGGCAGGGGATTGCATCAGCTCAGGCATCCCTGACAGGAAAGCTGGGGCCTCTGGCAACACCCTTTCCATTTGTTAACAGGAACTTCCTCTGCAGATTCTAGTCAGGCCTGCAGGAGTCTGCCCAAGACAGGCATCTGGGCCCATCCCATTCCCACCCAAGCTCCTATGTCTGCAATCTGGCCACTCTACAGAGGTCTGTTTGTGGGCTCCACAAGAGTCACTAACTTTTCTCTTAGTTTCTGGGCAGGGAACTCCTATCTCTCACACAGGGAGGGTAGGTACATAGGAATCTTGCTCCTAGAGTGTTTAGGGGTGCAGCTACCAAAAACCTGTAGCAGCAGCTACTAAAACTGAATACTTCATGTTTGGGTGCAAAAATCCTTTCAGAGGGATAGACTGACACCTGAAATTCAGAAAGTGAGCTACATTAACTGTAATTCCTCAGCAGGGGTTCTGCAGTTGGCTCCTCCTGTTGAGAATGGTCTTGTTCATCAGGAAGAAAAGGCTTAGGAGCAGTTCCCCCTCACAGTCAAGATATAAAGATAATGTCAAAGATCCTGTTGTTTATGATTCCATGGGTAAGATGCATGATAAATCATCTGGGACTTTTAAAAAATGCAGATTGGGACTTCCCCAGCGGTCCAGTCGTTAAGACTCCGCACTTCCACGGCAGGGGGCATGGTTCAATCCCTGGTCGGGGAAGCCAAGACCCCACAAGCCACATGGGCAAAAAAAAACAAAAAAAACAAAAAAACAAGGCAGATTCTCAGGATCCATCCCCAGATATTCTAATTCAGTCTGAGAAGTGGGCCCAGGAATCTGAATTTAACAAGCAACCTTAATTAATTATGATGCAAGTGACTTTCAAACCACACTTTGAAAAATATGGTTCCATTTTGGAATTTGGGGCGGCAGGTGTAGAGGGGAAAATAAGGTGGAGAGAAAGCAGATTACTAGAGGCTCAGCGAAAAGCCAACCACACAATATGGCACTTTTTACAGCCCCATGTCTAACAGCAGAAAGGACTCTAACTCCTTTTAAGATCAGAGTTCCACTCTACCAACAATGCCTGAAATGTTTTTTTTCCTGCCCTCAACACATTCCCTGAAGGAGAAATTTCTTACTTCTTCTTGGAGGACTGATGGTACCTGTACATAAGAATGCCTCAATCTTGACAGCGGAGGTGCCACCATCTCCACTCCTCCAGAGAAATGGTCACCATTACACACACCCAAATGAGATGAGCAGTATCTTGAAAGGACTAGCAACAAGTTAAAATGAGTTCAAATCAAAATATCCCTAGTGGGAAGCAGCTGCATAGCACAGGGAGATCAGCTCGGTGCTTTGTGACCACCTAGAGGAGTGGGATAGGGAGGGTGGAAGGGAGACGCAAGAGGGAGGGGATATGGGGATATATGTATACATATAGCTGATTCACTTTGTTATACAGCAGAAACTAACAACATTGTAAAGCAATTATACTCCAATAAAGATGTTAAAAAAATTAAAAAATAAATAAGATAAAAGCAAGTAAAATAAAATGATTGTTAATAGATTTAAAAAAACCCCAAAATATCCTTATAAGAAAAATACAAGCAATCAATCTATTCCCAGCCTATCTTCAACCAAGAATTTGTCATAAAATGCAACAAGAATGGGGTAGGAGGTGATCCAAGGGTCAGCATGCAAATGACGCAGGACAAAAAGCAAGAGAACCTCAGAACATCAGGAAAATATTCCTCACTAGTGTGTTCCCCTGGGTTTTTGCTTTTTGGCCCCTCAAAAATATTCAATTGGACTTCTTTACTGCTTTGGTGGGATAAAAAGAAAAATTTTAAAAGTCTTTGGCCAAGGCTAAAGTCTTGGAACAGAAGAGGAACAAGCCAAGGCTGTTTCCAGAAAAAGTGACTAGGAGTATCAAGTCCTGCACAAGATAGAGCACTGGTAAGCGTTCCAAGATCTGGCTTCCTGAACCTAGATTTCCATAAATCCATGATTAAGTAATTCGTCGACAGTGCCAACAAGATTTTCCAAAGCCCACTGGCATGAATTTCTTCAGAGTTTCTATGTGAAAGTTTCCTAACACCTGTGAAACACTTGGAGTCAAGGCACTGCTACTCCAAATCACAGGCATCAGAGCTGGTATCAGACAACCAGAGAGGCAAATTCAATGTCCCACGGGTAGGGGAAAATCTCTCCCCTCCAGTTTCTGCTTTAGGACAGGATGACCTATAAGGAATACAGGAGCATTTTGTACTTCCTATAACACAACCCAGAGAACATGACAAACCCTAGAAGATACTAGAATTAAGTAAAAAGTGAAAAAGTTCAAAAAGTCACAGCCCACATCAGTTCCGTTCAAGTGTGTTCAAGATCTTGGTGATCACTTAATCTTTTTCTTTCCTTTTCTTTTTAATTGAAATATAGTTGATTTACAACATTGTGTAAGTTTCTAGTGTACAGCAAAGTGATTCAGTTTTTTATATATATATATATTTTTCATATTCTTTTCCATTATGGTTTATGACAGGATATTGAATATAGTCCCCTGTGCTATACAGTAGGACCTTGTTGTTTATCTATTTTATACATAGTAGTTTGTATCTGCTAATCCCAAACTCCTAATTTATCACTCCTCCACCCCCTTTCTCCTTTGGTAACCGTAAGTTTGTTTTCCATGTCTGTAAGTGTGTTTCTGTTTTGTAAATAAGTTCATTTGTATCATATTTTAGATTCCACATATAAGTGATATCATATGGTTATGTTTTTCTCTTTCTGACTTACTTTGCTTGGTATGACAATCTCTAGGTCCATCCATGTTGCTGCAAATGGCATTATTTCATTCTTTCTTATGGCTATGTAGTATTTCATTGCATATATATACCACATCTTCCTTTGTTTTCAAATGGTTGTGCTGTGCGTGCACTCGTGGGATTTTATTTCCCCGACCAGGGATTGAACCCGTGGCCACGTTAGTCAAAGCGTCGAGTCCTAACCGTGGGACCACCGGGTAAGTCCCTACCACATTTTCCTTAACCATTTCTTTTATGTGAGTTGGAAGGAGAAGAACCTGGGCTTTCTCTTTTGTTTTTTCTAATACAGTCCTCAGTTCCAAGATTGAGACTTCTCTAGAAGAAACCAGAACTATTGGACAATAAGCCTGAGAAAGACACACTGTCATCTGCGACTAAACAAACTTATTTTCTTCAGAACATGATCCACTGCCAAGCCTCTCTGGGTTGAAATATAGATACAGGTTCAGTGTCCACGGTAAAATTTCCTTCCCTTTTTGAACATCCAGAAATTTAAGTCTGAATGAGGTCAGCAGAAGTGCTAGACTAAATTTCTGATAAAAAGATCTTCAGGTAATCAAATGGCATATCTAGTCCCTCCATGAAGCAAACATGGATGGTAGGTATTGCAGTGCCTCTAATCATCACCTTCCAGAACAGGGACATACCCAGAGTTGAAGTGACATACAGTCCACGTTTTTGCCTTTGGCTCAGAGGATCCCAAAAGCCACATAAAACCAACCAAGATCTCAACCTCATGCAAGATCTCAAAATGAATTAAGAAGCAGTGCCATAACAGTTTTGTTCTTGGACACTCATGACATTTCTACGGAATTAGGGACTCAGCATTTAGTCATCTCAGTTCATCAGATGACCTGCTTATTCAAAACCCCCCTTTACTCTGAGCTGTGGAAAAACAGAGAGGGGTTTTGTAAGCAGCCATTTAATCTTTATCTTAAGCTATTCTTGGCCCTACCGTCTGACAGATGTTACATAGCATCAGCCCTGACCTCACAGTGTAGAAAACTGGAGAGGAAGAGTTTAATGAATAGTGGTTGGCAGGAGGAAGAAAAAAGCCAGGGGAAGGGGGAAACTGAGATGGCAGTTGCTACAGCAACAGTAACAGTGCAGAAGGAGTGGGTGGGAATACAGGCAGATAAACAGGCAGACCCTGATGGCAGGAGGAGAAACTGGGTGTGTGTGCTGACTGTCAGGATACAAGGCCACAAAGCTAGAGGAATGTTAAAGGGGAAACAGGCAAAGTCTAGAAAAAATCCTAAGCAGAAGAGGGTCTGAAAACAAAAATTACAATTTGGTATCTTCTACAAGAACACTTATGCAAACAGTTGAAAACAAGAGAAGAGAGGAATGCAAAGGAAAGGGGAGAGAAGGCCAAAGTGCTGACCGATGAGACACGATTATAGGAAGATGGCTTATTTCATACAGGAGCCACTTACTGAGAATGTGTCCAAAAACCAAAGTCACCTCTAGTTGGCAATAATATAAATGTCTTAGGATAACGGCTTTCAAACTTGTTTATAGTAAACCTTTGTAGTAAGTACATCTTATACTGCATTCCAGTACACTCACATTTATTTAGCATAAATTCATTAAACAACTTACTGTCTGCTGTGTGCAATGCACTGATTTTCTATTTTCCATTTTCTATCTAATAAATACTTGTGACCATCTAAATTAATTTCATGGCCCAATGGATTACTGAAAGAGCTTCCTATCTTATCTCCTTGCTTCCACTCTTGGCCCATGCTTCATTTCATCCTGAACAAGACAGCCAGAGGCATGCTGATCCATGAGTCAAGATCACATCATTCCTTTGCTGAAAATCTGCCAGTGGCTTCCCAGTTCAACCAGATTAAAACCCAAATTCTTTTTTTTCTTTTTAAGGTTTTAAATTTTATTTATTTACTTACTCATTTAACTTTCTGGCCGCGCCACATAGCATGTGGCATCTTAGTTCCCTGACCAGGGATGGAACCCACGCCCCCTGCATTGGAAGCACAGAGTCTTAACCACTGACCACCAGGAAGTCCCCCAAACCCAAATTCTTTATAATGCCAACAATGCCCTAGACAGCCCCTCAATCCCTATGTCTCTGGCTCTGCCCCCTAGCACTCATCTTACCTTACTCTGCTTCAACCACACGATGCCTCCTTCCTGCTCCTAGAATACGTCAGACATGTTTCTGCGTTAGGGCTTTTGCACTTGCAAATCCTGAGGGAACGTTCCTCCCCAGATATGAGCATGGTTCGTTCACTTAACTCTTTATTCAAATATCCTTCTCAATTAGGCTTTCCTGATATACCCTATGCAAAAATGCAACTTCCCCAATGCTCGCTCTCTCCCTTGCCTGCTTAGTTTTCTCTACTACATGAATCACCATCTTACATACCATATATTTTTACGTACTTATTTTTGTTTCTTATTTGTCCTTTTCCACTAGACTATTAACTTTTATATCTTTTCCTGTGCATCCCAAGTGCTTACACAGTGCCAGACACATAATAGGCATTCAATAAGTAGATGCTGCATGATCTAATGGATCATGAGTAGCAGTCTGAAAAACCTGACTTAGAACATTAAACAAAACAGGCTCCACAAAGGTTCACCTGGCTCCTGACATTTGTCTGCCCACAAAGTCTAATCTTGAGAGGCAAGCAGAAGAGCAACATAACAATCAGAGAAATAGCAGGAGGCTTGAAGATCATCGGAGTCAAAGTTTTCTTTCACAGGCAAAGGACTGTGGCCTAGAAAGTAAAATGATTTGCCAATGACCACTTAGGTCTTTTCCTCCTCACTGACACCACCACACGTCCTTCAAATGAGTTAAATTTATCTACCTGCTAATAAGCAGCCAGCAAGAAGGAAGACTTTAACAGGTAAACAGGTATCATAATTTTATCTTGTATTTTAAAGCAAGTTTCTGATATTTGTAAAATGAAAGTTCAAAAGGAAAATTAATAGTTAAACTTTAGGAAGTCAATTACAAGCTAAAAAAAGAAAATTTATGTATCAGGTTTCAGAAGGTAGACAGTGAACTCTATAGGATTTGAATACATGCCTTATCCAATTATGTCTAAGGATAGATAGTGATAAACATTTGGATTGATGGATGTACTGAGACCAACAAGAAGATATGTTAATTAGACTATAGCATTTAGGTAATTTTTTTTATACCTTTCATTTTATTTTCCAAGTTTTCCTACAATGAACATGAACTTCTGTAATCAGAAGAAAATACATCATTCTAAAATGTCATCTCAAACATACTCCCTCTTTAATTAAGGGACCACAGAAGATAGCTTTGAGAAGAGTATGACAGTGGGGAATTTAAAGAGCTTCTTAATTGAAACTTCAAATAATATGCTGCCCCACAGGATTCTGGTGTAGATGCAAATCTGAAATTAAATCATTGTTTTAAATTCATATAATGATAGTTAAACAAAAATTTTCAAAGGACTCTGAAAATTTCAGTGTCCCTCACCATCCTTCTCAATGAAGGCAAATAATATTCCTCCTTTGAAAGGTTTTTAAGTACTAAACAGGCCTCCCTTGGTTAGCACTGGACATAGTACCAGGTTAGATCTGAAACTACACCTAGTTTGATTTCATTCCGCAGATCCACCATTCCACTTCCCAAGCACCCATAAATAAATGGCAAAGTTGTATTACTGGAATAAAAAACTGATTCAAAACACAAAGTTTTTAATGTAGAATTCAGAAACATTAGCAATGTTCTTGGAAAGTCTTCTATACGTGGGCAAATTCATGGATAAATGAAGCCAAGATTATTAAAGAGTGTATGAAGACATCCTCATCTAAAACACGTGACTCACACCAGATAAAATACAAGGGGTCAAACCTAAGGTCACAAAATAAAAACTTCAAACTATGAAGAATTCACTGAAGGAATCAAATCACGATAGATACCCTTGAAGAAGCCACAAGTGCTTCATTAAATTTAATTTCCAAATATTACTCAGCCATAAAATGGAACGAAATTGAGTTACTTGCAGTGAGGTGGATGGACCTAGAGTCTGTCATACAGAGTGAAGTCAGAAACGGAAAAACAAATACCGTATGCTAAATGCATATATACGGAATCTAGAAAAACGGTACTGATGAACCTATTGGTAGGGCAGGAATAAAGATGCAGACGTTGAGAATAGACTTGAGGGGGATGGGGAGGCTTGGACGTAGTGAGAAAGTAGCATGGACATATATACACTATCAAATGTAAAACAGATAGCTAGCGGGAAGCTGCTGCATAGCACAGGGAGATCAGCCCAGTGCTTTGTGACCACCTAGAGGGGTGAGATAGGGAGGGTGGGAGGGAGACGCAAGAGGGAGGGGATATGGGGATATATGTATACATTTAGCTGATTCACTTTGTTATACAGCAGGAACGAACACAACATTGTAAAGCAATTATACCTTAATAAAGATGTATAGGGACTTCCCTGGTGGCACAGTGGATAAGAATCTGCCTGCCAATGCAGGGGACACGGGTTCGAGCCCTGGTCCGGGAAAGATCCCACATGCCACAGAGCAACTAAGCCTGTGTGCCACAACTATTGAGCCTGCACTCTAGAGCCCACAAGCCACAAGTACTGAAGCCCCCATGCCTGCAGCCTGTGCTCCACAACAAGAGAAGTCACCGCAATGAGAAGCCCGCACACCAAAACGAAGAGTAGCCCATGCTCGCCGCAACTAGAGAAAGCCCGTGCGCAGCAACGAAGACCCAATGCAGCCAAAAATAAATAAATTAATAAATAAAATTTTAAAAATAAAGATGCATAAAAAATTAATTTCCAAGATGTTTGTAAATTGTATCATCTAATCCTTGCATTAATCCTGTAAGGTGGACAGTGAAGGTAACATTATTCTCATCTCAAATTGGAGGAGACCTAGGTCCTGAATGCTTATGTGACTTGGCTTTAACCATACAACAAATAAGCAGCAGAAATAGGGCCAACAAGTTGTTTTCTGCTTCTTGGTTCAACAAGATTTCACAGAATACGCTCTGGAGATGGATTATTCCACCCAGCAAAAAAAAATAGCATCATATAACAATGCATCAGGGCCAGAAGGATTCATCTAAGTAATTCACTTCATACCCTTCCCTGTAGTTCAGTAACTCATATATTCAGGCATGCCTTTACTGAATAAACATTTATTGAATACCTGCTAACTATTCTAGACAATATGCTAGGCACATGAATTTAAAGATGAAATAAGATGAAAGGACACTTTCAAGAACTAATCAGGGACAAGAAAACCAACAGTTTCCTTCTATAACATGAATAGTGTTCTAATAAGGGGAATATGTGCTGTGAGAGACACAGGAAGAATATCTACCCTCCACTGGGTACACAGGAGGGGGAGCAGTCACAAAAGACTTCCTAGAAGAAAAACCTAAGCTGACTCTTAACAGAGAGTCAGAGAGTTGACTCAAGTTCTTAACTGGCAAAAGAAACGAGATAAATCTGGATATGTTAATATAGATAAATCCCCAACATACACTGATGGGTGAAATAGTCAAGTTGTAGAATAACTGCAGAGTGGTACATCATTTGTGTGAAAAGCATACATGCATATAGAAACAAAAATCATATATTTTCTATGGGTACATGTATAAGCATATAAAAGCAAAGAAAAAGTTCTGGAAGCATATACTACAAACTCCTAACACTCATTACCCCCAGAGGAGGGGGCAGGGGACCAGGACTGGAAGAGGTAGTCAGAAGGAACTTTAGCCTTACTGACAGTTTTAAAAGGAGAATGTTATTATGTGTTACTTGCATTTAACTTTTTATTTTGAAATAATTATAGATTCAGAGGAATTTGCAAATAAATTTCCTTGTAAAAAGAATTTGCAAAGAATAAAAATCATATGATCATCTCAACAGAGATGCAGAAAAAGCTTTTGACAAAATTCAACATCCATTTATGATAAAAACTCTCCAGAAAGTGGGCAAAGAGGGAACATATCTCAACACAAAAATACGATAAAGCCCCAGCTAACATCATACTCAACAGTGAAAAGCTGAAAGTGTTTCCTCTAAGATCAGGGACAAGACAAGGATGCCCACTCTTGCCATTTTATTCAACATAGTTTTGAAGTCCTAGCCACAGCAATCAGAGAAGAAAAAGAAATAAAAGGAACCCAAATTGGAAAGGAAAAAGTAAAACAGTCACTGTTTGCTGATGACGTGATACTATACATAGAAAATCAACAAGGTTCTTTGAACCCTTTACCCAGACTCTCCCAGTGTTACCACCTTGCATAACTACAGTATGATGTCAAAACAAGGAAATTTACATTGGTACAATCTATAGAGCTTACTCAGATTTTGTCAGTTATACATACACTCGTGTGTGTGTGTGTGTGTGTGTGTGTGTGTAGCTCTGTGCAATTCTATCACTTGTATAACTTCATGTAACCACAATACTTATCTGTACCATCACCACAAGACTTCCTTGTGCCACCCTTTTATAGTCACATCCACCCCCTCTACCTCTAACCCTAACACCTGGCAATGACTAATTTGTTCTCCATCTCTATAATTATATTCTCCCATGAATGTTATATAAATGGAATCATGCAGTATGTATCCTTTTGAGATTGGCTTTTTCATGTAGCATAATTCACTTAAGGTTTATCCAAATCGTTTTATGTATCAATAGTTCACTGTTTTGTTTTTTTTTTTTTTTTTTTTTTTTTAACATCTTTATTGGGGTATAATTGCTTTACAATGGTGTGTTAGTTTCTGCTTTATAACAAAGTGAATCAGTCATACATAAACCTATGTTCCCATATGTCTTCCCTGTTGCGTCTCCCTCCCTCCCACCCTCCCCATCCCACCCCAGTTCACTGTTTTTTATTGCTGAGTAGTATTCTATGGTATAAATGTACTACAGTTTTTTTTGTTTTTAAACTATTCTCCCATTGAAAAACATATGGGTAGTTTCCAGCTTTTGGCTATTATGAATAAAGCAGCTATGAACGTTCATGTTCAAGTTTCTGTATGAAAGTAAGTTTTCCTCTCTCTTGGATAAATGCCCGGATGCGCAGGCTCAGCGGCCACGGCTCACGGGCCCAGCCGCTCTGCGGCATGTGGGATCCTCCCAGACCAGGGCACGAACCCATGTCCCCTGCATCGGCAGGTGGACTCTCAACCACTGCACCACCAGGGAAGCCCAAGTTTTCACTTTAAAATAGTTAATTTTATGTTATGTAAATTTTATCTCAATTTTTAAAAAAGAATACCTTTCAGAGATACATACTAAAGTATTTACAGAGGAAATGATATAATGCTACATGGAAATGGATCCAAAATAATTGGGAAGGGAGGTCACAGAGGAAGAATAAATGAAATAAGATTGTCAATGGGTTAATTTAAGCTGGGTGCTAGGTATAATGGAGTTTATTTTACAATTCTACATATATATATGTGTATGTGAATTTTTTAATATAAAAAGCTTTTTAAAAAGAAGAAAAAGTCAAGATTTGATTTTAAAATAAAGTGTACTTGATTTAGGAATTTGATATCACCTCCTCCTGAATAACAAGAGTTGGGGAGAATTAAAGGGAGGATATGAACTGGAACATGCTTCCACAACTCCCATCCGTTCACCAGGCATTCCCCAGATGCTCTGGTCTGAAGCTAAGTCTCTTTCTATAAAAAGGCACACTGGTGAGAATGAATGGACACAGGGAAGCTCTGGCCTAAAGCCCAAAGACCCTGGGTCCAAATGAACACAGCAGCAAATTCAACAGACCTCTGAATAATCACAGCTTCCACCTTGAAGGATAAGCAAAGTTGTCAGATCACCTGGGGTATGTATTAAAAAATGGCAGATTCACAGGTTCTGTCCCAGATCAACAGTTCAATCTTTGGGTCTGTGCTTTAGGAAGCAGCACGTTAACAACCTCCCCAGGTGATTCTGATGCCCTCTAAAGTTTGAGAATCACTGGGTTAGGATACTGGGGCCCTGGTATCTTCTAGTGGCCAAAGCTGATTCTAGAGCTCCACCTTGTGGCCCAAAAGCCAGAAAGCAATTTTGCCAGAATCCTTGACTTCCATACATCACTAGTTGACAGGTGTCCAAAGCCCCAGAAGAACCCTTACAACCTCCTCTAAGGATTTATTCCCTACAGATGACATTTTGATCCATGCCATTACACTCAGGGAGTTAATGAAAACATTACAGAAAGCTAGCTTTGAGAATACATACTATTTTGGGATGAGTGTAACACTGTACTCATTCAATATTTACTAAGGGCCCATAACATTCTAAGCACTGTGCTAGGCGATAGAGATTAAAAATAAATAAAACATGGCTCTGTCCTTAAAAATCCACAGAAAAACATGAAAATTAATAGTACAGATTAGGACAAGTGCTTCCTTCCTGAGAAGTAATTCCTGAGCACTGGAAGGAAATAACAGACATAATACTGGTCTGTCTGGAGATAAAACACAGTCACAGGAAAGATAATCAATGATGGCAAAAGCGGTGACTGAGACATGCAACATGAATGCCACAGGCCGTAAGCATTATACCTTACAGAGGTTCTAGATAGAGCGATCCCTTCTGCCAGAAGTGAGGGCAAGCTTCATTCATTCAGCATGTACTCTGTGCCAAAACTGGGCTAGATGCTGGGGACACAGCGAGTAAAGTAAGCTTTAAGAGTATGTAACAGGGAGACACAGCAAGGACGTCTGCACTGATGGGCTTCCATTTGATCTTGGACCTTGAGGGGTAACTAGGATTTGAATAGGAAAAGAAAAATCAAGAAAAAAGGAGAAATTCTCCTCTACGTGTGTTTGTATGCAGAGGAGGAGTTACAAGGGGAGAAGGGGCACTGGTACCAGCGAAGGGGTTGACTGCTTGCGTAACGAGTTTTTATTTCATCCAGTAAACTAGGTCATACATTCATTCCCAAAAAAACATTTTCTTGGAGCATCCTGCATAATTGGTTCAGGGGATATGGCCATGAAGAAAGATAAAAGGCAGCCACTACAGCTCCTGGGTAGGGGAATGGCAGAAGTGATGTTTAAGGACATGTGCTATGTGCCAGAAGCAAGAGGCAGGTTAAGAAGCCAGTGTAGTCAACACCTTATGGAAACAGTGATATGGACCTGAAATAGGGCAGGGGCTTTAAGAACTGAAAATAGTGGCCAGGCACTAACACAGAGCAAGGCTGGTCATGGCAGAGGGAGGGAGAAACAGAAGAGTCAAATGGGACTCTAGGATTTTAGCCAGGATGAGTACAAGAGTGATGGCGACATTAATAAAAATAAAGAACTTAAAGATATACAGTTTTAGGGGAAAAAAACAAGCTTTTATTACAGGCTTCAATAGATGGGACATTTGCCTGAGTATTGGATATATACATATAAACACTAAAGATGGGTGAGTGGGAGAGGAGAGAGAGAAAGCAGAGTATAAATGCCTTTTCGGGCCTTTGAAGTTGAACACTTGGGCTCTATTTTCCCATAATAGTATGAGTAGCCCTCAAATGCAATGTGGCAGAGATTGCCTAGGTGTTCAGAAGGCAAGGAGTTACACTTAACTTGGTCTCTACAGAAGTAGGATTGGTACAGGCCGAGAGAACATTTAGGCCCCAAAGCCAGGTGAGTTACTAAGAGCAACTCCTTTCTGAGAGCAGGAATTTGCACTCACTACCCATTATCAAGTGTGTAATTTACACAACACGTAAAAGCACCAGCTTATAAGGTTAAGTCTTTACAGGAATTCCTGGCTTGCCCTAGTTTTATTATTGAGTGGGAAAGAACCACTCTCTTTATTATCCTTGTCAAAGCAAGACATTGTTACCTGTCACAGAACTAACGGATCCTGACAAAACTGACAAACTAAAGATACGAGAAGGGAGAGAGGTGGTGAGTGAACAGACAGCTAAAACAGGCAATGAAAACGGTGAGACAAGGAGAGTAACAGCAGGGAAAACTTCACTCTTCCTGAACGCTTTGGGTGTTCAAGGAGTTCAGTTTTGAAAACTGTTCAGAGGCCACTGCAATAGTCCAAGCAAGACATCATAACTGGGATGTTGGCAGTGATAAAGGAGAGGATGGTTGTGAAAAGACATCAGCAGAAATAATCTAAATGAAATAAACCAAACCTCGCCCAAACTTGCAATGCATACTTGTATATGTGAAGTTTTCTCTTATCCAGTTACTTATACTCAAGTTCCCCAGCTATGCCCCCTTCATTTCCACTAAAATCCCCAAAGCAGACCCTCAAGCTCCAATGACTACATGACCAGGGAAGTAACATAAATGAGAGAAGCACACCCGGATTAAGACATCAAGGAGTGGTGGAACCTGTAACACATCCCAAAGGTTTAAAGAGGAACCCATGATTCAACTTCGGCTGACTGTTGCCATGTGAGAATAAAGGTCCAATGATATCAGATCTTTTGAATTTTTCAAGAGATGTTAGAAACTGTGATTTTTTCTGTGTAATTTTCTAAACACTATTACATCATGTAGGCCAAGCAAAATATCTCCGTGGGTTGAATATGACCTATGGGCAACTAGTTTACAACCTCTGTTCTAAAGCTTTACAAAAGAAAAATTAAGAGCATGTGCGGGTTTCCAGGGTTAGGAGAGCGAGAAACATGGGAAGTCAGCATGAAGACTGGGGCTGGGCCAGAAGACAGTGAAAAGGGAGGCAGAAAGTCTAAAGGCCTCAGACTCTAGAGTTGGATAGGCCTGTATTAAAAAAATTTGAGAGGAATTCTGAAAAAGCTTTACTTCAAGGAGGCATAGATGAAAGAAAACTAGAACATACAGGGGAGGATATAATACACATATATGCATGTTATTTCACCTCTCTGTACCTTGACTTCCTTATCATTAAAATAGGAATAATAGAATCTATTTCATAAGGGTGTCATAGGATTAAATAAGGAATTATTCATGTAACTGTCATTATCCCCAGCATGTAATGCTTAATAAATGTTAGCTATTATTTATTATTGTGAGGCACTGAGAGGTGCAGTAACATGCTCAAGATCACATGGCTATTAAGGTATACTACCTGGCTCTGTACCCAGGATGTACTTCAGATCCTACACTCTAAACCATCAAGCTCTTCTGCCTCCCTTTACAATCCGTACAATAGGAAGTCAGATCAGATGATAACTGAAGTCCCTTCTAGAGCTGACACTTTATTCTACCAGCCAGCCCTCTAGTCAGCTTATTTCAGGGCAGTAGTAGGACAAACATGAACCTGTTCACACTCCTATGGGCTACCTGCTAAAGTGGAGAGACACAGCTTAGGCTTGGGGTAGGGCAGGGAAACCGTTCCAGCATGGAACCACCCATAAGGTAAGGTAGGAAAGGAAAGATATTCAATGTGAGCCCCCCTTATTGTTCCACAGAGATATATTTGTTTCTAGGGAGCCAGTGGGCCACTTGAAAAGGCCCAGAATTCACACATGTGCCCAAGCTACTACAAGCTGGAAGTTACTTAGAAGCCTGCTAAGGAACCACAACAGGCTCTAAATCAAGAATCTTTAGAACACTGAGTGACTCATCCTCTTGGGGTTCAAAGGTCTCTATGAGAACCTGGTAAAAGCTCTCCTTGTCCCTAGAAAAAATGCCACGTGTGCTCACTCAGATACACAAGCACACATGATTTTACCTGCAATTACAAGGGGTTCACAAATTCCCTAAAATCTTTCCCTAGACTTTAAGTATCCCTGAAATAGATCATCTCTCCTGTTCCAGGCTTGTCCTCCCAGGCAATTCAGAATTGTCCCAAGATCTGGGTTGGGGTTTCCAGGCAGCTGTGTTTAGGAGACAAATCATCCATTGCAACTCGGCATAATTAATCCTGCATGGAAAAGACAAAGGGCCGTCTCTTTCTCCCGATACCAACTTGCACTGAGAAAATTCAAACAGAAAAGATCTGCAGTTTAATCCCCAAACACTAGTGGATGTGAAGAACAGGACCTCAAGAATATTTCACACCCTTTTTCTGCCTCATATCCAAAAAACCTTAGAAAAGTTGAAAGAAACAGGTAAAAACATCCTAGTCTCCACAGCACTGTGCTCCTCCTTTTATTCTAAAAAAGGAATCAGTCAAGATTGCCAACTAGCTTTACTAGATGACTTTTCTCCCACATGGGCTTTGAAAACTATAGGTTACCAAAGAAACCACATAACCTCACCCATAAATGAAGAAGTAATCAAAACAAGAAGATATTTTTCCCCCATAAGACCTGCAACAGTTTAAGTGTTCATGACAGTCTGGAGATGCATGTAGTCTCATGCACAGTTGGTAGGTTTGTAAATCAGTGCAGCCTTTTGTGGTCGTGGGAAAATTTGACAATTTTTATAAAAAATGTAAAAACGTACACTCTTTGTTTGATGCAGCAATTACCTAGATATTTTTGCAAAGGTAGGCCAAGATAGACGTGTGATCAGGGTCAGTGAAGCATAGTTTATAATGGCCCAAACAGGAAACAAGAAGTCTGGTTGCTGGGTACATCATATGAATGGAATACCACGTAGCCATTAACAGAATGTGCTAGATTTGCAAGTGCTTACATGAAAAAAGCTCCAAGACATATTATTAATTGGAAAAAGAAGCTGAGCACAGTGGTATTATTATGTGGTTCCTTTAGTCTAAATTCTTTTAAGGATATATATTCCTTATGTGAGTTACACACATTAAGTTATGTTCTGGACAGATACATAAGAAACTGTTCACTGTAGTTACCTTTGGAGATAGTGACTAGAGACCAGGAAAGAGAAGTACCGTATTGATGTAAAACATTTAAAAAACATACAAGCAACAGAGATAATCTTGAGATGGGATTTTCTTTTTCTATCTTTTTTTTCTATTCATTATACTTTTCTGGATATAGACCTTAAATCTAATAAATGTTACAATAAAAGTAAAGCAGAAATCTCAGAATTTTTTTAAAAAGAAAGAAGCCATGTTTAGTGAGGAGACAAGTAAAAATGGGAGGAGGGCCTCAATATAATGCACAGTAAGAAGCTGGTAGGGGAAAATCAGAAGAAGCATTAACATTCAACCCCCCTCTTCTCTCAAGACACTGCTAACATCATGAACTGCTCAAGCTTTCCACTGGGGATGAATAGCTCAGGGCTCACTCCAGTTGCCAGCTATTCATTCTCAGTATGGGAGATAGCAGGTTGGGAGAAAGCTGGCATCTTTAGTCCAAATTCTGCCTTTTGTGATAAGGACAAGGCAGAACAGTTGTTCCTGAAGAGCCCAAAGTGGCAGAGGAGGCTTGGGCCGAACACAGGAGACTGTCTTCCTGGCAGAGAACAAGCTTCCCTCAGCACACAGCGTAAATGCACAATAGGGGTCCTGCTACTACACGCATTTCAGCCACGTGGAAAAGAAAGAGCCAGGTGCATAGGCAACAGAGAGCAGGAGAAATCTCTGCTGCCCTATGGAGCCTCAGGGAGCCCTGCTCAACACCAGGGATCCCCTTCTGGGCTACACAGATCTGCCATAGATCCAACCTCACCAGACTGCCCCATGGAGAGAATTAGCTAGAATTAAAAATCACCAAGGAAGGTAATCCTCTGTACTCAATTGCCCCTTTCATCCGAGGCCCATGAAATAAGTCATAACCTCGCTTACTTTCCATGATACTCTTCTGCAATAGTACCTTAAAGTGGGAAGTTAACTCCATGTAGAATTTTCAGAGGAGATAGCAATGCATGCAAATCTTTCATAAAGCAAGGTTTGGCTTCATGCACAGATGCCATAAAAGGTCATCTCTCCCCCATGGGATTTAAGGAACATGAAAGAGGCTCCTACTTGCCCCATCCACATATTTCTCTTAATGATGTCTGAAATTCCCCCATTAGTGATTCGGATCATCAGCTCAGAATTGTCCTAAGTGTGCTCTTTAATAATGCAAACAGAAGGGGAACACATTAGGTCCCTAACACTGTAGTGCAATGGCTCTTAACCTTTACTGTTGCAGTCACTGGTCCTTTCGTGAAACTGAAAAAAACTAAACTCCCTTCTCAGAAAAACATACTTAGATGAATACACAATATAATTTCCATGCAGTTTGGGGGTTCACAGTCTTCCTGAAGCTCATATTCCCTTCAGCCCGGGGTTAAGAATCCCCAGTTCAGGGGCAATGCATTTAACAAATCACCATCACTCCTCCAGAAGACCTCCCATGCATTTGGGGAACCCTGGACCTAAAGATAGAAGGTAGTGCTGAAGAGAGCTCTGCCATTGCAAAGTTTGCCTAGAACTGATCCTGTCTAGAGTCCAGATTACAATTTATGATTCCTCCTTAGCAAGGAGTGCGGATGTCTCACACTGCCTGCCCCCTGGAAATAGGGTCCCCCTGGCTTCAGAGACACTGGGATATGTTAGGAGATGTCCAGCTGAGATCAACTGCCAACCAGGTTCTCAAGACTGTTGCTGACTGATGACATTACCTGAGAGTTGAGTCAGGGGAAACTTTTAACAACTTCTGAATAAAGGGGGCTCACCTCTGAGGTTTTCGAATATCCCAGAGTCCCACTCCTTCCTTTGAATTGGCTGTGGCCAATAACCTGGGCTCCACAGGGTTGAACATGACACTGTGAAAGGCTGATGGGTAGTTGGCCAGGCAGAAGGGCTCTGTGAAGAGAGAAATTCTGATCAGTCCACTTCAGGCACTGCTGGGCCTGTGGCAGGCAGACAAGCAGGATGTGAAAGCAAGAGGAGCACAGCCGTTAACAATCACCCCAGTGGGCTGGAATCCAGTGTAGGACATCATTCCAGTAGCCACGCTTGTTCACAAGGTCCCAAGTCCTGGCACACACCCTTCTGCACCAGAAAGTCTGCAAACAGCAACTTAAACACATATACACAAATTTTAAACTATAATGCCGATAAATAAACATAGTACCTATTCAGATCCTGTAACAAAACAGAAATGGTCACTGTAAATGGGAAGTTAAGCTGTTTTACAGTAAGTAAAATTGAATTCCTCATGAGTAAAAAAATTCACAATCAATTACTGGTAGGATTATTATACCTTAATCCAAATTTACTAGCTTTAGAAATTGAAAGTTTTAAAACTACACAAAGATTTAATGAAGACAAAATAAAACAATAGTGCAGTTTTTCCTTCTGGTAATATTGCTCCCTAAATTGAAAAGAAAATAGCCTCAGTCTAGAATTTTAGGATTTCATTTCATCTAGTACTTGAACTTCTCTTGCATCCAGCCAGTTTCTAATCAACTTCACCTTGAAACCCTGCAGCCTCTTGCATATACTAGCTGGCTCCAGGTGAGGAAGGAATCACTTTGCTGCCTGGGGGGACATACTCCTATGGAAGTTGTTTAGAAGCAATAGACAGAAAGCACTCCTCAGTCTATGATTTCCATATGTGATACTTCACAGGCCTCTGGGCACAGGGAGTGCTCAATAATCTCAGCCACGAGGCAGTTCAGACAAAGGAGAAGTTCACGTACCAAGCAAACCACTTCATTCAACCATAGCTGCTGCTTTTGGCTACCAAACCTATCTGACTCTGAGAACAAACTTCTCTTATAGCCTGAACCTCAATAATGAGCACAGACCAGCATGTTAAATGCTCAGAATACAGAAGAATAAAAAGACTCAGAGCCTGCCAGACAAGGTAGGCAAGATAGTAACTCTATGTGCATAGGTATGGTCATGACAAAGCTGCACCAAGAGTGGGGCTGGGGGTGGCACTGAGGGTATGCTGGAGGAAAGAGCCTTTGAAGATAGAGCGACAGAAGTCTCTCTGCAGGAAATGAGCTGAAAAGATGCATTTCCTGAAGAACTTCAGAGAAATTCAACAAGACAAATTCTTCATTTTACATTTCAGAGACCCAAAGAACACATTTGGAAGAGGAACTCACCCAGACAATCCCCCTTAAACAGAGGGTATCTGCTATCATTTTAAGTTCCTACACACAGTGAAGGTGAGGTTCTGTGGTTCTTTCAGCAAAATAACAACCCTGGATCTAGGATGTAACAAAGTGCACAACACGCCCATTCTCTGTAAGTAACCAAGAATATGTGCATGTCAGCACCATGCACAAAGCTGGCCCTTGGTGGCTACTCTCTACAAATGAGGCACCACATGTTCTGCTCCTTGGGGCTACTACACAGCAAGATACTGTGGTATTTACTCCAGGTGCAAAGGTCTGTGGAGATTCACAAGTGATTGGAGGAGGACTGGCAGAGGTGCCTCACTTCTGAGTACTCAGGGGTAAGGTGGGACCTCCAGAGACACATTTATGTCGCTGAGTTTCCTCTCCCTTTATAGCACTTCTACCCAGGCTACTCAAGTCATAGACTGGATCTGCTATGAAACTGACATCAAACTCTTCAACACAGTCCAATCACCTTTTGCACAGTGACCCTACCTCCATGGGGAGATTCCCGGATGTCCCAGATGAGAACCCGACCATCATCTGAGGAGCTGGCAAAAATGTTGTCATTCACTGGGCTCACTGACAAGCCATACACCGCATCTTCATGAGCAAACACATCTAAGGTCTCACTGCTGAGAGACAGAGAGCAGAGAGAGGCACACAGGCACACACATATACACAAAAGTAGTGCAGAGTTAAAGCCCTCTAGTTCCTAGAATGGAGTTCTCTTTCATTTCCAGGAGAAAGTCAACCTAGCTAAACCCAAAGGATATTACATTTACTAAAAAGTAGGTATTCGACTTCCAGGTTAAAAAAAAAAGTATTACTAAAGAGATAAGACTTCACGACAAGTTTGCTTTTTGCACTAAATAAGCATATTTAAAGGTGACTCAAGGGAATTCCCTGAAGGTCCAGTGGTTAGGACTCAGCGCTTTTCACTGTTGGAGCCCGGGTTCAATCCCTGTTCGGGGAACTAACATCCCCACCCCCAAAAAAGTGACTCAACTGATAAGTTTTATGTTTTCACTTACTACAGAATGCATCTGCTTGTGTACAGTCTTGGGGTGGTGCTGGATTTCCAAAAAGCGAGGGAAAGCTTTAAAGCAGCCCTGATGCCAGCAGGGGTAGAAGAGGGATTCCTGGCAGTCTGGCATGGTGAGTAAAAGCATGGCTCCAAAGCCAGGCTGCCTACGTTCAGATCCTAACATCACTTGACTTTAAGTTACCTAATATCTCTATGCCTCAGTTTCCTAATTGAGATCATAATAGTATTGCCTCATAAAATTATTGAGGGTTAGATATTATGCTTCCTTCCCTTACAACCTCTCCCTTTAAATTTTTACCTGAAAACTATAATTTTATATCAACTTTGTAAATCTTTTTCAGCAAAGGACAGTTGATTTCATGTTATTTTCTTCAAAAGACAAGAACTATTTCGGTCTAAAGAGATACCTGCCTTTCTTCTTACGAAAGATAGAGTTAATTACCTTCACATACCAACAATCTATTTACCTTTCAACATCATGGAGGATAACTTGCTCATCATTTCCTGCAAGGGAAAAAGCAGACATTTGGTAATTCCTGCAAAGTGATCCTGTTCATATTACAATTCAGTATTTTAAAGATTTCAGGAAAAACAAATGAACAAAGTCAATGTTAATATTTACAAATTAGGAGTGTTAATTAGAAAAAGGTTTATAAAAATAGTGAAGAAGGATAGGATATTCTTATAGAGAATTTGAAAAAGCATAATAGCACGTAGATATAACATAATAAGTTTCCAAAATGCATTATCCAGTGGATGATTAAAAAAACAAAAAACTGTGGCTATTCAGGAAAAGAATAAATGATCATGGGCAAATCAATCCATTCATCCAAGCTAGCTTTTTTTTTTTTAAACAAAACATTCATTAACTGTGAGACCTGGAAAAATATCTGTAACTTTTCTATGTCTCAGCAAAATAGGAATAACAATTGTATCTACTTCATAGAGTTATCGTGAAGACAAGAATATAAAAGCATTTGGAGTAGGACTAAGCCCCTAACAAACGTTTGCTACTATTCATACCTTCATCATCTTTTATAGCATTAAAATCTAATGATAGTGTGATCCTAAATAATGGGAAAGATTTTATCCACAACTTTTTTCTCTTGCATTTCTCAAGGAATCTAAAAATACTGCATCCACGATATGTGTAGTCCTGCCTTCAAATGGTTTATATAGCCAAAAAATAAAAATCCCAAAATGAAGGCAGTAAAAAAATTTCCCACTCTATGCTAAAAGCATAAGCAGTAGAGACGTGGCCAGGTCATCTTAAAGTCCTCACTGTAACTCTATGGTGGGTTCATACCAAGTAAATCAAACCCATACTAATGCCTTTTAGGTAACAGGCACAGAGTGAGGTGCTGAGGATACGAGAGGAATGAATAAGATTGAGGAATTCACAGTCCACCTGCACAAACAACTAATAGTGACAAGACGGGTTATCTTATTGTAGCGATATGCTCTACAATGGGAACACAGATAAAGGAGCAATTATGTCCTTTATTAGCAGGGTGAAAGTACGTGGCACAAAGGGGGAATATTTTTATGGGGAAGGAGACACTTGAATAGAAACTCACATAACTCAAAACTCTTACCGATGGAAGACTTACGGGAATTGGTGGGGTCTGGACAATTAATCATGGCCTATGGAGGAACAGTATGGGCAAAAGGCACAGAGCACTTAAGATGACAAGTGATTTAGTGAATTAGAGCACAAGATGCAGGGGAGGAAGATGAGGCCAGATAGGCAGACTGGATTGAGGCTTTATCCTGTGGATGGACATGTAGGGTCAAAGGTCCACATGGTTGAAGAAAACTCGTATAAGCAATGAATAAGGAGAGTTAGATACCGGTAGCAGAAATCACAGCAGGACACTGCAGTAGTCCAGGCCAAAGATGAGGACCTGAATCAGAGCAGTCGGTATAGCAAGAGAGCAGAAACTAAAGGATGGATGTGAGGCTTCCAAAATAGATCTGACAGTGTAGTTGGTGACATACAAGATGTGAAAATGAAAGAAAGGCAGGTCTGAAGCTGACTTTGAGATTTCTATTAGACTGAACCATATGAAACTGTCATTTTTGTAAGGTGAAAATGCTCCAATGTCAGCAGTTTCTTAAAAGTTAAACCTAACAACTTACATAATTAGTTGAATGATGATAATAACCGAGAAAGGGAAACCAGGAAACAAGAGGAAATATTGTGCAGGGGAGAAGGACTAATAATCTTAGTTTTAGATCTGCTGGATTTAAATTACTTTTGGAAAACAAAGGTAGATATTCAGTGGGGAAATCTGCAGTGCAGAAGAGAGGTCAGGGCTAGAAATGTAGTGGTCAGAAAGGAGTGTGACTGATGAATGCCATCATCAAGAGGCTGGCTTGAGCAAAAGCCATTCCAATTATACCCCAACACAACGTTTTTTCACACAGGAGCCACCCATGGGTCATAACACCAATTTGAGTCACAACCTTTAAAATCTTTAAAAACAAAACAGAATAGAATAGGAAAAAAAAAAAAAATCAGAGTGTACCACACATACTAAGGTTAAGTACTCTTTCTAACATGTTTCTGTGTATCAGACTGCAATGTGAAAAGTTTTCTACCAAAAAAGAGAGAAAGAACAAGAGCAAAGGAGAGAAAGGACAGACAGACATTAGTCTAATGCATGTGTCTAAACTGCTGTAATACAGAGAAGACAAGCTATGGGAAAACAGTAATTCCACAACTCAATGAGATAAAGGAAGGAAAATTAAGGAATAATTTTAGCACTCCTTTATCTGAAATCCCAGCCACAATTTCCCAAGGGGAAATCTTCTCACCTCCAGAGAATACTTTGGTGTTCCCACTGTTGAAAGCCAGGCAAAAAATGTTGGAATGATGCTCTCCTTTCAGCTGTATGGGCTTAACTCTGGAGTGGATAGCTTGTTCCATGTGCCATAGTAGAACCCGGCGATCATCTCCTCCTTGAGAGGTGAGTAAGAATCTAGAGTTAAAAGAGCTGACATTTCAAGGCTGACATTTGGTTTTGCCAGCCTGAATCCCATACTTTCCAAAACTGCATCTTCCCAACTCTGTGAGATTCTGATGGGACACATAAACCCAGAACTCTACCCCCTTAACCATCAGTAGACACATGGCCTCTAAGCCACTCACTTTTCCCCAGAAATTACATCTTGAACAGATACAGAGAAATTTCTGAATTTCCAGAGACCCAGCTGTTTAAATATTTCTTCATTTGCTACCTAAAATCCTTCCACTAATGTCCCCCCACCTTTTTTTTGTCTAACAGAACCTGAGTTGGTTTCTACTGCTTGCAATCAAAGAACTCTAAATATGCTAGTATTTATACCATAATAGTTTCCAAAGCACTCTCCTTGATGTGATCTCACTGACTATGGGACACCAGACAAATGACAACTGAGGAGGAATTGCCTGTCACAGTAGCAGGGTTAAGACAGAACTTGGCTCTCATGAAGCTCAGTCCAGCTCTTTCCTCTGCATAATTCTCAATAGTCTGAGTTGAATGAGCAATATTATACTGCATGAGCCAGCTCCTGGAGAATGAGAAGATACATGCTCTACATATTCTTTATATTTGCAAATGCATTATACACATCTGGAAGGATGAACAATGGGCTGTAAACAGTGGTTACTACTTCCAGGGAATAGGATTAAAAGAGAGGTAGAGGACAGATTAAGAGGGTTTCTACTTTTACTTTATAGATTTGGCACTGCTTGACTCTTTTTTTTTTTTAATTTTATTTATTTATTTATGGCTGTGTTGGGTCTTCATTGCTGCACGCGGGCTTTCTCTAGTTGTGGCGAGCAGGGGCTACTCTTCGTTGCGGTGCACGGGCTTCTCATTGCAGTGGCTTCTCTCATTGTGAAGCATGGGCTCTAGGCGCGCGGGCTTCAGTAGTTGTGGCACGCGGGCTCAGTAGTTGTGGCTCACGGGCTCTAGAGCACAGGCTCAGTAGTTGTGGCACACGAGCTTAGTTGATCCGCAGCATGTGGGATCTTCCCGGGCCAGGGATCAAGCCCGCGTCCCCTGCATTGGCAGGCAGATTCTCAACCACTGCGCCATTGGGGAAGCCCTGCTTGACTCTTTACAACAAACCTATATTATATTCCGAATAAAAATTTAACTTACAACAGGAGCAAACATGGGCAGCAAGCCATAGTAAGCTCTATACCTCTGCCTCCCCTCCTCCATGCAATATAATAGCCACAAATTATATCACATCCGTAACAAGGGCATACCATGCAACCATTCAATCAGTAGATCTCTAAGAACTAACTCAGAAAGATGACCAAAGGTCTTTGTTAGGGGAAAAAATGAGGTGTAAAACAGTATGCATACCAACATCCATTTGTGTAAAACAAATTTTTAAAAAGCTCCAATACAGCAGGAACCTTGTCAGTTTTGTTCACTGCAGAATTCCCAGCACCTAAATGAATGTCCCAAAGAGCAGACATTGAATGAATATGCTTATGCTTGCATATCTATGCTTGTATTTGCAAATCTAGATGGCTACAAAAGAAGTTTTTAGTGGACACCACCTCTAGGCTAGAATTGTTTGGAGACTTTACATTGTGGTAAAATATAAATAGCAGAAAATGCACCATTTTAACCATTTATAAGCATACAATTCAGTGGCATTAAGTATATTTGCAGTGTTGTACAACCATCACCATTACCCATCTCCAGAACTTTTACATCATCCCAAACTGAAACTCTGTACCCAATAAACAATAACTCTCCCCAGTGCTCAGTAACCACCATTCTACTTTCTGCCTCCATGAATTTGATTACTCTAGGTACTCCCATATAAGTGGAATCAGACATTTGTCCTTTTGTGTCTGGCTTATTCACTTAGCATAATGTCTTCAAGGTTCATCCATATTGTAGCACGTATCAGAATTTCATTCTTTGTAAGGCTGAGTAATATTTCATTACACACATACCGTTATTTTTTTTAGTCCATTCATCCATCTATGGACATTTAGGTTGTTTCCATCTTTTGGCTATTGTGAATAACGTTGCTAAGAGCATATGGATGTACAAATATCTGTTCAAGTCCCTACTTTCAGTTCCTTTGGGTATATACCATTGGAAAATTTTATGTTTTAATTTTTACTTTATACCTTCCTTTACTACTTGACATTTTGCCATAAACATATTTCCTCTTTTAGTAGGAAAAAAAATCAGTAGAAAACATAGTAGCCAAATCATACTTATTCTCCCTCCCCTAGAAAGAAGTTGCCTTCATTTCTTGAGTTCCTTTGTTTCTTGAGATCCTTCTTCCTTCCATTGTCCGTCAAAATCAAGTCCTGTGTCCTCCTCCAAAGTATTTCACTGTCAACCCTTAAGGGAATGATCCCTTAAGTATGGTCCACAATGTTCTGTGTTTATGATCTGCCTAATTCAACTATGAGTTCTCTGGCCTGGGATGGTTTTCTAAATTCTATGTCTCTTATAAGTTAAGGTCATGAAAATAAGCTTTGGGTTTTTGTTGTTTTATTTTCATGAAAAATGGCATAAAGGGGTTTTCCTCCCTATTAATAGATTTAGACAGGCCATGGGCACTTTAGTTCTACATAGTCTCTACTCTTACTGTTTTTCCCCAACACTTGAGGCCACAGGTCAGGGACTTGGCACTGTTTTTGTTACTTTATATCTTATATTTAGAGAAATATTTCTCTGTGCCCATGTCTCTATCAAAAGTGAAAAATTAAAAGATAAAGAGGCCCACATGTTTCTTCAACTTACTCATGTTTCTAATCTAATCTCCCTGAGCCTGAGTTTCATCAAATACAAAACTGGGATCATAACAGCTCTACTCGCATGGGTTTTACAGATTATAAAGTCAAGTACAAGAGAGTTAAGTAATCTGCCAAGGTCACAACAGTAAGTAAAGTGGTTGAGCCAAGATTCAAAAGCAAGCAGTTAAGACTCCCCACTCTCTTAACCACTATTCTGGATTGCTTGCCTTATAGAATGAAAAACAAACCGTAACTGACAAAGCAAATTCAGCTGATGGACAACTGAAAGGATTCTCTGACTTGGTAGCACAACTCAAAAATGAGTAGGTAAGAATAAAACAAAGGACCACAGGAATAAAAACAGAAAGCAACTTAAGTGGAGTACACAGAAGGAGCAGGGACAGGGACCAGGAAAGGCTTTCCTGAAATTATAAAGATTCTAGCAATGCACAAAGCTGATAATGGCTTATTATAAAGAACATACAAAGAATTCCTACAAATCAACTTTGAAAACAACTAGGAAAAGAGGCAAATATGACAACTACAGAAGAGGAAAACCAAATGGCCAACAGAAATTATAGAGGATATCAACCTCTGTATTAATCAGGGAAATGTAAATTATAATTTAGATACCTTCTTACAAAATGGCACAAAGAAATGTACAAAAGAATGTTCACTGCCTCACTGTTCATAATAGCAAAAAAAAAAAGGTAGATAACATAAATATCCATCAATATATAAACTGATAAAACCGACTGGAATACAAACACGAATGAAATCTAAGCACAATGGAACACTATACAGCATTTAAAATGAGCTACAGATACGTGTACTGAAATGAATACATCTTGAAAACCTAGTATTAAGTAATAAAAACAAGTTTCAGAAGGATACGTAAAGGAAAACATTAAGTATATAGTTTTAACAATACCATATTATTTATGAACACACAAATAACAAAAGAGGACTTCAAATGTACCTGTAAAGTTTTATTTCCTTTAAAAAAAAACAATAGATTAGAAGAAAATTTAACAAACTGTCAACACTTTGTCAAATCTGATTGATACTTCTCTTCTTTATGTTTAAGTATTTCATGACATTGTTACATCTATGAGATATAGTAACAGTACTGTGATCATGTTAAAAAAGAAAAAAGTTCTTATCAGTTAGGGGTACATTCTGAAGTGGGTGAAATGGCAAAAATCTGTAATTTCCTTTAAAATATTCCAGAAAATAAAAAGTAGGGGGATAGGTGATTAATAAAATGTTGATAATTGTTGTAGATGGGTACACTACATTTTTGTATATGCTTGCACATTTCCATAAAATAAATAAATATATATATTTTTAATGTTCATGATAGAAAAAGAAAATAAGACTCTCCAGGATGTGCTGGGATACCCATAGCAAAGAAATATAACTGTGGGCACCTCTGTGTTTGTTCATTAAGACCTATGCAGGCAGTACAACCTCTCTTAAACTGCAGCAGCTTAAAAAAAAAAAAAAAAAGTTCAATAAAAAAGAAAACAGAATATCTATACCTATGCGCTCAAAGTCATAACCATTCTCAGCCAAAGGATCTTCCCCTATCATCCAGTCAGCATTATCTTCAATGCTCATTCTAGATTTAATTTTGCCAAATAAATTCTTTCTGATTTTAAAAGAATGGTTATTTGTAGAGTGCCTTGAGATCAATTTAAAACGATGTGTCCTGGGGATTCCCTGGTGGCACAGTGGTTAAGAATCCGCCTTCTAATGCAGGGGACACAGGTTCGAGCCCTGGTCCGGGAAGATCCCACATGCTGCAGAGAAACTAAGCCCGTGCGCCATAACTACTGAGCCTGTGCTCTAGAGCCCGCGAGCCACAACTACTGAAGCCTGTGTGCCACAACTACTGAAGCTTGTGCACCTAGAGCCTGTGCTCCACAACAAGAGAAGCCACCAAAATGAGAAGCCCACGCACCACAACAAAGAGTAGCCCCTGCTCTCAGCAGCTAGAGAAAACCCCTGTGCAGCAGTGAAGACCCAATGCAGCCAAAAATTAAATAAATGAATAAATTAATTAATTAAAAATAAAATAAAATGATTTGTCCTTAGTACCTAAAATGATGATGACAGCCCAAGTCCACAGAAGATTGGAATCACTGAGGCAGAAATTATCGCTATGGCAGGGCCTACCTCCTCTGCTTTGCCCTCAAGGTCAGTGTCAGAAGATGTAAGGTGCACATGCCCCTCCCACCCCCATTTCCTTAGGCAAAGTATTAAGAGCCCTGTGTAAAGATGACACTTTTCAACCACGTGTTGGCAAAAAACACCAACGGTGCAAACTGAGGCATAATCTGAAATTGCTGGGCTGCTTTTAAGCCAGTAGAGAGAGCAGAACAGCTGTGCCCAAAACTCTGACCCCACAAAGCAAAGGAGGGCTGGTGAAGCAAGGATAAATCAGTTTAGAACATGAAAAAAGCTCTACAGTTCTGTCTCTGTGAGTCACCTGGTCAGTTCAAAAAACCAAAGATGTATTGTAGAGTCCCACAGAGAGAGACTGTCTGACCTGCAAACAATCCAAGGGAAGAGTATGATCCTTTAAGCCGGCTCCGTGAGTCTGGCAGCAGTTGGGTGCTTGTGGGGTTGGCCTCTCAGACACTTCAGGGGGAGCACCAGGACCTCTTAGGAAGGCAAGACCTTTCTGCTTAGTGCCAGTGCCAGGCAAGGGACAAGGAGAGGGCAGGCCTTCTAAGCCTGGTTTCCTCACAAACCACTGCTTAGCTTCAACCCAGCTGAGAATCCCAAGAGAGTACAGCTACTTATGCTGGTCATCTTGGGTTGATTTAATTCTGTATCAAACTGACCAATTCATCCTAAAATGTACTATAATCACATTGTGGCAGCAGCTCTGTATACAGAAAGACTTTATATTTAAATATTACTCTTTTCCAGTGGCTTGTGAGCTATAAGCAGAAAGTCTGCAAGCTCTCACACCGTGCTGTTAACAAAAGAAATTATTTAACATTCTTCTTAAAATAAGAAAAGTCCAGAAAAGCTGAGGCACAGAAGGAAAGAATTTGCTTTGGGTTTCCTCAAAGTCAGCCAAGCACAGGACAGATCTGAGAGAGCACTCTGAAAGTCGGGATCAAATGCTCCTGCAGTACAACATTGTTTGTAGAGCAAAAGACATTTACATGTCCATCAAACTAAGTCTCATTAAATAGTGTTCAGTGAAATAAGCCAAACACAAAAGGACAAAAACTGTATGATTCCACTTATATGAAGCACCTAGAATAGTCAAATCATAGAGACATAAAGTAGAAATGGTGGGGGCCAGGGGCTGGGGGAGGAACAATGGGGAGCTGTTGTTTAATGGGTACAGAGTTTCCGTTCTGCAAAATGAAAAGGTTCTGGAGATGGATGGTGGTGATGGTTGTACAACAATGTCAATGTACTTAATGCTATTAAACAGTACACTTAAAAATGGTTAAAATGAAAAAAAAGAAAAAGAAAAACTTAAAGGGCTTCCCTGGTGGCGCAGTGGTTGGGGGTCCGCCTGCCGATGTGGGGGACACGGGTTCGTACCCCGGTCCGGGAAGATCCCACATGCCGTGGAGTGGCTGGGCCCGTGAGCCATGGCCGCTGAGCCTGTGCGTCCGGAGCCTGTGCTCCGCAACGGGAGAGGCCACAACAGTGAGAGGCCCGCGTACCGAAAAAAAAAAAAGAAAGAAAGAAAAAAAATGGTTAAAATGGTAAATTTAAAAAAAGGAGTTCCGTGGTGGCCTAGTGGTGAGGATTCAGGGCTATCACTGAGGTGGCCTGGGTTCAATCCCTGGTCGGGGAACTGAGATCACACAAGCTGCGTGGCAGGGCCAAAAAATAAAATAAAATGGTAAATTTTGCATTATGTATGTTGTACCACAATTTTAAAAATGCAAAAAGTTTACTGTTCATATATATACTATGTATTATGCAGGCAAAAAAAAAAGCATGAGGCAGCTCTGTCTCTTCTGATATGGCATAATCACTATGATGCAGTGTTAGTGACTGTGTTAACCATTCAAAACATTTTCTTTTAAAAAATGACACAGTGGGATTAGATTCAGGGTTTAGGGTTCCATCTTTGTAGGCAGCAAAGGTGGTACAGGAAGTGCAAGCTTTTGAATAAAAGTGTCTGGATTCAAATCCTGGTTTCACCACCCATGTGTCCTAGGCGAGTTATTCTACTACTCTAGCTTCAATTTTATGACTGTAAAATGAAGAAAATGCCAACTATCTCCCAGGGTTGTTATGTGTTTGGGTGAGATAATAAATATAAAAGCACTTATTAGCCCAGTGTGTCATTTATTAGGTATATACACTCCTTAAAACATCCTAGTTTCTCTTAAGTATCCTCCAAGAATTTGTCCCAATCTTCCAAACTCTTGTTTTAGGTGGCGTTAGAGTATGAACAGCATGATGTATTTTAATAAAACAAAAGAATACACTAATTTGTACATGGAAGGGCAAATGTAAAATGGTTAACAGAAGTTACTCTTGGGGATAGGAATTTTACTTAATGCACTTTTATACTGCTGCAGTTTTGTTTATTTTTTTAACCTGCAAAGATTTAAAGGATATCAAGCAGCCTGGCTTTCTTCTCAGCCTATTTATTCCTTCTTCTCCATGTGTGTAATCGCCACTCTGCGGAGCCAAACCTCTTTTTGTGACAACCATACCTCTCCTTGAGCTCTAAGAAGAAGCATGGAGATATAGAGGTGCAGCCTATGTGGCATACAGCCCAGCTACATCAGTGTATGAGAAATAAGTCTGTTTTGTTATTTCCCCAAAGTTGAAAATAATTAACTTTTGTATAAAAGTTTATTCACATATATCTTCACTTGCGAGGTAAGGATTATATAACCCTTTTTCCAGATGAGGATCAGAGAGACAAAATGACTTGCTAACAATCTAAGAAGCTAGGCCTGGAGCCTAAAACCAAGGTGTATCCTTTCTACCAAAGTGTAAGAGGCCAGAACACTACTTACAATTCCAAGTGAGGATGTTTCACAGCTTTACGCAGGGAAGAAAAGCACCATCCATCCAGAACTTTTCATCTTCCCAAACTGAAATTCCATATCCATTAAAGTATCAGCTGTTCATTCCTGCCTCCCCCCTCCCCTGGCAACCACCATTCAACCTCTAGAGACACCATTTCTGTCTCTATGAATTTGACTACTCTAGGTACCTCATATGAATGGACTCATACAATATTTGTTCTTTTATGACTAGCTTATTTCATTTAGCATAATGTCTTCAAGGTCTATCCATGTTGCTGCATGTACCAGAATTTCATTCCTTTTTTTTAAAAAAAAGACTGGATTTTTTAAAAAAATTAATTTGTTTGGCTGCATAGGGTCTTAGTTGCAGCACGCGGGATCTTTGTTGTGGTGCGTGGGCTTCTCTCTAGTTGTGGCGCGTGGGCTCTAGAGTGTGCTGCTTAGCTGCCCCGCAACATGTGGGATCTTAGTTCCTTGACCAGGGATCAAACCCACGTCCCCTGCATTGGAAGGCAGATTCTGAAGCACTGGACCACCAGGGAAGTCCCGAATTTCATTCCTTTTTAAGGCTGAATAATATTCTTTTGGATGTATATTCCACGTTTTATCCATTAATCTGTTGACAGACATTTAGAGTGCTCCCACTTTTTTGGCAATTGTGAGTAATGCTATTATGAACATGGCTGTACAGATACCTGTTCAAGTTCCTGCTATCAATTCTTTTGGGTATACACCCAAAAATGAAATTCCTGGATCATTTGGTAACATTCTATGTTTAATTTTCTGAGGAACTGCCATACTGTTTTCCACAGCGGCTGTATCGTTTTACATTCCCACCAGCAATGCACAGGGTTCCAATTTTCCATGTCTCATCAACACTTGTTATTTTCTGTTTCTGATTTTTTGGTTTTTTGATAATAGCTATCCTAATGGGTATGAAATATGTGTTGGCCATTTCTACCTTCAAATAATAGACTAAAATGATTCTCTTACTGAATATCTTGGAGCACATCATTCTACAAACAGTCTGTTATTTTTCTTTATGTATTGTTTTATACTTACCTACCCTGAAATTCAGTTACCACTCTTCTGCTCACTCATTCCACCCAAAGAGTTGCCTGCAGCTTATTTCCATTGGTTTGGCATTCCACTACTTGAAGGAACTAATGTCGTATATAAATTGGGGCTATTTATATGCATTCTCTCCTCAAATCACTTACAAAAACATTAAGAGCACTAATCTCTGTTTACCCAAGCATGCCAATTCTGCAATTAAACCTACTTTAGAGATGGATGTAGTGTGAGGCAGCACAGCATAGCATTCAAAACCACAGGCTTAGCTTTGCTCTACAGTAGAAACTAACACAACATTGTAAAGCAAGTATACTCCAATAAAAATTAATTTAAAATAAATTAATTTAGAAAAACATAGGTTCAACTGTCAGTGTTGCTACCCACTTACTAGCCATGTACCTTTAGACAGGTTACTTAACCACTCTGAATTGTACCCTCTCATCTGCAAAACTGAAAAAATAACTCTCTATTCTACAGTGTTATGTTAGGATTAATGATAGATCTGTGTGAAGGGCTTGGCCCACTGCCTGATACACAATACAAGCTAGATAAATGTTAGCTAATTATTATGCTATTTGAACTCCAACAATAGCTAACATCAGCTAAATTTACTCTGGGTCAGGGACTATCCTAAGGGTTTTACATGTAGTGGCTCTTCAAATCCTCTTAACAGCCCTATGAAGCAGGTAGTGTTATCCTTATTATACAGATGAAACTACAGAAAAACTAAATAACCTGAAGGTGCACAGCTACCAAGAATGGAAGTTGGGATCTGAATCCAGGTAATCTGTCTCCAGAGACGGTGCTCCTTACCACAATACAATCCAGCCTCTCAAGTACAACAGGGGCCAGGTAGCAAAGCAAATGAGTGAAACCTGCCAGATTAAATAGCAGACTAGAGGTTACACAACCCTTTTTAAAGGAAAGCCACTACTCAGCTCCAGCCAGTTACTGCCACAGCAGAGTGCAGGCTTAAGTCAGCCAGATCTTCCAATTTTTTAAGAGAAGATAGCAACCTGATTTTTGCAGGCTGAATGCAGGCCTCAGTGCAGGCTGCAATTAGCCCATGGATAAGTTAAAATGGGGTGATTTGCCCAAGGTCACAAAACTGGGGTCCAATGGTACTTCCTAAATCAGGAAATAAAAAAAAAATCAAATGGCAAGTGCAGGCAGGTATGGAGAGATAAGGAGAGGTGGTATCACACAAGTTTGCTCTTCACTACAGAAGTAGCCACAGGAGTGATACTTCTGCTAATAAGCTGCTCTTACCTAGTACCTTTTTCCTGAAAACTGATTCTACTCATCTACCTATTATTTCATTTTTCCACATGTCCAATTAGGCAAGTAAGGCAGAAACATTATCCCCATTTTAAGGATGTGAAGGGTGAGGCACTGGTGTGCCTCAATGATGGAAGCCTTGACTCCTTGCTTGAATCACCTGACATTAAATGAGAAGCAGAAATTAAAGTAGCAGCAACACCCTAAAGAGATAGCTAGAACCCTAGGAAATAAAATAGTTTCTCTAAAATTAAATGATTAGTAGCAGTGGGGTTTAACAGAGCTAGGGTTTTTAAATCCTAAGCCAGCACACCAACCCCTAGACAATGTCTCAAATTCCTGAGCAGAAATAGAGAAAGGAATACACATCAGAATCACAGAGTAGAGTTGGAAGACACCTAACAGATCATCTTCTCCAACATCCCCTTTCTGCCAATGAAGAAACTAAGGCACAAAGAGGTAAACTCGCCTATCCAAGAGCACACCATCAGTTAGAGGCAAAGTGAGATTCAAATCCAAGATGTCTGATTCCAAAGCACCTGTTCTTCCTAAAATGTAGTAAGCAGAGGTCACTGGATGATTTCAGAAAGTAGAGAAATGATTTTAACAATTATGTATTTTAATGTGTATTAGGAAAAAGAAACCTAGACCATTAAACCCATGATTTCATAGACATTATAATAATATAAAGTTTCCTTTCAAATATTGTTTTAAGGAGTCAATTTAGAAAAAAATGTTAAATAGCACAGATGATACCCCTGAAATATGACAAAAGTCAAAAAGGTGGGGCTCAAACTTCTGAAATTTAGACAGTAGTTTACCAGGCACCTCTACTACCTATTTCCTTAAGAGGGGGACTCTAAACCTGAGGTTGTGATTTGACACACACTCAAACACAAACAGAGTAACTAGGGATTAATCTCTAAAGGCATTAGGAGAATGTGACCATTTTAACAAAGAAAGCTGCAATCTTATCAGTTACACTGTAATCAGCCTAAAGGAAGACTACAAATGGCCAAAACTTAAGACAAAAATATTCAGCCTCACTAATAATCAAGTCCAGTTATATGAGAAGTTCAGTAATAATAAAAATTTTTAATACCATCTTCACATATTGACTGAATAGCAAAGATTAAATGATGCCCAACAATAGCCATGATGCAGTCTAATAATACAGTGGTACAAGTATAAATAAATTAATTCAACCATCTCAGAGGACAAATATATATCAAATGTATTTTATAAATTATAAAAAAACTTTGATCCAGAATCCCATTTCTAAGATTTTATTCTCAGGAAAAAAAAAAAAGTTTTTGCAAAGGTTTAGTTATAAGAATTGTGATAAAAGCAAAAAATAAATAGAATGAGAGGGAACTGGTTAAATTCTGATGTAGGCCCTTGACAGGATACAGTGCTGCCATAATATATCATACATTAGAACAGTTCTCAAAATATGTTCCACAAACCCCAGGAGGCCTGCTAAGTCAAAACCACTTTTACAGTAACACTAAAATGTTATTTGTCTTTTTCACTGAAGCCAAAGAGTTTGAGAATTTTTGCTTTAGAATTGTGGCTCTCAACCAGGTGATATTGCCCCCCCCCACGGAGCATTCAGCAATACCTGGAGACATTTTTGGTTGTCACAACTGGGGAGCTGCCACTGGCATACACATATAGTCTTAGGCCAGGGATGCTGCAAAATGTCCTACAATGCCCAGGACAGCCGCCTATAACAAAGAACTATCCGGCCCAAAACATCAACAGTGTTGAGGTTGAGAGACTCTGCTTTTGAAAATACTCAATGACATATGAAAAAAAATGTCAATATTAAGAAAAAAAGATAAAACAGCAGAGATGGCCTAATTCCAATTTTATTTTTAAAATATGTACATTTAAATACAAAAAGTCTAAATAAAATATGTCCCAGGTGTCTAAAATGGTCATCCTGAGTAGGTGGGATACTTCTTTCTTTAAATATGTATTTTCCAAATTTCCCATAATTAATACATGACATTTTAAAAACTTATGAATAAGTGGGAAGTCTGTCTTATAAGTGCCATATTCTGATAACTTGTATGATTCAACAGGAAATTCTCAACGGTAAAGTATGGAATTCTAAAATATCAAAGAACAAAAAGATCCTCAAATAGAGCTAGGGCTAAAAACAGATCCTCAACAACAGTAAGGATTTACAGGGAAGTTATGATAGTGGATGATGCATTTATTTTGAGGTACTCCCAGACCACAGACTGTCTTCATGTCCAGTCTCACTTCTTCTGCCCTACAGAACTAACCTGCACAATACACTCTCCTCATTAAAGCACAGATGCTCTTCATTCAATCTGAGAAGTTTCTGATTTTTAAGTTTTTCTTTTTTTAAATAAGAAGATTGCCTGCATAACTTCTGCAAAATTCCTTGCATAAGCAACAGTAACAACATAATAAAGCTTTCTTCTCTCTTCTTGGGCTATTTCTAAAAATTGAACCAAAGCAGGCACCAATGCTTAGTCCTTCCAGGAAGGTACACAATATCCACCCAAGAGTAGGTATAAACAGAGAGGTCAACTCTGAGACTAAAATCAAGGGTTGCTTGAACCTGGTTGCCAAACATGCCAATTTCAGTTGTTTCTTGCCAGTATGTCTAAGGCAAAACATGCTTCAGCCACCTACGGCAGCAAGCGATAAGGTATCTGTACTAGGCCATCAAACATGGTTAAGACACCTAAAAAGAAAGAAACAACAATCCTCAGAGACTCCAATTAGTCACTTGGCTTTAAGGAGTAACATGAAAGATACAACTGGAATTTAGACACAAGACTTGAATGGAAATTCAGAATGAGGAAAGTTGTGTCTTAAGACTCTGACGGGTATCTGGATTTGCAAAAATTCCTTCTTCTGAGTAATGTTCTTGGAAAACCTTTTAAAGTAAGGAAGTATAGGCAGGCTAAGAATTAAAACTGGAGAGTCAGCCACAGTGACAGTCTGCCTCCCCCTGGAAAATCTCTACTACTCATCTGCAAAATAATGAGGCACTACCAACTTAATCAAAACAACCATGTTCAGAGACAATAAAACTGCAGACAGAATGTACTGGTGAAGTAAGCCACTTACTTGAGTAAGTCCTTTATAAATGCAGAACCTCATAATTTTCCGTACTGAGGGACCAGGTCAGAAGACCCAGATTTTAATCTTGCTTGTACTACTTACTAGTTGTGAGCTACTGGGCTAATCACTTTACCTCTTTGCTCCTTTATGCCCTTATATGTAAAATTAAAGGCTTCAATTAGATGATCATTAGTCCTTTCCAGCAATTAAATTGTATGATTCCACAGAGGGAGAACATCAGCAGCCTAAGATCACGGAAGGGTGAAATCAGGACTCTAGGCCAGATCTCTTAAACTTCTTTAATGATGACATTACACAACACCAAAGATATTCTACAGCCAACTGCCCACATATCTGAAAAACTACAATCCCCGAAAACTCTTCACCGCGCCAACCTATACACTTGAGGGGGCCAACTTTTATTCCAAATGTATATGGTGCTAGATAGATACTCCACAAAACTAAGCCTTTAGCATGGTTTTAGTATTATATCACTTTGGGTTAAAAACACCTTAGGAAAAAAACTCCAACTCAGTGGAGAATCATTCGTCAAAACATCTTTCCTCAAAATCAACTCTGCAAAAAACATCAACCCACAGGAAGACTTAAAAAGAAAAAAAGAAAGAAAAAAGAATGCACAGCAAGTGAACAGTAGAACAAGAACTATAAGAAGAAGTACATAGAAAGGAAGGGGTAACTTACTAGCCTCTGGATCTAGCATATTCTAAAATGGTTTTAGCCTTTTTGTTTGTTTTTCTTTCTAATAAGAGGACAAGGAGGAGACAAATGACTAACCAACCACTCTGCCTCTCAGATTCAATTTAGTACCTTAAAAGTGGCAGTTGAAAGACCTGACGTGGGGAGAATGGGGGCTTGGAAGCTTTTCCAGCAGAGGCATTCAACAGTGAATGGGAGGTGTTAAGAGACTAGGGCTTTGGTTCTACCTGAGTGCCAGACAACTCGGACAATCATGAGCAGGTGGCCATGTGACTTATAATCCAAACTAGGACCTTTTCAAGAATGAAAGGAGCACTAATAATTGTACTAGGATGTTGGGATGGTCCCAAGTAAACCAGGATATATGGTCATCTTAGTTATAAAGGACCCCAGCAAAGGCAGGGGACCTAAGGAGTTACTTGATCAACCATTTAAGGTAATCTTACCTCACTTTATCAACCGCAGGAGCCCCAGCAGAGGCAAAAGGGAAGATGGAAATCAGCCTTGCTGCCAATATAATCTCTGCTACTTGGATATATTATAAGCTTATCAGTTACTTCAGATGCCATTTTCTCATTGATTTCTACATGCCCCAGCCCTCTGGAATATAACTCCCTTAAGATTGGCCCTAACAGGAATACAGTACTCAAAGCACATAGACCTGATCTCCATTGCATATCAACTCTGTATCCTGAGAGGTACATGATAGAATCTCGGGCGTCTAACACTACAAAGTGCAAGGACTGAGGCGCAAGGTGGCAAAGCAAGTGCAAACATGCAGGCATGGGAAGAGCAGACAACTAAAGTGACGAACTACTGTTGTCAATTCTTTCCATAAATCCCTGATCTAGAAAAACTGAGGTGAAGAGCAAGTGGAATCCAAGACCAGAACCTGAAGAGTAACCCTCCTTGTTCATCCAGTCAGTGTGCAAGCTTGGAAAGAAAACACCTTTTTCACAGAAGCAGAGTGAAGCTGCTGGTGACAGAAGTAAACTTAACCTGCAATAACACTATGCTTCATTTTACTGTCAAAAGTGCTTCCAAGTGTCAAAAGTGCTTCCAAATGACTTACAGTGCTCTCCGGGCAGATCGCCCATGTTACATTGTTTAAACCTTCTTCCAAAAGGCACTTTATTCTGAAGCACATTATCTGTGTCCCAAGCATAGATATTTTTTCCACAGGTATAATTATAAGGAAAGATACCTATTTCTGTTGGCTGAAATTCAGCCATACTCAAGCAGCATACTTTCAGCAGAAATCAAACTCAAAACCACAGGCTCAGTAAACACAATATATTATTTGTACTTTTAGTTAGATTAATGGAGAAGAGGAACCAACTTGGTAACCACAGTTTGTATACCCTCTTAATTAGAGTAAAGGAGGTGTGAAGTTAGTCACGTGGTTGAAGTAAGTAAGCATAGAACATGCAGTGTTAAGGAAGGAGACTTTAGAAGACAGCCAAGATCCACCAGAGGGCAGAGAGCAGAAGCAAGAACTACAATCCTGCAGGCTGTGGAACAAAAACCACATTCACAGAAAGAGAGACAAGATGAAAAGGCAGAGGGCTATGTACCAGATGAAGGAACAAGATAAAACCCCAGAAAAAGAACTAAATTAAGTGGAGATAGGAAACCTTCCAGAAAAAGAATTCAGAATAATGACGGTGATGATGATCCAGGTCCTCTGAAAAAGAATGGAGGCAAAGATTGAGAGGATGCAAGAAATGTTTAACAAAGACCCAGAAGAATTAAAGAAAAAACAAACAGAGATGAACAATACAATAACTGAAATGAAAACTACACTAGAAGGAATCAACAGCAGAATAACTGAGGGAGAAGAATAGATAAGTGACCTGGAAGACAGAATGGTGGAATTCACTGCTGTGGAACAGAATAAAGAAAAAAGAATGAAAAGAAATGAAGACAGCCTAAGAGACCTCTGGGACAATATTAAACACAACAACATTTGCATTATAGGGGTCCCAGAAGGAGAAAAGAGAGAGAAAGGACCTGAGAAAATATTTGAAGAGATTATAGTAGAAAACTTCCCTAACATGGGAAAGGAAATAGCCACACAAGTCCAGGAAGTGCAGAGAGTCCCAGGCAGGATACACCCAAAGAGAAACATGCCGAGACACATAGAAATCAAACTGACAAAAATTAAACACAGAGAAAAACTATTGAAAGCAACAAGGGAAAAATGACAAATAACATACAAGGGAACTCCCATAAGGTTAACAGCAGATTTCTCAGCAGAAACTCTACAAGCTAGAAGGGAGTGGCATGATATATTTAAAGTGATGAAAGGGAAGAACCTACAACCAAGATTACTCTACCCAGCAAGGATCTCATTCAGATTTGACAGAAATCAAAAGCTTTACAGACAAGCAAAATCTAAGAGAATTCAACACCACAAAACCAGCACTACAACAAATGCTAAAGGAACTTCTCTAAGTGGGAAACACAACAGAAGAAAAGGACCTAAAAAACAAACCCATAACAATTAAGAAAATGGTCATAGGAACATACATAACGATAATTTCCTTAAATGTGAATGGATTAAATGCTCCAACCAAAAGACACAGGCTGGCTGAATGGATACAAAAACAAGACCCATATATATGCTGTCTACAAGAGACCCACTTCAGCCCTAGGGACACATATACACAGAAAGTGAAGGGATGGGAAAAGATATTCCATGCAAATGGAAATCAAAAGAAAGCTGGAGTAGCAATACTCATATCAGATAAAATAGACTTTAAAATAAAGAATGTTAAAAGAGACAAGGAAGGACACTATATAATGATCAAGGGATCAATCCAAGAAGAAGATATAGCAATTATAAATCTATATGCACCCAACATAGGAGCACCTCAATACATAAGGCAACTGCTAACAGCTATAAAAGAGGAAATCAACAGTAACACGATAATAGCGGGGGACTTTTAACACCTCACTTATACCAATGGACAGATCATCCAAACAAAAATTAATAGGGAAACACAAGCTTTAAATGACACAATAGACCAGATAGATTTAATTGATATTTATAGCACATTCCATCCAAAAAGAGCAGATTACACTTTCGTCTCAAGTGCACACGAACATTCTCAAGGATACATCACATCTTGGGTCACAAATCAAGCCTCAGTAAATTTAACAAAACTGAAATCATATCAAGCATCTTTTCTGACCACAACGCTATGAGATTAGAAATCAATTACAGGAAAAATAACGTTAAAAAACACAAACACATGGAGGCTAAACAATACGTTACTAAATAACCAAAAGATCACTGAAGAAATCAAAGAGGAAATTAAGAAACACCTAGAGACAAATGACAATGAAAATACGATGATCCAAAACCTATGGGATGCAGCAAAAGCAGTTCTAAGAGGGAAGTTTGTATCAATACAAGCCTACCTCAAGAAACAAGAAAAATCTAAAATAAACAATCTAACCTTACACCTAAAGGAACTAGACAAAGAACAAACAAACCCAAAGTTAGCAGAAGGAAAGAAATCATAAAGATCAGACCAGAAATAAATGAAATAGAAACAAAGAAAATGGCAGGGGCTTCCCTGGTGGCGCAGTGGTTGAGAGTCCGCCTGCCGATGCAGGGGACACGGTTTCGTGCCCCGGTCCGGGAAGATCCCGCATGCCGTGGAGCGGCTGGGCCCGTGAGCCATGGCCGCTGAGCCTGCGCGTCCGGAGCCTGTGCTCTGCAACGGGAGAGGCCACAACAGTGAGCGGCACGCATACCGCAAAAAAAAGAAAGAAAGAAAATGGCAAAGATCAATAAAACTGAAAGCTGGTTGTCTGAGAAGATAAAATTGATAAACCATTAGCCAGACTCATCAAGGAAAACAGGGAGAGGACTCAAATCAATAAAATTAGAAATGAAATAGGAGAAGTTACGACACCACAGAAATACAAAGCATCCTAAGAGACTACTACAAGCAACTCTATGCCAATAAAATGGACAATCTGGAAGAAATGGACAAATTCTTAGAAAGGTATAACCTTCCAAGACTGAACCAGGAAGGAATACAAAACATGAACAGACCAATCACAAGTAATGAAATTGAAACTGTGATTTAAAATCTTCCAACAAGCAAAAGTCCAGGACCAGATGGCTTCACAGATGAATTCTATCAAACATTCAGAGAAGAGCTAACACCCATCCTTCTCAAACTATTCCAAAAATTGCAGAGGAAGGAACACTCCCAAACTCATTCTATGAGGCCACCATCACCCTGATACCAAAACCAGACAAAGATACTACAAAAAAAGATAATTACAGAGCAATATCACTGATGAATATAGACGCAAAAATCCTCAGCAAACAGAATCCAACAACACCATGATCAAGTGGGATTTATCCCAGGGATGCAAGGATTCTTCAATATATGCAAATCAACCAAAGTGATACACCATATTAACAAATTGAAGGAAAAAAACCTTATGATCACCTCAATAGATGCAGAAAAAGCTTTTGACAGAATTCAACACCTATTTATGATAAAAACTCTCCAGAAAGTGGGCACAGAGGGAAAGTACCTCAACATAATAAAGGCCATATACTACAAACCCACAGCAAACATCATTCTCAATGGTGAAAAACTGAAAGCAATTCCTCTAAGATCAGGAACAAGACAAGGATGTCCACTCTTGTCATTATTATTCAACATAGTTTTGGAAGTCCTAGCCACAGCAATCAGAGAAGAAAAAGAAATAAAAGGAATACATATTGGAAAGGAAGAAGTAAAACTGTCACTGTTTGCAGATGACATCATACTACACAGAGAATCCTAAAGATGCCACCATAAAACTACTAGAGCTAATCAATGAATCTGGTAAAGTTGCAGGATACAAAATTAGTGCACAGAAATCTCTTGCATTCCTATAAACTAACAACGAAAAATCTGAAAGAGAAATTAAGGAAACAATCCCATTCACCATTGCAACAAAAAGAATTAAATACCTAGGAATAAACGTACCTAAGGAGGTAAAAGACCTGTACTCAGAAAAGTATAAGACACTGATGAAAGAAATTAAAGATGATACAGACAGATGGAGAGATATACCATGTTCTTGACCTGGAAGAATCAAATTGTGAAAATGACTACACTACCCAAAGCAATCTACAGATTCAATGCAATCCGTATCAAATTACCAATGGCATTTTTTACAGAACTAGAACAAAAAAATCTTAAAATTCGTATGGAGACACAAAAGACCCCAAATAGCCAAAGCAGTCTTGAGGGAAAAAAACGGAGCTGGAGGAATCGGACTCCCTGACTTCAGACTATACTACAAAGCTACAGTAATCAAGACAGTAGGGTACTGGCACAAAAGCAGAAATATAGGTCAATGGAACAGGATAGAAAGCCCAGAGATAAACCCACACACCTATGGTCAACTAATCTATGACAAAGGAGGCAAGGACATACAATGGAGAAAAGACAGTCTCTTCAATAAGTGGTGCTGGGAAAACTGGACAGCTACATGTAAAAGAATGAAATTAGAACACTCCATAACACCATACATAAAAATAAAGTCAAAATGGATTAGAGACCTAAATGTAAGACTGGACACTATAAAACTCTTAGAGAAAAACATAGGAAGAACACTCTTTGACATAAATCACAGCAAGATCTTTTTTGATCCACCTCCTAGAGTAACGGAAATAAAAACAAACAAATGGGACCTAATGAAACTTAAAAGCTTTTGCAAAGCAAAGGAAACTACAAACAAGAGAAAAAGACAACCCTCAGAATGGGAGAAAATATTTGCAAATGAATCAGCAGACAAAGGATTAATCTCCAAAATATATAAACAGCTCATGCAGCTCAACATTAAAAAAACAAACAACCCAATCGAAAAATGGGCAGAAAACCTAAATAGACATTTCTCCAAAGAAGACATACAGATGGCCAAGAAGCACATGAAAAACTGCTCAACATTACTGATTATTAGAGAAATGCAAATCAAAAGTACAATGAGGTATCACCTCACACCAGTTAGAAGGGGCATCATCAGAAAATCTACAAACAACAAATGCTGGAGAGGGTTTGGAGAAAGGGAACCCTCTTGCACTGTTGGTGGGAATGTAAACTGATACAGCCACTATGGAGAACAGTATGGAGGTTCCTTAAAAAAACTAAAAAGAGAACTACCATACAACCCAGCAATCCCATTACTGGGTATATACCCAGAAAAAACCATAATTCAAAAAGACACATGCACCCCAATGTTCACTGCAGCACTATTTACAATAGCCAGGTCATGAAAGCAACCTAAGTGTCCATTAACAGATGAATGGATAAAGAAGCTGTGGTACATATATACAATGGAATATTACTTAGCCATAAAATGAAATGAAATTGGGTCATTTGTTGAGATGTGGGTGGATCTAGAGTCTGTCATGCAGAGTGAAGTAAGTCAGAAAGAGAAAAACAAATATCGTATATTAATGCATATATGTGGAACCTAGAAAAATGGTACAGATGAACCGGTTTGCAGGGCAGAAATAGAGTCACAGATGTAGAGAACAAACGTATGGACACCAAGGGGGGGAAAGTGGCAGGGGTGGGGGTTGGTGGTGTGATGAATTGGGAGATTGGGATTGACATATATACACTAATATATATATATACACTAATATGTATAAAATGGACATATATACACTAATATGTATAAAATGGATAACATAAGAGGCCCCTGCTGGGGCCTCCCTGGTGGCGCAGTGGTTGAGAGTCCGCCTGCCGATGCAGGGGACACGGGATTGAGCCCTGGTCTGGGAAGATCCCACATGCCGCGGAGCAACTGGGCCCGTGAGCCACAACTACAGAGCCTACGCGTCTGGAGCTTGTGCTCCGCAACGGGAGAGGTCACAACAGTGAGAGGCCCGCGTGCCGCAAAAAAAAAAAAACAAAAAAACTATTTGTTGAACTAATAAATAGACCAAAGAATAAAATTTAACACCTTCACAGCAATGCATTATCAGTAAACAGAAAAGTCCAGAAGAAAATCCAAGAATTGATTCCCTAATCACCATGTCAAAATGTATGTACTGGGCTTCCCTGGTGGGGCAGTGGTTGAGAGTCCGCCTGCCGACGCAGGGGACACGGGTTCGTGCCCCGGTCCGGGAAGATCCCACATGCCGCGGAGCGGCTGGGCCCGTGAGCCATGGCCGCTGAGCCTGGGCATCCGGAGCCTGTGCTCCGCAATGGGAGAGGCCACAACAGTGAGAGGCCCGCGTACCGCAAAAAAAAAACCCAAAAACGTACGTACTACAAAAGCTTTTTTTTTTTTTTTTTTTGTGGTATGCGGGCCTCCGTGTTACTACTGTTACAGTAGCAACAGTTGCAGCAGCAGTAGCAACCAGAGCAACAGCATGGTCTATCTAGGCCCTTGTGCTAAAAACTTTACAGGTGTTATTTCATTCAATCCTCACCACAACCCTGTGAGATGCATCACTGTCCTTATTATATGACTCTTAATCTCTCTATATAACTGTGGATACTTATATCCCATAAGAATATGGGAGACCCATATGAAATAGAAATAGGACTAAATAGTGAGTCCAATTATAAATATTATGCCCAAGTAATTTAATGCCTCTCCCCATTCACAACTCCTACTTAATTAACACTCTGAAACAGTATAGTTGCTGATGCTATCTGAAAAGCTTCTGAGGGTGCTTTTTCTACATTTAGTCATAAGCATTAAAAAAGAAATCATAATCTCTCACTGTAACTCAAAACTTCACACTATGGGCTATTAATCTGCTAGTGCTACAAGTTCCAATGCCTTAAACATCAATTCAGGGTAAATAATATTACAGCAACTCTTATCCCAAAGAGCTGAGTATTTTTATTTACTGCTAAGATTCTATTTACCAAAACCATTTATAAGATATAAGAAAGCAGAGAGTTATATATACAGAGCTACATTCTTTTTTTGACTGTGCCTCACAGCTTGTGGGATCTTAGTTCCCAACCAGGGACTGAACCTGACCCCCGCAGTGAAAGCGCTGAGTCCTAACCACTGGACCGCCAGGGAATTCCCCCAGAGCTACATTCTGATTGGTCTAGCAGTCAGAATGCAAGAAGATGTTCATTTCCTTCCCCAAGAGAAAATAAAAAGACTTTTAAGCAAACATATTTCCATTCTGGGGAAAAGGAGAAACCTAAGAGGAGACAATGGAGGCAATTTAAAGAAAGAATCAGATGCAACCAAAGACTTAAAAGGTAAACCCAGGCTATCCCTTAAATATGTGTACTAGCATAACCTCCTTGATGGTGTTACAATCTCTTGTAAGTAGCACTTAATGTTGTTCCTTATCTCTCAAAGAACTAACACCCATAAATATTCTAAGATAAGACTGCATCAGGCATAAGCTGTCCTTTATAGAATAATGTTCACTCAAACCCATATAGTTCACAAAGTACCTTCACACATGACATTTCATTGAACAGACCTCATTGTTAGGTAGTGAGGGCAATTTGTTAATCCCGTTTACTGATGAGGAATGAAGGAACTTGCCTAAATTCGTACAATCTGTGACTGGTAGAGCCTCCAACATACCACGTGACACCAAATCCCAGGCTCTTTCCCCACCATATTGTGCCTCCTCATTCCACATCAAAAAAATCACAAAACTATCCTGTCTGCCCCATTTGCACATGTCCATTACCATCACTGTAAGAACAAGTACCAGCTAATAATGAAACCACAAGTTGTAAGTACAAAGGGGAAAGAAAACAAACTCAGCATTTTTTCTGAAAGGCTGGGAACTCTGTTCAGTACCCAATCTAAACTTTGCCTAATGTAGCTGTCACAACAGCCCTTCAGGTGGGTGCTGGTATTCCCATTGCTTAAATCAGGAAAGAGAGGCTTAGCAGCTTGACTAAAGTTACACATTAAATGACACAGCAGTGATTTTAACCATGTGTATGCTATACCACACTGTCTTACATGATATCACAGTAATGCCCCTTTCAGCAATAAAGAAAAATACTTTTTAGGGCTTCCCTGGTGGCGCAGTGGTTGAGAGTCCGCCTGCCGATGCAGGGGACATGGGTTCGTGCCCCGGTCCGGGAAGATCCCACATGCCGCAGAGCGGCTGGGCCCGTGAGCCATGGCCGCTGAGCCTGTGCTCCGCAGCGGGAGAGGCCACAACAGTGAGAGGCCCGCGTACCGCAAAAAAAAAAAAGAAAAATACTTTTTAGGTTAAAATACTTCTGTATTTCAAAATGTCAAAAAAACATCCTCCCACTTGTTGCTGTCACACACTCACTTCCCAGCTGAGCACCTTTTCTCCTTCCTGGTTTTCTCTGCTTTACTCTTAATATCTGCTGGCCTCATTGTGCCCTGGAAAAGGGGCTAGCTATTAGAACAAAAAAGCAATGCTGTATCCTTAACAAACAGCATTTTTATAAGGCCATAGGAATCATGCAAATATTATTTTTGGCCTAGGTCTAAGTTAATTCTATCAAATAGTGTGTGTCAGGGAATTCCCGGGCAGTTCAGTAGTTAGGACTCGACACTTTCACTGCCCCGGGTTCAATCCCTCATCCGAGAACTAAGATCCCATAGGCCGAGCTGTGCGGCTAAATAAATAAATAAAATTAAAAGAACAAAAAAAGACAAAAACAAAACAAAAAAACCCAAATAGTGTATCAGTTACAAGAAACGTGAGCCTGCCCAAACAATTAGAAAATGAAAACAGTGAGCAAACTATGAACAATCTATCATTTTAAAAAACTGTTTTTCTTCCAGTTTTGATATATAATTGACATACAGCACTGTATAAGTTTAAGGTGTACAGTGTAATGATTTGGCTTACATACATCATGAAATGATAATCCCAATAAGTTTAGTGAATTCACTCTATCATATAGATACAAAATTACAGAAATAGAAAAATTTTCTTGTGATAAGAACTCGAAGGATTTACTCTCTTAACTTTCATATATAACATACAGCAGTGTTAATGATATTTATCATGTTGTACATTATACATTTCATCCCTAGTACCTGTTTGTCTTATAACTGGAAGTTTGTACCTTCTGACTTGCCTTCATCCAATTCCCCTGCCACCGGCCCAACTCCCCCGCCCCCTCCTCTGGTAACCACAGTCTGATCTCCTTTTCTGTGGAACAAACTTTCACTTTAATCACCACTTTCAAGAGCTTTAACCAATCCAGACAAGATACAAGCACTACAACAAAATGTATAAAAGTAATCTCATTACCATCCTACAGTCTGGCCTCCCACCACATTTTTGGTGAAACATTAGGGATTGATAGCATTAGCCTCAAAATACCATGTGCTCCTCCCCTCAGGTGTTAACTGCTAAAGAAGGACAATGATAAATAAGATGTAGACACCTTAAATAGTTTTAAATTTGGGAAGCTTATTGAAGGACTTCCCAGAACAAAATTTAATTTGCTTTAACAAGTGTATTTATGACTCCCAGAGGGGGCTTCCTTATCTGAAGCGAACAGGAGGAACTTTCTGTTGCATAAGTTGTACTCATACTAGATGGTGAATAAGCTAATTCTACCGTTCAGGGAACAAGTAAGAAAAGCTAACGGTAGCTGAGCTAAACTGGAGGGGCAGGTGAAAAAGCCTACTGGAAGACTAGGAACAAGGACATGAGTAGATAAAAAGGAAACAGGAAGAACTAAGCTAGAGGAAGCGTGCCAGGAAGGAGGAGAAGTAAGGGGCAAAGAAAGTTGGAACCCAGGAAGTACTGATGGAGATGGGCAACTCAGGCCTAGAAAAGAGGAAATGAATGCCTAGAACCAGAAGGTTTACCAGAGCCTGCCTGTGGAAAGGACCCTGCTCCTCTACAGACTAAAATTAAGATAAAGGAAATGAACTGGTCAAGTCTAGAGAAAATTGGGTTCATGGGGGAAGGTACTACACAAGGATTAACTGGTAGAAAATGGAGGCAACTTTTTAGCATCTTTAAAAAAGTGTTAATGGGGACTTCCCTGGTGGTCCAGTGGGTAAGACTCCACCATCCCAATGCAGGGGGCCGGGTTCATCCCTGGTCGGGGAACTAGAGGTGGCAACAGGGGCTCGGCGCAGCCCAAATAAATAAATATATATATTTAAAAAGTGTTAATGAACTTTAAATGGATGAAATGTATGGCATGTGAATTATATCTTAATAAATCTGTTACTTTTAAAAAGCGTCGCAGACGTAGAGAACAGATTTGAGGACACGGGGAGGGGGAAGGGTAAGCTGGGACAAAGTGAAAGAGTGGCATGGACATATATACACTACCAAATGTAAAGTAGCTAGTGGGAAGCAGCCGAATAGCACAGGGAGATCAGCATAGGACAAGGAGATCAGCTCGGTGCTTTGTGACCACCTAGAGGGGTGGGATAGGGAGGGTGGGAGGGAGATGCAAGAGGGAGGAGATATGGGGATATATGTATAGTTGATTCACTTTGTTATAAAGCAGAAACTAACACACCATTGTAAAGCAATTAAACTCCAATAAAGATGTTTAAAATAAATAAAAAGCCTGTTAAATTGAGCAATGTATGACTACATTTATGATTTAATCAACACGATTAGCTCAGTCTGTAATAGCACCCCCTAAATTCCCTCACCCTGTAGGGTGCATTTACTTGTGTCTGGGAACATGTCTGTTGGAATACATCAGTCTGGGAAGTAGACAGGAGTATGATGAATACAGAAGTAGCAGCAGGGGAAAAAACTGGGAGCTCTGTAAAGAGCTCTTCCCCCATCTTTGCCCCTGGAATTTTTGGCCCTGTGGGGGAAGGAAGCTTTTGTTTGGGGTATGTCTCGAAGTGGAATATTAGATTTCTTCAGGAGATGATCTAGGACTAAAATCTACCTAGTCAAAGAGAAAACGATCTGAAGTGGAAAAGTCAAGTCAGTTCTGGAGAAACCCCAGAAAGTTTATCATGAAATGATCACAAGTCTTATCTCTGTTACCCCCAAACTGGACTGCACGCCCCGTGTCACTTCCGAATGTTACTCGCGAAGAAGACGGATGCTTTGCCATGATCCCAGAAGTTTCTGGCGAGCTGCCCACTGACGTAAATTAGAAAATCATTCGGGGACCAGCCTGGGTGAAGCGAAGCGCCACGTCCAGCGCTGGGCTCCCCCTTCCTCCCTCTCGATATAGGAAAAGGGACGGGGTTGGGAGGGCAGAAGGCGAGCGGGAACGCCAGATCAGCCGTCTTCGCCCTCCTCCCCTGAACCGGGTTTCGGGGAGCCGCCCCCAGCGTAACCCATCCCCTCTCGCCAGCCGTGGGCCCGCGACCCCCGTGATGAGGGCGGCGGCGGCGGCGAGCGCCCCCACGGGCGGCAGGAGCACCTCCCCCGGAGCAGCTATCGCCGCCACCCGCCCGGCCCCGGCCTCCCCGGGAGCAATAGGCTATCGATTCAGCTGCCTGTCGCTAGGAGCCCCGGGAGAGCGAGGCCTACACCGCCCGGCCAGAGCGCCGGCCTCGATTTCGCCACTTACCCAACACCGGAGGGGGAGCCGGGGGGCAACCAAGCCCAGCTGGGCGGGAGGAGGAGGCGCGGAGACCACCTGCAACGGCAGGCGCGGGGAAAGGGGGTGCGGGCTCGGGGCTCCAGCCAACAAGTCTCCCGGGGTCGTCCAGCCCCCCACCCCCTGCCTCGCAAGTTGCGCATTCAAGTTCAGGCCGGTGCCCCTTGGCCTCCAGAGCCCTCGGCACTCCCAAAGCCATAAGAAAAACAAGATACGGAAGAGGCCACTCTAGGACCCGAGGAGATGGCGCTGGGCCCGAGGGCGACGAGGGGGCGGCCCAAGGGGACCCACTCGTCACCTCCCCTCCGTTCACTTGGAGTCGCAGCCCCGACCCCTCCGGCGGCCGGCCCTGTCACAGCCCGGCCCCCGGACCCAAAGCCCCTTCCCGGGACGACGGAGACAGGGGCTCGAGCTCCCCCCGCGCCGCCCCCGGCTTCCGGCGTGCCTCGGCCTCCTCCCCCACCAAATCGCTCAAATGCCCCCAGCACCTTTTAAAGTACGCGGAGGAAGAGTTTCCCATCAAACTTTGTCAAGCGGTAACCTCGCCCCCCTCCCCGACCCACACTTCCACCGCAGTCATCAGGAGAGATCACTTTACACTTGGGATAAAGCGAATTAAGGACCTGTCAACCATTTTAGGTCTTTTTTATAGAAGACATCCTCTCCTACCCCTCTCTCCCTCCCTCCCCCGCCAGGGTTTTAATTTGACACCCACCTTCCCACCGCCGAAGGGGGGTTGAGGAGGGAGGGGGTGGGGACGGAGGGCAGGAGGAGGGTGGCGAGGGAAAACGGAAAGGGGAGGTTGGAAGGGGGCCGGGAGGCGCAGGGAGGGGAAGGGGGTTGATTTACCTGAGACCAGCCACTGGCCTCCATTGTTGGAGAATTCAATGGCATTGACACAGCCGAAGTGGCCCAGGAGGTCCTTCTTGTAGAGGTTTCTGCAGCCTCGCAGGCGTCTCCTCTGAAAGTCCTGAGTGAGCAGGGGGTCCCCATGCAAGCCCCGCTGGGACAAGAAGCCCACCACTGACCTCATGCTGTCCCCCAGGCCAGCTCTCCTCTTCATGCTGGAACCGCCGCCGCCGCCGCTCGCGCCGCCGCCCCTCCCTCGGCCTCACGCGCGGCCGGCGCTCTCCCCCCACCCGACCCTCCCCCCGCGCTGCGATCCGGATGGTTCTTTAACCAGCCATAGCAGACGGAGCGAGGTGTGCAGACACTCGGTGGCGTTCGCGGCTTCCTGACGGTCCCCTCCCTCCCCTTCCCCCTCCCCTAGGCTCCTCCTTCTCCTTCTCCGCCTCCTCCAGCAGCTGATCCTCAGCTGCGGCCGCGCTTCCGCGAAGCGCGCGGCCCTTCCGCCGGCGGCGACGGGGGCCAGGGAACGCGAGTGGCGGCGGCTCCTCCCCCGCCGCGGGCTGAGGGCCGGAAAAACTCGGGCGGGTGGCCTCTAGACCGCGGGCGGCGGCTCGGCTTTCCCGCCGCAGCTCCTCCCCGCGCGAGGACCGGGGTCGCTCTGGGCGGAGGCCGGGCTGCACCCCCTGAGCGGTGAACTCTGTGAAGTTGGAGGCGCGCAACGATCAAAGTGGCCGCGGGGCTGCGGACTCGCCTTCCTCCCACAGAGGCCGGCGGTCCATCGCCGCGGCGAGTGTGCTCCCGGCTCTTTTTTTTCCGGTCCGGAAAATGCAGCCCGAGGTGGCAAGGAGGTGGAGGGAGGACTGCGGGCAGAGGCTCCGGTTGTTCTACCTCAGTTCGCCTCATCCTTGGGCCGCCCGAGCCCTGTCCAAGGGAAAGGAACCAGGAGTTAGGACTGGACACTCGGGGTAAGGTTGCTTGGGGCCCCCCAAAGAAAGTTTTGACACTACCCCCGCCCCATCCAGTTTCCTGATTTTCCCTTCTTCCAGCCGTTCAGTGAAAAAGGCTAAACTGGGTTCCATCGGTTAGATGATGAAGTGGTATATGGGGAAAAAAGTGTGTGGGGGGGAGGAATTTTTAACTGAAAAAGAAAATTGCCAAAACCGAGTTGAGAAAGCTCAGGTAAGCAGAAAGTACCTCTGTTCATTAGTTCCAGGTACATCCGCAAGACACAAGATGCATTATTCGAAAATAGAAATATATGTTATTTAATTGGGTGCGGTGAGCCCCTCTTCAAGGCCTTGAGTGTGGAGCTCTGAGGCTGTACAGCTGTTAACTAGCAGCTGCGTTCCAGGCCAGAAGTAGCTGCACTACAGTCGTCTGGGAGCCTCCGCGGTGACCCCAGTGAGGAGACAGGTGTTAAGTGCCTTGGAATATTAATGGAATATTATTTCCCTAAACAGGAAAATGTGTAATACTTTCTTTTAAAAAGTTTAATTCTTAGGATGCTTCATAGTGTTTCTTCATTATAATAGCACCGTAAAGATCAGTAGTGATATACCATCTTGATTATAACCAACACCTTTTCTTCATAGCAACCAACATCTTTTCTTCATAGCAATGTCTTAATGTGTAATTAAACATGTATTTTCGTGATTATATCAGCATGTTCCCCCTGTAAGTTCTCTGAGAGCAGGGACCATGCCTATTCTGCTCATGGGTATATGGCCAGAGCTAGCACATGCTGGAACTGAGTAGCCACTCAAATATTTGTTGAATACATGAATGAAGTCAGGGAAAGGGGAAGAATGAGGAGGGGAAGGTAATGCATCAGTGTCAGATGCATTGGGTTTGAGGTAACTGTGCTTCATTCCAGTGGAGATGATTTCAAAGCCAGTTTCCCATCTCACTGTTCGTTTGCTTGACGTACTCAATCCACACATTCAAAAACAGGGAGCCCTCTGGCTCCTTCCAATTAATAGGACATCATTTATACCTACTTTGTTTTGCCTGGGGTGGGGTGGATGTGCACAGTAATGATGTGGTTGAAGTGGCCTTTACTGTGACAATATATGACACCCTCCCCTCCCCTCTCAAGCACATACTTCTCCACAATTTTAAATATGACTCGCTTTTCCCCAATCCCTGGAATAACTGTCCCATTTATCTCAGCCTAAAAATAGACCAGGATCCGATCACAAGCCAGCCCAATTCTAGGACTTTGCTGGATACTTCCTTAACTGTTCAGTGACCAGCCAGGACAGAAATGTAGGGACCTCTCAGTCTGTTTATATCCTACTGCTAGTCTGGGCAGCTTTTTGTAAGGAGAGTGCAGAAAATCTCTCTTATTCATGTAATTAGAGTTGCCAGATAAAATGCAGGATGCCCAGTTCTGTATGAATTTCAGATAAACAATGAATAATTTTTTAGCATAAATATGTCCCATGTAGTATTTGAGATATACTGAAATTATTATTCATTGTTTATCTGAAATTCAAATTTAATTGGGCATCATGTATTTTTGTTTGCTAAATCTGGCAACCCTAGCTATAATATAACCCAACTTCAGAAGATCAAGCCCCACCATAGCTGTTTACTTTTATTATGAATTTGACATAGTCCCTTGTGTCATTTATTGCAAACTAATAATGTACATAACGATATAACACAAACAATTAACTTCAATGACCATATAAGCTTGGCCTTTTTGATATAGGCATTTATTGTAAAAAAAATCCAGTGTACTTAGCTTAAAAATAGCAAATGAAATTGGACTCCTGAGTAATCTATCCAGTACATAGACTATGTGGAGGAAGAGGGAGAAAAAGTAAAAAATTCATATTTTTCTTACCTAGGCCAAGAAACTTCTGTATATTAACATTCACATTCAGAAAGCCTGGAAACACTGTTTTGAAAATTCATTCTGGAAAAACCAAGATATGGAAATTACTGAACATGGGAAGTCTTGCTTAATTGCTCCACCATGAGTTGAATACTGATTAAACATAGAATTGCCAGAAATTCATTTACTCTTTGACTTCTATTTTGCTTGGCCCTGATATCACTAAAGAAAAAGTAAAGAATCTTGAAAAGCACTAGATGCTAAGGAAATGTTCAAACATTAGAAATTGTTTGTTTTAAAAAATAACCTAAGAAAATGCTAAGCCCTTTCTCACACATTTACTAAATTTTAGCATATTAAGGGCTATGTATGGATACTAGCATCTCAGAAATTTTTCACTTCAAAATATTTTCAACTTTAAAATAAACTGCTACTTATAGATAAGAGATATTAATTTAGACAACGATCAATGCGTCAAATATATGTATAATTTAACTGTAATGTCATTTTAAAGGATAAGTTATTGGTCATTTCAAACAGACAACAGTCAATTTTAATTTGGGGAAAAAAAAGAAATATCCATTTAAATGCAAATTCCTCCAACAAGATCTATAGGACATACATCCATTCTTTTTAAATGATAATTTAAGGGCTTTCCTGGTGGCGCAGTGGTTAAGAATCTGCCTGCCAATGCAGGGGACATGGGTTTGAGCCCTGGTCCGGGAAGATCCCACATGCCGTGGAGCAACTAAGCCTGTGCACCACAACTACTGAGCCTGCGCTCTAGAACCCACAAGCCACAAGTACTGAGCCCGCATGCTGCAACTACTGAAGCCCGCGCATCTGTAGCCGGTGCTCCACAACAAGAGAAGCCACTGCAATGAGAAGCCCGTGCACCGCAACGAAGAGTAGCCCCCACTTGCCGCAACTAGAGAAAGCCTGCATGCAGCAACGAAGATCCAGTGCAGCCTAAAATAAATAAATTTTTAAAAATGATAATAATAATTTTATTAGATATAATTGATATACCATAAAATTCACGTTTTTAAAGTTCACAATTCAATGGCTTTTTAGTATATTCACAAAGTGGTGCAACCATTACCACTATCTAATTTCAGAACATTTTCATTACCCCAAAGAGAAACCCCATTCACATTAGCAGTCACTCCCCATTCCTCCCTCCTCTTAGCTCCTGGCAACCACTAATCTATTTACTCTCTCTGGGTTTGCCTATTCTGGACGTTACATATGGGTGGAATCATATAATATGTGGTCTTTGTGTCTGGCCTCATTCATTTAACAGTGTTTTCAAGGTTTATATTTGTTGTAGCATGTGTCAGTACTCTATTTGTTTCTTAGACCAAATTATATTCAGTTGTATGGACAATACCACGTTTTGTTTCTCCATTCTTCAGTTGATAGGCATCTGGGCTGGTTCCACTTTTTCGCCATTATGAATAATGCTGCTATTAACATTTGTGTACAAATTTTTGTGTGGACATGTTTTCATTTATCTTGGGTATATATACCTAGTAGTGGAATTGCTGGGTTATATTGTAACTCTATGTTTAACTTTGTGAGGAACTTCCACACTGTTTTCCAAAGCAACTGACCATTTTACGTTTCCACCAGCAACGTAACATGGTTCCAGTTTTTTCATATCCTTGCCAATGCCTATCTTTTTTTTTTTTAATTATAGCCATACAAGTGGGTGAAATGGTTTCCCATTATGGTTTTGATTTGCAATTCTGTGATGGCCTTTGATGTTGAGCATATTTTCATGTGCTTATTGGCCAGTTGTATATCTTCTTTGGAGAAATGTCTATTCAGCTCCTTTGCCCATTTAAAAATTATTTGTCCTTTTATTGCTGAGTTGTAAGAGTTCTTTACATACTTTAGACACAAGTCCCTTATCAGATTATAATCTTTATATATGTTTTCTCATATTGTGAGTTGTCTTTTCATTTTCTTGATTGTATCCTTTGAATCACAAAAGTTTAAAAATTTTGTTAAGGTCTAATTACATATTTTTTCTTTTGTTACTTGTACTTTTGGTGCCATATCTGAGAAACCCACCTAATGCAAAGTTACAGAGATTTACTCCTGTAGTACTTCTAAGAGCTTTATAGTCTTAACTCTTACATTTAGGTCTATGATCCATTTTGAGTTAATTTTTGTATATAGTATGAGGTAATGGTCCAATTTTATTCCTTTCCATGTGGACATCTAATCATCCCAACACCATTTTTTAAAAAGACTGTTCTTTCCTTCATTGAGTTGCTAGTGTATGGGCTTCCCTGGTGGCGCAGTGGTTAAGAATCCGCCTGTCAATGCAAGGAACGTGGGTTAGAGCCCTGGTCTGGGAAGATACCACATGCCGCGGAACAACTAAGCCCAGGCGCCACAATGCAGAGCCCGCGTACCACAACTACTGAAGCCCACGTGCCTAGACCCTATGCTCTGCAACAAGAGAAGTCACCTCAATGAGAAGCCCGTGCACCACAACAAAGAGTAGCCCACGCTCGCCGCAACTAGAGAAAGCCTATGCGCAGCAACAAAGACCCAATGCAACCAAAGATAAATAAATTAATTTTTAAAAATTGCTAGTGTATAGATACACAATAGATTTTTGTATATTGACCTTGTATCCTGCAAATTTACTTAACTCATTTATTAGTTCTAATTGGTAGGTAGGTTTCTTAAAACTTTTATGTACAAAATCATGTCATGGGCTAATAGAAATACTTTTACATCTTCCTTTTCAATCCACGTTCCGTTTATTTCTCTTTTTTTTTTATCTAATTGCCTTGGCTAGAACCTCTAATACAGTGTTCAATAGAAGTAGTAAGAGCAGACATCTTGTCTTGTTCCTAATATTAGTCACCATTAAATATTGTGTAGGCTGTGGATTTTATGTGATTCTGTTATCAGGTTGCAGAACTTCCTTTTTATTCCTAGTCGTAGAATGTTTTTATCATGAAAGGATGCTGGATTTTGTCAAATGCTTTTTCTTTGTATGCTGAGATGATCATATGGTTTTTGTCCTTTATTAATATGATTTTCATATGTTAAACCAATCTTACATTCCTGAGATAAATTCTACTTGGTCATGGTGTTTAATCGTTTTTATATGTTGCTGGATTCACTTTGCTAGTGTTTTGTTGAGGATTTTTGTGACTATATTCATAGAAATGTTTGTTTTCAGTTTTCTTGTGATGTCTTTGGTTTTGGTATCAGGGTAATACTGGCCTTATAAAATGAGATGGAAGTCCATCGGCTATTTTTTGGAAAAGTTTGTGAAGGATTAGTGCTAATTCTTCTTTAAACATTTGGTAGGATTCACTAGGGAAGTTGCCTGGCCTGGGCTTTTCTTTGTGGGAAGGTTTTGATTACTGGTTCAATCTCTTGTTATAGTTCTATTCAGATTTTCTATTTCTTCTTGATTCAGTTTTGGTAGTTTGGGTGTTTCTAGGAATTCATATTGCTTATCTAATTTGTTGGCATGTTGATAGTATTCCCTTATAATTCTTTTTATTTCTGTAAAGTTGTAATAGCACCTCTTTCATTCCTGATTTTAGTAATTTGAGTCTTCTCTATTTTCTTGGTCAGTCCAGCTGTCTTGTCAATTTTGTTGATATTTTCAAGGAACAAACTTTTGGTTTTTGTTTATTCTCTTTATTGTTTTTTGCTTCTCTATTTTATTTATTTCTGCTCTAGTCTTTATTTCCTTCCCTCTGCTTGCTTTGGGTTTAGTCTTTTTCTAATTTCTTAAATTGGAAGGTTATGTTACTGATTTGAGATCTTTCTTTGTAATATAGATATTCACAGCTATTAATTTCTTCCTAACACTGTGTTAGATGCATCCTATAAGTTTTTGTATGTTGTGTGTTTTCATTCATCTCAAGGTATTTTCTGATTTCCCTTGTGATTTCTCCCATTAGTTAAGAATATATTGTTTAATTTCCACATATTGTGAACTTTCTAAAATTCCTTCTGTTATTAATTTCTAATATCTTTTTTTTTTTTTTTTGTCCACACCGTGTGGCTTGCGGGATTTTAGTTCCCCGACCGGGGATAGAACCTGTGCCCCCTGTAAGCACTGGACCGCCAGGGAATTCCCTCTAATACATTTTTTAAAAGGGGCATTTTTCACAGGTCTTGAAGTGAGTTTCCAGTCTGTGAAGTAATTGAATTCAGTAATTAAAGTCAGAGTATCATTTGTTACTAGAATTTTCAAATCACAATCCAACTTACTTTCCAGACATTTCGTTCAAGTTTTCCATGCATAATTCGTCTTTTGAAAAAATTTTTTAACATCTTTATTGGAGTACAATTGCTTTACAATGGTGTGTTAGTTTCTGCTTTATAACAAAGTGAATCAGCTATACATATACATATATCCCCATATCTCCTCCCTCTTGCATCTCCCTCCCTCCCACCCTCCCTATCCCACCCCTCTAGGTGGTCACAAAGCACTGAGCTGATCTCCCTGTGCTATGCAGCTGCTTCCCAGTAGCTATCTATTTTACATTTAGTAGTGCATATAAGTCCATGCCACTCTCTCACGTCATCCCAGCTTACCCTTCCCCCTCCCCGTGTCCTCAAGTCCATTCTCTATGTCTGCGTTTTTATTCCTGTCCTGTCCCTAGGTTCTGCATAACCTTTTTTTTTTTTTTTTTAGATTCCGTATATATGTATTAACATACGGTATTTGTTTTTCTCTTTCTGACTTACTTCACTCTGTATGACAGACTCTAGGTCCATCCACCTCACTACAAATAACTCAATTTCGTTTCTCTTTATGGCTGAGTAATATTCCATTGTGTATATATGCCACATCTTCTTTATCCATTAGTCTGTCGATGGACACTTAGGTTGCTTCCATGTCCTGGCTATTGTAAATAGAGCTGCAATGAACATTGTGGTACATGACTGTTTTTGAACTCTGGTTTTCTCAGGGTATATGCCCAGTAGTGGGATTGCTGGGTCATATTGAAGTTCTATTTTTAGTTTTTTAAGGAACCTCCATACTGTTCTCCATAGTGGCTGTATCAATTTACATTCCCACCAACAGTGCAAGAGGGTTCCCTTTTCTCCACACCCTCTCCAGCATTTACTGTTTGTAGATTTTTTGACGATGGCCATTCTGACTGGTGTGAGGTGATACCTCATTGTAGTTTTGATTTGCATTTCTCTAATGGTTAGTGATGTTGAGCATTCTTTCATGTGTTTGTTGGCAATCTGTATATCTTCTTTGGAGAAATGTCTGTTTAGGTCTTCTGCCCATTTTTGGATTGGGTTCTTTGTTTTTTTTGATATTGAGCTGCATGAGCTGCTTGTAAATATTGGAGATTAATCTTTTGTCAGTTTCCATGCATAATTCTTCATGATGAATAAAGAAATCCACTTTGAAATAACCTTTATGGAGTGAAAGTGAACAGAAATTCTCAATGGCCAGGATTATTCATTTGATATTTACTCAGTGGTATCTTCTGTGCTGTTCTATGCCAGCCATCTGGGTTTTGTATATTTGAAGTTTTCTTGACAAAATCATCATGAGCCAGCTGTTTTCACTTATTTTTAATTTTAGGTTTCCACATGAATTACCCCCCTGGTGAATGGGTTAAAACAGTTATTGTTTATTGCACTGGGTATGTAGTCACATAGCCAAGATTTCTTTTCCAGAGATGGTTCCATGGATATATAATGTTTATTGAGCATCTTCAGTCTGCTAAACACCATTTAGAAAATAAAATTGGGCAATGCCCCTTCCCCAAAGTAAAATATACCGAAGGAGAAGCAAGAAGATTCTTTGATAAAGATGTCAAATATAAATTGCCGTTGTGGGTTCAGTGGTAATCAAGGACAGGCTCCTGGAAAATGAACTGATCACAGCATGTATTTATAAACTTGTTTCCCCTCCCTTCTGAACAAACCACATGAACTCAAGATGTAAATAGTATCACCAGTATTCTTGACTATAGTATAGATCCCACTGAAGTTGGAGCTGGAAGTATGAGCTTGCTGAAGGATAATCATTATTCAAATCACAAAATGATAAAGCCCATGGGATCTCAGAAATCACCTGGTCAAATCCCTTCACCATTTTTTTTTTAATTGGCATATGGTTGTTTTACAATGTTGGATTAGTTTCTACTGTAGAGCGAAGTGAAGTAGAGTTCCCTGTGCTATACAGCAGGTTCTCATTAGTTATCTATTTTATACATATTAGTGTATATATGTCAATCCCAATCTCCCAATTCATCCCCCGCTCTTTCCCCCCTTGGTGTCCATACATTTGTTCTCTACATGTGTGTCTCTATTTCATGGTTGTTGTTTTTTTTACATTAATTTATTTATATTTTACTTTGGGCTGTGTTGGATCTTCGTTGCTATGCACGGGCTTTCTCTAGTTGCCGCGAGCAGGGGCTTCTCTTTGTTGCAGTGCAGAGGCTTCTCATTGCGGTGACTTCTCTTGTTGCAGGGCACAGGCTCTAGAGCGCAGGCTCAGCAGTTGTGGCGCACAGGCTTAGTTGCTCCGCGGCATGTGGGATCTTCCTGGACCAGGGCTCGAACCTATGTTCCCTGCATTGGCAGGTGGATTCTTAACCACTGTGCCACCAGGGAAGTCCCTCATGGTTTGTTTTGATTACCATTGAATCTACAGTATCAAGAAGAGGTCCTGGTCACTAGTTGATAGGTGAATGAATCTTCCTGAAATGTGCCTGGTCAATACTCTCTTCTCTGTCATATCAGGTCCAGACTCCTTTATCTGCCTATCAAGTCCCTCCATGATTTGTCTCCACTGTATCTATAATTATATTTCCTGTTACTCCTCATCACACATCCACCAAGTAGGCTGGTAGCCCATTCTTCCCTGCATACGTATATGCTCACACTACTCTACCAAATCCTATACATATTTTGAGGTCCACTTCATCCATGCAAATCCTATATATACTTTGAAGTCCTCTTCTTCCACAAGCCTCTTTTCTAACAATTTTAGGCCACATTAGTTTTCCTTTCCTAAGATTCCTGTTATGGTTACAGTTACCATCACAGTTTACCATTTAAATGTTTAATATTTCTATATGCCTATGTAGTTTTAAAAAGTACTTCACATACTTTTTTTAAGCTTTGTAACAATCCTGCGTGGTTGGACACAAATTATTATTCATTAATTCCAGAAATGTTTTTGAGCATTTACAATGTACCAATGCCCTAGGAAGACACAAGGAATATAATAGTGGGTAAAAAAAGAAGACCCTGACCAATGTTCATAGTACTTATGAGACAGAGACAGACTTTAATCAAATAATCATGCAGTCAATGTAAGATTACAATACTAACAATTGCTAACATTTACATTTATTGAGCATTTATTATGTGGCTGGCACTGTTCCAAGTCCTTTTCACATATTAACTCATTTTATATTCTCAACCACCCTATGAAGAAAGTATTATTATTCTATGTTACACATGAGGAAAATTACAGTTATGGTACATAAAAGTGTGTGGTAACTCAGTTTCCATATATAACAAATTCTTATTGGTAGAGCCCTTAGATCAGTGACTGATGTGTAGTAAACATGTCTGAATATTAGCTATTATGATGATGATGGTGAGAGATTAAAATGGGAGAATCCTATTAGAGGCATTGAGGGGAGCTATGATCTGAAGGAAAGGCAGGTGTGAATGTGGCCAAGTGGGCAGTTGGGTGGCCGTGTTCTAAGCAAAGGCAACAGCCCATGCAAAGTCTCTGGGGGTAGAGGGGGTGGAGGGAGACCTAGAAGGCACTCATTGTGGCTGAAGCACGGCTGGAATGGAACATGATATCAGATGAGGATGCAGCCTAGATTATGCAGGGGCCTGGCCATGTTGAAGATTTTGGTCTTTAAGAGTCACCGAAGGGTTTTTAACAGGGGCTTATGTGATCAGATATGCATTTTATAGGATTATTTTGGCTACTATGAGAAGAAAGGATGGAGGGGGCTGAGAGTGGATTAGAGTAGATGATTAGGAAGATTTTACAGGAGTACACAGGGAGAGAAGATGGTAGCTTGGACAAATCTAGTGAAAGTAGAGTTAGAAGTAAATGGATCTAATATAAAAAGGTAGAATTTGGTGATGGATTGGAGAGATTAGGGGTTGAGGGACATCAGGGCCTAGGTTTTTGTATAACTGTTCATTGAAATAAAACTCCTGGAAAAGGCTAAGTTTTGAGGGAGAAAATCATGAGTTCAGTTATATATACATTGAATTTGAGATGCCTCTGAGACTTCCAAGAAGAATGGATAAGTAACCTGAGTTCAGATGCATGGTCAAGGCAGAGGTCATTGATAAAGAGGTGGTGGTAAAGTCCTAGGCATGGACAAGAATATTCAGAAGTATTAACTGGAAAGAAAAGAAAAGAAGGCCTAGAACCGAGCTTTGAGAGATGCTTGGGGTTAATGCATGGATAGAGGAGGATATACTTACAAGGAGTCAGAAGGAGTGGTCAGAAGGATAAGAAAAAAACTGGGAGAGTACTGTCATGGAAGCTGGAAAAGAGAGCATTTCAAGAAGGGAGAGTGGTCAGATTGTGTCAGTTGTTGTTGGAAAGTCAATAAGATGACTGAAAAATGTTGGATTTGTTGACACTAAGATTTTATCAGTGAGACATAAGTGATCTCAATCAGAGGTCCTTCATGGGTGTGATAACGCAGGACCCCAGAGGAGAACTGGCTGAACAGTGAGTGGAAGGAAAGGAAATGAAGGCAGTTAGAGGAGTAGCTAGAAGGGAAGCTAAGATCCAGGAAGGGTTTTGTTTTGTTTTCTTTAACAGAAAAAAAAAAAAAAATGTTTAAAACCATTGAGGGTCCTATTCAGAGGGGAAAAAAAATTGAAAAAGATATATAGATGAAACCAGACTGTGTAGTCCACAGGGAAGAGTTCTGAGGAGGCAGGGTTGAGGGAATCCAAAACACAGGAAAAGAATTTGGCCCTAATTAGGAGGAAAGACAACCCCTCCATTAAAACAGGAGGGAAGGAAAACAGGATGGGTACTGGTGAAAGTAGGATTATATGTTTAGTACTAAGAAGGTGGAGAATGGGATAGTTTCTATTTTTTAAGGAAAGTCAATTGAGCTTCCACTGGACAGAATTTATTTTGCCTTGTTACCAGTTAAATACAGTTTACATAAGTTGTAAAATACCTCCAAAGCAATAAAAAGCTAGAATCAGATAACGTGGAAAGGTCTGCTCTAAAGAATGCATAGTTTTCCATTGGAAACACCAGTTATATTTTTTGCTTCTCCCAAATTTCAGTACAGCTCTCATCCCAGAGGTATGTGGAACCTGAGAGTATAAACAGCACCATTTGGGTGGGGCAACAGGAAAATAGTGTCCTCAAGGGAGAGTCAGATTTTAATAAAGGTAAGAAATTGAAGAGAAAGCTTGACAATGCAGGGGCTTTTGCAGGCTGTGGATAATAAGTTCTAGAGGGCACAGTGGAAGAGTTTGGAAGGTAGGGTGAGGCTGAGAGAAAGGCAAGGTTGTAGAGAGTAATATAGGCATAATAATACATTAGCACTTTGGTTCTCAGCGGGGGAGGGTGTTGATAAAACACCAGAAGCCAGTTAATTTTTTTTTTTTTTTTTTGGCTGCGTTGGATCTTCCTTGCTGCGCGGGCTTTCTCTAGGTGCGGTGGACGGGCTTCTCACTGTGGTGGATTCTCTTGTTGCGGAGCACGAGCTCTAGGCACCCGGGCTTCAGTAGTTGTGGCTCGCAGGCTCTAGAGCGCAGGCTCAGTAGTTGTGGCGCACGGGCTTCGTTCCTCCGCGGCATGTGGGATCTTCCCGGACCAGGCCTCCAACCTATGTCCCCTGCATTGGCAGACAGTTTTTAACCACTGAGCTATCAGGGAAGCCCAAAGCCAGTTAATTTTTGAATTTCAGATAAATAAAGAATAGGGGATGAAAAATATATGTCCTGTTGTTTTTGTTTTTATTTTGCTTTTTTGTTTTGCTAAATCTAGTAACTCTACCCTAAGGGCACATTTGTCATGTCTGGAGAAGTTTTTTGATTGTCATAACTGTGGGGGGAAGGGTGCTATTGGGATCTGGTGGGTTGAAGCCAAGGATGCTGCCAAATATCTTAAAATGCACAGGACAGCCCCCACAGAAAGCATTTTCCAGCCCAAAATGTCAATAGTGCTCAAGTTGAGAAACCATGATGTATTTGAACAATGATCTATAAATTTTTTATCACAAACTCTCCTTTCAACATTTAACATACACCCATGTTGTATGTATATAATGTAATACTGTCCTAATATATTTGTACATTTTTAAATCACAAAAAAGGTTTAAAAATTTAAAAACTAGGGCTTCCCCCTGGTGGTGCAGTGGTTGAGAGTCCGCCTGCCGATGCAGGGGACACGGGTTCATGCCCCGGTCCGGGAAGATCCCACATGCCGTGGAGCGGCTGGGCCCCTGAGCCATGGCCGCTGAGCCTGCGCGTCCGGAGCCTGTGCTCCGCAACGGGAGAGGCCACAACAGTGAGAGGCCTGCGTACCGCAAAAAAAATTTTAAAAACTAAAGGATGAGATGAAGCTGAAATAAACACACTATTTTAAAATATAAATTTTGTTTATTTTCTATACGAAAAGCGCTTTTTGCTCCCATGAACTTTTTTTTTTTAAGCAAGAGCAATCTGACTGCTTTATTTTTGAAATGGTGGTTTAACACACTATGATCTTATGATTTCTGAAGTTTGCCTCTATGATCTGTTTACTTTATTACTTCGTTTTAATGGAAATGAAACTCACAAAAATACAAAGGATGCAAACGGAAAATAGCGGGCTGGGCTTACTCAAACATGAAATTAATTTTTCAGTCCCGATGAATTTTACTGAAATTCATCTAGTTAATTTTTATCTTCTGTATCAATCAGTTACACTTGCAAATTAATCAGAAGATGTTATATTTTTAGCAAATATATTTAAAATTCACTGAATCTCTTTTATTCGTAAGATTCTTAAACACAGTAGAAAACTATTTCCAAGGTTTTAGGCATGCAAATATGAACATTTTATAAGTGACATACTTCTATGTTTCTTGGCAAAAAAACACCCCTACCAAAATAGAAAGACTTCTAAATATCATTTTTCAAAATATTCATTTACAGTAGCTTTCAAAAAGCAGTTATTTGTCACTCATTACACTATCAACTTTATCTTGAAGGAAAAGAGTTTAAAACATTGTTTTTTAGTATCTATAGAGTTGCATACTACTGACAGCCACCTTATCATCATTAACATCATCCACATTTGAAAAAGTTAGCAAATTCAAATGCTCATTTTTTTGTAAAAGAAAAGTATACGTTATCCCTCACCACTGTCTTCCCCAGCAGAAAAAAAGAAAAGTGTAAGTTATTTGTAGATTCTGACAACTATTTTAATACTCTGACAAGAAACATTTAGCGAATCTCTGAGCGAAGCCAAATATCTTTGTCAGCAATCCCCTTTTCACCATAGACCACTGTATTGTGAACACTCTGCTACATAAAAGTCTTGGTTCTATAAAAATGAACATACTGATGTCATCGCTTAAGCACAAAAAGTATAATATGGGTGAGGACTATCAATCCATTTGCACTGCGGAGCTCCTATGTCTCCCTGAAGATACCAAAATGACTCATAGCCAGCTGGCATCCAGACCAAATAAGGATGCCAGTGTCCAGCTGTATGTTAAATAGTAGCAAAGCTGAATTTCTTTATTATTGTTTTAGACTTAAAAAGTATAAATAGAAATCTAACATTTTTTGTTAATATCCCAGTATACCATCACGCACACCCAGGATGTGCCTATCCTCCTCCACTGTGGGGACCATTACGTTAGAGGATGGTGTAGCTTGAGACCATTTCCACTTCTTTGCTGAGGTATGTGAGGCCAAGACAGATTGAAGTCAGAGAGACCTGGGTTAGAGCTTCCTAAAATGGCTCCATCGTTCATCAGCTGTGCAGTCTTCTGCAAATTACATAATTTCTGTGCTTCTGTTTCTGTATTTGTAAAATGGAATAATATTGTAAAGTGGAGATAATAATACCTCATGGGACTGATGTGAGGATTAAATAAAATAATGTTAACATAACCATGCCACCTCTCCTAAACACTCACAAATTGAGCCTACTCTCCAAGCCCTTGCCCTCAGCCTTGGCCTACCCATCTGTTTCACAAGGATCACGGAGGCTATCAGTTGAGAACTCCCTCAATTTCAGGCCTCCTCATGGAGGCCTCTTATCACTCCTCTTATCCAAGCACAGTGCTTTCACTGTGCAGTAGAACCATCTCACGTTACCTCCTCACATACTTTGCTCAATTAATTATCCTTTCTCCTATATATTAACCAAACCATCCAATTCTATTGGCTTTTCCCCCTAAGTTGACAAATATGTTCGTGTCTCCCAACATTGAAAAAAAAATTTTAACTTAGGTAATAAGTTAAAATCCATATTTATGCTCTCCCCAAATGTCTGAGAGGAAACCATGAGTAACAGTTTTGTTTAGTATTTATAACTCTACCTCATTGTTTAAAATTCCTGCATAACATAATGTTGCATAGTCAACAAATATCTCTTGCGTGTCTACATTGCTCTATGTACTGAGGGTATAGCAGTGAACAAGCTGGATAATAGTCCCTGCCCTTCAAGAGCTTACTTCCTAAAGGGAGTGGAGCACAGAAAGTCAATAAGGTAAACACGTAAATATATATAATATGTTAAATGATGATAACTACTTTGAGGTTTAAATAGGGTGGAAAGAGAAAGCATCGCTGAGAAAAGTGATATTTGAATAAAGATTAAAAGGTCAAGGAGAAGCCCTCAGGGATATCTGGGGAAAGAGCCTTCTAAGCAGAGAAAATAGCAAATGCAAATGTCCTGAGGCAGGAAGAATGCTTGCCATGGAGTTATAGTTACAGTGTCTATATATAGGCAATGTTATTTACTTCTCATATTCAGTCCAAGGTCCTATCTGCATAGATTGAAACCAAAAGACTAAATTGTAGGGAATTCCCTGGCAGTCCAGTGGTTAGGACTCTGTGCTTTCACTGCTGAGGGCAATGCGGCATGGCCAAAAAAAAAAAAAAAAAAGACTAAATTGTAAAGTTAACAACCATCAGCAGTCCTTATGTAAAATAATAAGGGAAAATCAGGAGAGAGATTCTTTTTATGTACACACATAAAAAGCTGGAAGAAAATATGCATAGCTATTACTGTGCTCATTTCTGTAAGTGGTCACAAGGCCATAACTGACATTTATAAATGTTGTCTTCCACTATCCATTCATTATTTCCTTTCCCTCACCTAGAACCTCTTTTTCTGGCCTGAGTTCTTTAGCTGCTGGGATGAACCAGACTTTCATTCCTGAAGAATCTAAATGCCCTTCAGGGTCCTGCTTTTTTCTGGTTGCTCTAATTTTCCATTAATCTTTTCTATTAGATGTAGAAGTGCTGAAAGGCTTCCCAGAGAATCTCTTGGGTTCCAGAGAAACTCTTGGGTACCTGTGTAACAGAGACCCAATTCCCCCTTGTAATTAGGATCAATCACCTCACCCAGCTGAGCAATCCTTTTATTTTTTTGGCTGTGCCCCTTTCGGAATCTTAGTTGCCCGACTGAGGATTGAACCTGGGACCCAGCAGTGAAAGCGCTGAGTCCTAACTGCTGGACCGCCAGGGAATTCCCTTGAGTAATCCTTTCTTGGCTGTTGGTTCTGTGACATGAGGAGCCCAAAATGGCTAGGGGGGCATCTAACTTCCCATTCAAAAGAACTGTTATTGTGTTTCATGGTAGAAGCATTACTCTGTTGGGTACTAAGGCCTCCAAACCAACAGAATTCAAAGTTGCAGACATGGGAAGTAAAAATTCTGGAAGGGGATTATTAGGTATAAGAATGAGAAAAGCCATTTCTACTTCCAACCCTTGATTTGTGGATACATGCATTCTGGCTGTAGAAGAAATAGCACTATATATTAAAGAATATATTGAATTTTATAAGATGATCCCAGTCTTTCAAGATGCTATCTCCCCACTGGCAAGGGTGCTGAAATCAAGCCATTAGTAGGCTATTCCAGCACTCCATCAGGCCACATGCTTTTGGTTAATAAGGTATATGGAAAGATCAATGAATTTCATAGACATGAGCCCATTGTCACACTTCTTTTACAGTGAAATATGCTTCCCATTAGAAGCAACCCTGTATGAAACACCATTACAGTAAATAAGGCATTCTGTTCAAGTCTTGGATAGTGATGCTGACAGAAGCACCGTATGAGCAGGGAAGACAAATCCATACCCATAATATATGTCTATTCTGGGAAGGACAATTGCTGTTATATAAGGGGTCCAGTGTAATCAACTTGCTACCAGTCGGCTGACTGCTTCCCCTAGGAGTGTCGTATTGAGGGTCCAGTCAGTATTTATCATAGGTGTGTTAGACTTGCTGAGGAGCTTACTTAAGTCAGACTTATTGAGGGGAAGTTGATGTTGCTGAGTCCACACGACTTGGCCACAGTGTACTTGAGCTCATTGAGCAAACACTATTGTGTCTGGAGAAAGAAATGAAGTGATATTCATACTAAGTGTCATTTGTCCACTTGACTGACAGCCTCCTCTGCAGTGGATGCCCTTTTGTGAGCATTCTTATGAGACACGTATTACATTCTGCTTATCTGAGAGGTCCATTCACATACCTCTTCCCCATACCTTCTTTCTACTTACCTTCCAATGCTGCTGTTCTTTCCAGTTCCCTAAGCGTATTGTGAAGCTGTAAGCAACTGCCCATTAGTCAGGGTAGGTGTGTTCTGGCCATTCTTCAGTTCAGATAAAGTGGACAACCAAGTGTATTTCTTGAAGATCTGCCCACTGGGAGGATTTACTTCACCACTGTCTTTTAAGGAAACTCCTATTGGGGGCTGTAATGCTACAGCTGTGTCTTCTCTTTGGCGCAGAATTATCTGTAAATCAGGCATGATTCGGGTAAATTACATGGGTTGATTTTCAAATGTTAAGCCAACTTTAAACTCCTGAGATAATTTTTGTCCTCTCCCCTTTTTCTTTTCTTTTTTCTCTTTTTTTCTTGATCAATCTGGCTAGAGGCTTGTGATTCCTATTGATCAATTTTTTAAAATAGCCTTTGTTTTCATGGATTATATGCCCATTTTCTATTTTGTTGATTTCTACTCTTATCTTGATTATTTCCTTCTATTTTCCTTGGGCTTAATTTGCTCTTGTTTTTCTAATTCCTCCTGGTGGAAACTTAGATTGTTGATTTTTGCTCTTTCTTCCTTTTGTGTGTTTTTTTCTTTTTTTTAAATATTTATTTATTTTGGCTGCACCAGGTCTTAGTTGTGACACATGGGCTTCTTAGTTGCGGCATGCATGCAGGATCTAGTTCCCTGACCAGGGATCGAACCAGGCCCCCTGCATTGGGAGCATGGAGTGTTACCCACTGGACCACCAGGGAAGTCTCTCTTATTTTTGAATGTAAAATATTTAAAACCATAAATTTCCCTCTAAAAACTCCTTTATCTGTATCCCACAAATATCAAATGTTTTATTTTCATTATCTTCTAATTTATCTTGATTTTTTTGACTTGTGGATTATTTAGAAGTGTGTAGATTGATTTCCAAATATTTTGAGTTTTCTTAGAATGATATTATTTATTTGTAATTTAATTCCATTGTTAGAGAAATACTCTTTAAAATTTCAATGTTTAAAATATGTTTTATGGCTTAACATGCAGTCTTTCCTGGTAAACATATCATTTGCATGTGAAAAGAGTGTGTATTTTGCAGTTGTTGGGTGTAGCATCCTGTAAATATCAATTATGACAAAATAGGTGATAGTGTTGTTCAGTTCGTATACGTCTTTGAAGATTTTCTACCTGGTTGGACTATCAGTTGCCTAGAGAGATATGTTAAAATCTTCAATTAAGACTATGGAATTGTCCATTTCCCTTTTAAAATTTATTTTATTTATTTATTTTTGGCTGTGCACGGGCTTTGTTGCTGTGCACGGGCTTTCTCTAGTTGTGGTGAGTGAGAGCTACTCTTCGTTGCGGTGCACGGGCTTCTCATTGCAGTGGCTTCTCTTGTTGCGGAGCACAGGCTCGACGCGCGAGGGCTTCAGTAGTTGTGGCACAAGGGCTCAGTAGTTGTGGCTCGCGGGCTCTAGAGTGCAGGGTCAGTAGTTGTGGCACATGGGTTAGTTGCTCTGCGGCATGTGGGATCTTCCCGGACCAGGGATCAAACCCATGTCCACCGCGTTGGCAGGTGGATTCTTAACCACTGCGCCACCAGGGAAGTCCCCTCCCTTTTAATTCTGTTAATTTTTGTTTCATATATTTGGAAGCTCTGTTATTAGGCATATACACATTTATAATTGTTATGACTTCCAATATATTGACCTTTTGTTATTACAAAATGCCCCCTTTTATCTCCTGTAGTACTTTTTATCTTAAAATCGGTTTTATCTGATATTAATACAGCCACTCCACTTTCGTACACTTACTGTTTGCATGTCTTTTTCTATCTATTTACTTTCAAACTATCTGTCTTTATATTTTTAAGTGTATATTTTATAGGTAGTAAATAGTGTAGTTTGCCTTTTTATGAAGCAATTCTGCCTGTCAGTTGAAGTGTTTAATACATTGACATTTAATGTAATTATTAACATGTTTGGATTTTGGCCTTCTATTTTATCATTTGTTTTCTATTTGTCTCCTCTGATTTTTTGTGCCTCTTTTTTTCCTTTTTGTCTTCTTTTCAACTATTTAAATATTTTAAAATTTAATTTTAATTTATCTATTGACTTTTTAGCTATACCTCTTTACATTACATTTTTAATAGTTAGTTGTTCTAGGAACTTCCCTGGTGGTCCAGTGGGTAAGACTCCGTGCTCCCAATGCAGGGGGCCCAGGTTCGATCCCTGGTCAGGGAACTAGATTCCACATGCCTTAACTAAAAGATCCCGCATGCCACAACTAAGACCTGGCACAGCCAAATAAATAAATGAATAAAATAAACATATTTTTAAAAAGTTGTTCTAGGTATTTCTTTTTTTTAGAAATTTTTAATTTTTATTTATTTATTTTTTAAATATTTATTTTGTTGTGCCGTGTCTTAGTTGTGGCAGACAGGCTCCTTAGTTGTGGTATGCAAACTCTTAGTTGCAGCATGCATGTGGGATCTGGTTACCTGAGCAGGGATCAAACCCAGGCCCCCTGCCTTGGGAGCGTGGAGACTTAACTCCTCCAGTCTTAACACTGCACCACCAGGGAAGTCCCTGTTCTAGGTATTTCTCTTTACATCCTTAACTTTTTTTAAAAAATAATTAATTAATTAATTTTTATTTATTTTTAGTTTTGACTGTGTTGGGTCTTCATTGCTGTGTGTGGGCTTTCCCTAGCTGCGGCGAGCGGGGACTACGCTTCGTTGCAGTGCATGGGCTTCTCATTGTGGTGGCTTCTCTTGTTGCGGAGCACAGGCTCTAGGCACGCAGGCTTCAGTAGTTGTGGCTCACGGACTCTAGAATGCAGGCTCAGTAGTTGTGGTGCACGGGCTTCGTTGCTCCACGGCATGTGGGAACTTCCTGGACCAGGGCTCGAACCCGTGTTCCCTGCATTGGCAGGCAGATTCTTAACCACTGCGCCACCAGGGAAGCCCTACATCCTTAACTTTTCCCAGTCTACTTAGTTAATATTTTACCACTTTACATAGAATGTAGAAGACTTGCAAGTCTACAGATCAATTTTCTATTCCCCATCTTTTATGCTATAGTTATCTTATGTATTACAGCTACAAATGTTATAAACCCAACAAGACAATTTTTGCTTTAAACAGTCATACGATTTTGTTTTTGTTTTTTAATTATGAGTGGGAAAAAATCTCTTGTCTATTTACCCAGATATATACCATTTCTGATGCCCCTCATTCCTCCTAAAGAGCTGATTTTATGCCAGGTACCATTTCTTTTTAGTCCAAAGAACTTCCTTTAGTATTTCTTGTAGTACAGTCTTGCTGGTGATAGATTCTTAAAACTCTTTTTTTAATCTTAAAGTTTTTATTTTGCCTTCATTCTGAAGGATGTTCTCCCTAGGTATAGAATTATGGGTTGTCAGTGTCTTCTTTTAGCACTTAAAAAATGTCAGTCCACTGTCTTCTGTCCTCCATTGTTTCTGGTGAAAATTAGTAGTTTTTTGATTCATCATTCTCTTGTATGTAATGAGTCATTTTTCTCTTGCTGTTTTCAGGACATGCTCTTTTTCTGGTTTTCAGCAGTTTGAATATACTATGCCTAGGCATGGTTTTCTTTGAATTTACACAGCTTGGGATTTATTGAAATCTTTGGGCCTGTAAATGTATGTCCATCCACAAATTTGGGAAATTTTTGATCATTTGATCATTGTACCTTCAAATATTGTTTTCTGTCTCTTTTTCTCTCTCTCCTCTCCTTCTGAGACTCCAGTTTAATATACATTAGATTTTTTTAATGTTTTCTGTGACCTCTGAAGCTCTGTTCATTTTCTTTCCAATGATTTTTCATTTCTGTTTTTCATATTGGATTATTCCTATTAACCTGTCTTCAAGTTAAACTGACTCTTCGGTCAACTCTACTCTGTTGTTACTTTTATCCAGTGAATTTTTTTTTTATATAAATTTATTTATTTATTTTTGGCTGTGTTGGGTCTTTGTTGCTGTGCATGGGCTTTCTCTAGTTGCAGTGAGCAGGGGCTACTCTTCTTTGTGGTGCACGGGCTTCTCATTACAGTGGCTTCTCTTGTTCCAGAGCATGGGCTCTAGGTGTGCGGGCTTCAGGAGTTGTGGCTCGCGGGTTCTAGAGCACAGGCTCAGTAGCTGTGGCACACGGGCTTAGTTGCTCCACAGCATTACAGTGAATTTTTTATTTCAGATTTTTTTTTTTAGTTCTGAAATTTCCATTTGGTTCTTTACTATCATTTCAATTTGTCTTCTGAGATGTCCTATCCTTCTGTACATTATGGGTATTTTTCCTTTTTATCATTTAAAATGGCTATAATATCTGGCTTAAAATCTTTGCTAGGGCTTCCCTGGTGGTGCAGTGGTTGAGAGTCCACCTGCCGCTGCAGGGGACACGGGTTCATGCCCCGGTCCAGGAAGATCCCACATGCTGCGGAGCGGCTAGGCCCGTGAGCCATGGCCGCTGAGCCTGCGCGTCCGGAGCCTGTGCTCCGCAATGGGAGAGGCCACAACAGTGAGAGGCCCGCGTACCGCAAAAAAAAAAAAAAAACAAAAAACAAAAAAAAAACTTTGCTAATTGCAGCAACTGTATCATGTTGGTATCCCTCTCTGTTGATTGTCTTTTCTCTTGAGAAGAAGATGTAATACATCATCTTATTTCCTCATATGTCAAGTAATTTTGAATTGTTGTGGAGACTAAATTCTATCTAGTCTCTATTAGATGTCTGATAGTTATTTTTTTTTAAAGAGTGTCAGTTTTGTTGTGGTGGTGGTTGTTTGTTTTAACATGCCATTAGGGATGATTCAAACTGCAAACTGTTTTTGGGCTGCAGCACAAATTTCAGTTCAGTTGTTTTATCTTTGGTTGGGCTGCTTGCAGTCTGCCCTGAAAATATGCAATTCAGCGGTTTACCAGAAGTTGAACAGTGTTTAAACACAAATTATGTGGCTCCCTCTGTCTAGTTCACTCCTTTCTTGGATTCCCCTCTCACTGTCCAGCAGCTGTGGGTCCCTCCAACTCTCTCCTCTGGTTTTTCAGAAAGACTATGAATTTTCTATCAGTGTTTTAGCACTCTAAGTAACTCTGGATGAAGCCTGCCTTCAGGTTAAAGACTATTATAAAACATAGAAAATTCATCCCATGCTATTGCTATCTTGTAGGTGTTGACCTCCTGTCAGAATCTATCTGCTTCTTTTTTCACTCCCAGTGCCTTCAAAGAGTTGGCTTGTGGTGTATTTTGTCTAGAGTCCATGTCTAGTCCAGTACAGGAGCTTACTAGGACATACCATAAGTGGAACTCCAGTAACATTTCAGATTACAGAAAACTTGTGAAGGTAGATTAAAGAGTTCCTATACACCCCATACCCAATTTCCTCTATTATTAACATCTTATCTTAGTACAGTATATTTGTCATAATTAATGAACCAATATCATTACATTATTATTAAAATCCATACATCAGATTACCTTTGTGTTCCAGGATCTCATCAGGGGGATCCACTTTACATTCAGTTGACATGTCTTCTTATGTTCCTCTTGGTTGTGACAGTTTCTCAGACTTTTCATTGTTTTTGATGACCTTGGCAGTTTCGAAGAGTACTTACTGGTCAAGTATTCTGTAGAACGTCACTCAACTGGGATTTGTTTGATGTTTATCTCATGATTAGACTGGGGTTATGTGTTTTTGGGAGAAAGGCCACAGAGGCCTTTGTGGATTTTCATCACATTATATCAAGGGTCTTATATGGACTGAATTGTGTCATCCCCTGTCCCCTCTCCCCAAATTCATATGTCGAAGCCCTAAGCCCCAATTTGACTGTTTTTGGAGATAGGGCCTATAGGAGGTAATAAGGTTAAAAGAAGTAATAATGGAGGGACCCTGATCCAATAGGATTAGTGCCCTTATAAGAAGAGATACCAGAGGGCTCTCTCTCTCCATCATGTGAGGACACAGTGAGAAGGTAGCCATATACAAGTCAGGAAAAGAGGTCTCAGCAGAAACAGAATTGGCTGGCACAGGCTTCAGAACTGTGAGAAAATAGATTTCTGTTCTTTAAACCATCCAGTCCAAGCTGTCTTGTTATGGCAGCCCTAGTTTATTTAGGCAAGTATGTACTGTCAGCATGACTTACTGCCTTGATAACCTGGCTGAGGTAGCGTTTGTCAAGTTTCAACACTGTAAAGTGACTCTTTTTTCCTCCTCGTTCCTTGCTGTACTCTTTGGAAGGAAGTCCATACATTGACTCTTCACTCACAGTCTTTGACCTCTGCTACTTCAGGATCCCAGCATCTCCACTGCAATCAGGGAACCCATCTCAACTATAACTTCTCCCTTCGTGAAACCTGTCTACAGAAAACAGTCACCAAATAGTTTACAAGGATACTGGTGCCCATTCACTAATGTATTTCTCAGTGCTTTAGAGAAGGGAGTGTCCTCTGGGATTTCTCAGATGAGAGAGTGAGGGGGTGGCAATTCATACATGATAGATCCACTCCAACATTTCTATCTCCTTAAGCCTTTGGATTCCTTCTAAGTATGCCAGGAAGGTTTTGCATCTCAACTTTATTGAATATAGGCCACTACTAAAATGCAGTTTCAGTCAACCAACTGTTAGAGTCATTTCCAGCTGCACAGATAACACAGTAAATTTAGAATTGTGATGAGTGCCTACATCAACAATTCAACCAAATCTAATATTACATTCTGTCTTCTTTATTTATTTCCTTCTTGGAAAGGAAGAATCCATTCTTCCACATATTCTCCAAGTTTCTTCAAATATGAATCAGCAAAGTATTGCAACATTAAGTACAAGTCATTTCTTCCCAGTCAGACCGTGGAAAATGTTGCGATCTGACCCTGGTTATGGATCTAGAGCAGTGGTCCTCAGCTGGGGATGATTTTTTCCTCTAAGGGTACCTTTGGAAATGTCTGGAAATATTTTTGGTTGTCACAACTCAGGCTAGGGAAGCTGCTACTGGATCTAGTGGATAGAGGTCAAGAATGCTGCTAAATATCTTACAATGCACAGGACATCTCACAACAAAGAATTATCCACAGCCATTGAGAAACCCTGATCTACAGCTAACAATGAGTGGTTGGAGTGAAACTTGGGGAACATAGACATCCTGCAGATGATATAATTACAGGACTTTTAAGCAAGGGATGAAGGGCTGTTTCTACTGGAGAGATTTGGGCATTCTAGAATCTTAACTTTGTTTGTGTTCCTAATGTCCCCATTCCAAGTTTCAGTGTCATACCCTTCCCAAACAATGCTCCATCTTTCACTAGAGTTTTGGCAAGGCTATGAAATCAACTTCTGTTGTAATTCTGAAACCTGCACAATTAAATTTTATGTTTGATTTAGCCTTCAGGTGCAAAAACTAAGGGGTTCTTTTAGGGCTGCCATAGAAGCTTTTGTCGTGCCTTGAACTGAATGTTTAATGACTTGAACTTTTCATTTCTTTATGTAAGTTCTTCAGTGCGTGCAAATAAAGTCACTCCCAGCCTACAGTTGTTATAGTCACCATTACCATCAGTCAAATATGGCTCCAAAGCATTTGCGTTAGTGGGCACTTCAACACAAATGACTAAAGGTGATAAAATGATGTCATTACGTCTCATTTCCCGTTGATGAGTTGCTCAACATTGAGTTTGAATTTAAGGATATGACCAAATCAACCCGAAATCCTATATCTGAAAGTCTGTTTCTTAGAACCACTCTTAGACTATTTTCTGTATTAGGATTCAATAAAGAAACAGAAACTGCAGCAGTTATCTGAGGAAATTAACACAAAGAGTTATTAGAGCTATCACAGGTGTTGGAGAATTGAAAAGGGAAAGTGAAACAGAGAAAGTAGTAACTGCAAGCAGTAGATGGAGAAATAAAAGGTCAAGGTTGGGGTTATTGGGACCAAGCACTTGAAGGAAGGGTCTTAGAGGTGGAATCCAGACCCTGAGGAGAACATGCTGCCTTGTACTGACCTTATACTGGTACCTCAGTGGCTCAGAGGAGGGACCTGAGTCCCGAGGTCTGTCAGGACTCAGACCGCTGAGGAGGTTGGCTGGCTGGCTGGTACTGGTATCTCTGAGGAATGTGATAAGCCTCCTTCTGGGAATATGGAAAGAAGTCCAAAGCTGGAACCAACCGCTGCTGCTGGCATGAAGAACTGTTGCCTGGGTGACACTGATAGAAATAGGAAGTGAACAGGAAGGAGCAAGTCCTTTCTCCCTTATTTCTGTCTCTGATCTCCCACTATTGTCAGAACCTAACGGAGAGCCAGGCTGGCAAAGGAAATATGTGAATTGCAGAGACCTAGCCCAGCACCAAAAGAGAGAGCAGAGGTCGGAGGGTTTGAAGCTGAGGAACAATTTCTTTACAATCAGCATAGTTAGACAACCATTATTAGATTACATACAAAAAGATGAGGGAGAGGAAGGAGCCTAGAATATTTCACAGGTTTCCAGTATTAGTAACCAAATGAATAGTGGAGAAAGAGGTAGAATATATGTGGAGTGGGGAGTAGAGAGGAGGTAGCTTGTAGTGAGTGAAAAAATCTGTTGCGACTGATAAATTTCGTTGGAGAAACCTGGAGTCTAATACAGTATAATTCAAAGTGTAGTCTCTGGATTAGCTAGCATGCAATTTTTAAAAATTGTGGCAAAATACACAAAATTTATCATTTTAATCATGTTTTAAATTGTGGCAGGTAAATAAATGTATAAAATATCTTAAAATTGACCATTTTAACCATTTTTAAGTATACAGTTCTGTGGCATTAGTTATATTACATTCACATTGCTTTGCGATTGTCATCACTATCTATCTCCAGAACTTTTTCATCATCCTAAACTGAAACTCTGTACCATTAAACAATGACTCCTCATTCCTCCTTCACCCAGCCCCTGGCCACCACCATGAATCTGACTGTTCTAGCTACTTCGTATAAGTGAAATCATACATTATTTGTCCTTTTGTGTTAGGATTATTCACTTAGCATGATGTATTCAAGGTTCATCCATGTTGAAGCATGTATTATAATTTAATTCCTTTCTAAGGCTGAATGATATTCCATTTTTGGTACATACCACCATTATGTGCAATCTGTTTTTATCAGTCCTCAACAAGATAAAAGCTTGTGCCAAAGTATAAACTACCTATGTCAGCAAGCACAATGTTAAGTTCCCTTCACATTTTTGTTGGAAGATTTTTCAGTGAAGGAAGCAGAATGTTGATTTACATTCCATAGCAAGGTCATTTGCTCATTTCAGCCCAGTATTTTGAGTAGCATTGGTATAATAAGTATTTAGAGACACAGCTTTGGACTGGAGATTTGGGAATCATCATCTGTAAAAGAAAAAAGTCCAAACTAGGACCAAGATGCAATTTTTGCGTAATGTAATTTACAGCCTCTTTCCAGGAAGAAATTAGAATTACTGATTAAATGCTCACAACTAATGGGATTATAACTTCTGAGAAACCAGTTATGCACCCACTCACCCTTCAGTTAAGAGTATAGTGAGTTTTACCAAATATACTTTTCTTTTTTGTATCTACTCTAAAATGATTTTCTAACCAATCTCTTCCTCTCAGATATCCCTACCAAAAGTAAATCTTTGAATTTAACTTCTTAAAGGATAATAGTTTTAAAAAAATCATGATAGGTGCAGATATGAAATGAATGTGTCAAAGATTTAATTTAACTCATTAATTAATGAGGGAATGGGAAAAGATGTTGCAGTCAGTTCAAAGGAACATCCAAAGACCAGACAAGTATCTAAGCCCATGGGAAATGTTGAAACCAATTTTCTTAATAGATGCAAAGCTTGCTTATTGGAGGGTGTCGGGGGCAGGGACGTCAATAGAAGCTTCACCTAACAGAATTTATTTGCAAATATAAAGACAATAATTATTTGCATTACTATTAGTTTTTTTTTTTTACAAATTAGCTTATATCTCTTCAGTTTTGTAAAACAGTTCAAAGTCAGTAAAAGGCATAAATCCCATAGAATCTGATAAGTGGCAAGAGTATATTTAAAACAATGCATAGTTTCCAATTTCCCAGTAATCTTTTGGTTCATTTAAAAGTATTTCACACTTTCTCCCATATCCTACTACAGAGCTTCTTCCTTATTGCAAGATGATAATGAAATTTTGATACATGCTCATATCAAAATTATCTGAAAATTTTTCTTCAACACTTGGTTTCTAATATTGGTTGCTGATGTGAGAGAGTAATGCAGGAGTCTCGAAAGAAGTGATTTTCACTGAATTCTCATATTACTAGCATGGCACCCCTATCCTTAACTAGATAAGAGGTAGAGGGTAACCTCTACCCTCTCCAGGAAATCAATCCTAAACCTTCTGCAGGGGCCCGTAGGGGAGTGACTTGGGAGCTAGGGAGGAGCTGGTGGTCTGCTTCCGAAGTAGACTTTTAACCAATTATTGTGCTTTTAGTCCCAACTTTTACCTGCTTCTTGAGGTACCTGGTGCTGCCAATTCTAGAGTCTTTTGGTGGTTCTCTGGGACAAAGCAGGCTTGCTCTTAGCCTGTCCTTTGACAGATGATGAGTCTGCTAAGTCAGTTCCCACCATCCTTCTGCTTTCCAGCTTCCAAAATGTTAGTGATTTTATGTCCTGTTCCGTGAGAGACTGACTATACAAATGGACAAATAGCCATACCACGTATGACAATAGAACACTGACCCCTAATCTCCACGGCAGGCAACCAGCCTCTGGGGCAGTCAGCCCAGAAGTGTCAGTGAGTCAGCTTCCTTATATCTTGCCCCCACTTCCAACACAGGACCAAACAGAGAAAGCCAAAACAATCACAGAAGAAGCCTGGCTTCCATTTAGCGTATCCCTAGCTTCCCCATGACAATGAACTCCATTCAGAGAATATCTAAAGCCTTCCCTTGTTTTCACTATAAAGATTTCCCATTTCTCTGCCTGCCTTTGAGTCTTTGCCAAACAGAAGTGATGGCTGACTCCCTGCCACAGCAAGTTCTGAGTAAATAGCTTCTGTTTTTTCTCATTTGGGTGGCCTTCATCTTTTTCTATATCTTTTTACCTTGAAGCTTTGTGTTTTCCCATTTTTTAAGAGGAATTTCAGGAGGAAGTGGACTTATATGTGGCTCAGTCCGTCACCTTTAACTGGAGTTCTCTTTCTGTGCTCTTTTCTCTGTGATCTAGAGGCCAGAGTCTACACTTTTCCCCCAGCTCCAGAAAACCCAAAATAACCTTTGTCTTTTCCTCTTGCAAACCTGGATGCAAAATTCAACACCTATTCAAATTCCTCCAAAGAATCTACTGGAACAAAAGCACTAGAGAACAATATAGACTTAAGGGAAACCTACCTAGGAGGGAGAGAAGATGAAGTTGCATAACATGCACCCCCCCATGACCCCGCATAAAGAACTTAAACTCACATCCCAGAACACTTTAAACACTCTTTCTCTCCCAAAGTGTCTCCTCCGAGGTATCTTTCTCCCAGGAAGATTCAGCCTTTCAGTCTTTCAACCCCTATTGTTAGATGAACTTGTCTCACTGGGGGATGTATGTGTCTCACCCTCACTCTAAGGAGGCTTCATGAATTTCTTCTAAATGAATTCAGGCATCTTTCCCAAGAGGTAGTCTCATTCCAGCTCCTTAAGAGAAAAAAAAAGTTCTGATTCTCTAAACCACCAAAAAAGGATACCTTTTCTCACTTGCTGACAAATAGTCTTTTTGTGGTTCCAACTAGCTTGTAAGCTTCTTGAGTGCATAGCTACATATTTTTATAATCTGTATAGTACCTAATAATATTACAAAAGTTTATAGATGTGACCAGCAGGCAGAAAGGAGCAATAGAATTTCAATGGAAGGAAATAGGATATTCATAAAGAGCCTATTTAGTGGTTCCTCAAAGTTTTGACCTTTATCTTCAAGACACTGAACAAATCCAGTAAAGGGTATCCACTTTTTTTTTTTTTTTTTCGGTACACGGGCCTCTCACTGTTGTGGCCTCTCCAGTTGCGGAGCACAGGCTCCGGACGTGCAGGCTCAGTGGCCATGGCTCACAGGCCTAGCCGCTCCGTGGCATGTGGGATCTTCCCGGACCGCGGCACGAACCCGTGTCCCCTGCATCGGCAGGCAGATAGATTCTCAACCATTGCGCCACCAGGGAAGCCCAGGGTATCCACCTTTATTGTACATCTACTGGGCACTGTATTCAGCAGGTTTAAGTTAACCTGGGTGGCATGCATTCATTATTAGTATCTTTCATGTCCTGTATCACTTAGGGATTGGGTTCTATTGCTAGTAACAAAGACTTGACTGCATGGCTTAAAAAAATTAATTTATTTTCTCATGTAAAAGAAGTCCAGAGGTAGGCAGTTCAGGGTTAGTACAGACTATAGAGGGAATCAGGGGTCCAGGCTTCTTCCTCCTTTCCACTCCACCTTTCTAGGTACCTGGCTTCCATCTTCAAGGTGCCACTGCAGTGGCAGAGGGCTGTGGAGTGCCAGCCATCAGGTCCTAGTCTCAGCAAGAAAGAAGTAGAAGGGTAATGACAAAAAGGCAAAAAAAAAAAAAAACCCACCAAAAAACGCCCCCTTTTTAGTAACTTTACCCAAAGTCCAATGCAAAAACTTGTTTATACCTCATTGGCCAGAACGTAGTCACATGGCCACCATAATTATTCACAATGGAGACAGAAAAATGCATTTGTTAGTGCATTTAATACCCTGACTTCTGTTACTAAGTAGAGAGGAGAATGGATATTGGGTAGGCCACTAGCACTTCTGCCACAGTTCCTCTTAAACTTTCTGTACATGATGTCCTAATGCTTGGCATTAAGTTGTCCTTGGAATCAATAAACCATTTTTAGATAAATCAAGCAGTTCACAGCATGATCTCTCTCTCTCTCTTTTTTTTTTTTTTTTGTAGTTAATTGACTTTATTACTAGAGCAGATTTAGGTTCAGAGAAAATTCTAACATAAAGCACGAGTTCCCATATGCCTTCCCCCCAACTCCCCCCGCCTTGTCACACAGGCACAGTTTCTATTAACATCTTCCACTGGTGTGGTATGTTTGTTACAATTGATGAACCAATATTGATACATTATTACTAACTAAAGTCCATAGTTTAGGATTTTCTCCTTGAGCTGCACAGTTCTATGGGTTTTAATACATGCATAATGTCATGTATCCACCATGACAGTATCATACAGAATAGATTCACTGGCCTAAAATCCCTCTGTGCTCCACCTATACACCCCTCTCTTCCTCCCCAGGAACCTCTGGCAACCACTGATCTTTTTACTGTCATCATAGTTTTGCCTTTTCCAGAATATCATGTAGTTGGAATCACACAGTATGTACCCTTCTCAGACTGGCTTCTTTCACTTAGCAATATGCATTTAAGGTTCCTCCACGTCTTCTTATGGGTTGATAGCTAATTTCTTTTTATCACTGAATAATATCCCATTGTATGAATGTAATACAGTTTTGTTATCTATTCACCTATTGAAGAACGTCTTGGTTGCTTTCAATTTATGACTAAAGCTGCTATAAACATTTGTGTGCAAGTTTTTGTGTGGATTAAGTTTTCAACTCATTTGTGTAAATACCTAGGAGCATGATTGCTGGATTGTATGGCAAAACTATGTTTAGCTTTGTTAAGGAACTGACAAAGTATCTTCAGAAGTGGCTGTACCATTTTGCATTCCAGCCAGCAATGAATGAGAGTTTCCGTTGCTCCATATCCTTGTCAGCACTTGGCATTGTAGTGTTTGGATTTTAGCCATTCTAACAGAATTTACAGAATCAATGAAATACTGGTATCCCATTATTGTTTTAGTTTACAATTCCCTAATAACATATAATGTTGAACATCTTTTCACATGCTTATTTTGGATATCATATAACTTCTTTGAAATGTCTATTCAGATCTTTTGCTCACTTTTTAATTGGGTTGTTGAGTTTCAAAAGTTCTCTCTGTATTCTGTATAACAGTCCTTTATTAGATATGTGTTTTGCAGATATTTCCTCCAAGTCTGTGTTTTGTCTTTTCATTCTCTTGTCTAATAAATTGTTGGCATAAAGTCATTCATTACATTTTCTAATTTCTTATATCTCTGCTGTATTTTGTTATGTTCCCCCTTCTAATCCTAGTATTATTTATTTGTTGTTATTTCTCTTCTATCTGGATCAATCTCACAGAACTTTTTTCATTAGTGTTTTCAAAGATCTAACCTTAGTTTTGTTGGCCATATGAATAACATCTTTTTCTATTTTATTAATTTATTCTCTGATTTTTGTTATCTTCTTCCTTCTAGTATTTTGGATGTATTCTTTTGTTTTTTCTAATGTATTACCTGATCACTTATGTAATTTTTAGTCTTTCTTATTTTCTAGTGTAAAAAGCATATAACGTTATCAATTTACATGAATCCTATAAATTTTCATATATGTATAGTATTTATTATTACTTCTCAAATCTAATATTATAAATTTCCATTGGGATTTCTTTTCTGAGCTTTAAATTACTAAGATTTTTTTAAAAAAATTCTCCAGGGGCTTCCCTGGTGGCGCAGTGGTTGAGAGTCTGCCTGCCGATGCAGGGGACACGGGTTTGTGCCCCGGTCCAGGAAGATCCCACATGCCGTGGAGCGGCTGGGCCTGTGAGCCATGGCCGCTAAGCCTGCACGTCTGGAGCCTGTGCTCCGCAACAGGAGAGGCCACAACAGTGGGAGGCCCGTGTACTGCAAAAAACCCCCCAAATTCTCCAAATATATGGAGTTTTAAAAACAATCATTTTATTATTGATTTCCAACTTAATTGTAATGTGGTCAGAAAATGAGATCCGTATGATAGCATTTTTTTTTCAGTATGTAGAAAGTTGCTCAATGGCCTAAATTAAAATTAATTTTCTTAAATCTTTGTTTTTAAAGTATGTGTGTGCTTAAAATACTGGGTGTAGAGTTTATACATGTTCCTTAGTAAATGTTAATTAATAGTGTTGGAGACAATCCTGCAATCACTGGTGAGTCTTGGATGTCTTTTCATATTTAAGAGTGCTATAGGCTGAATGTTTTGTGTCCCTTCAAAATTCATATGTTGAAAACTAACTCCCCACATAATGGTATCAGGAGGCAGAGGCCTTTGAGAAGTGATTAGGTCATGAGGGTGGAGCCCTCATGATTGGGATTAGTGCCTTATAAAAGGGGCCCAAGAGGACTTCCCAGTGATTAAGACTGCATCCTTCCAACGCAGGGGATGCAGGTTCAATCCCTGGTTGGGGAACTCAGATCCGACATGCTGTGTGGTGTGTAAAAAAATAAAAAAGAAAGCCCAAGAGAGCTCCCTACCCTTGGTTAAGTGAGGACACAGTGAAAAGACAGCTGTCTATAAACCAGGAAGTAGGCACTCACCAGACAATAAATCTGTCAGCACATAGATCATGGACTGTGAGAAATAAATTTCTGTTGTTTATAAGATACCCAGTCAATGGTATTTTGTTATTACAGTCCAAAGGGACTAAGACAGAGTGAAGTACTAAAAAGTTGACTGGAAATTATTTATGCATAGATGGGGCTTGTTGACTGGGCCTTAAATGTAGGGTGATTGCTTATGGATGTAGACAGTTTATTATGGGATCCCTCAAATGATATGTCCTTCCATTCTAATCTAATTTCTATCCTCTAAAATTATACTGATATTTGTTTGACTGCTATTATCGCCTCTCCTGTTCTCTTTCTTCTTTGGGCTTATAAACTTTTCACTCCTTTATTTTCATTAAAAAAAACAAAAACAGAAGAAACCCCCCCAAAAAAACCATCACTTTTTATTGATGTATGTATGCATTCAGAAAACCAACATAAATATGCAACCTGAACACACATGTAAACCAGCACTCAGATTAAGAAACAGAACATTATTAGCACTTCAAGAACCTCCCCATGTTCTCTTCCAGAGTCACTACTCCACTAAGAGTAATCACTACATTTGTTACCCAACCATACTTGGGTCCGCTCACCTGCGCATAGTAAAGCCAATCTACTGACACTGGATTGTGGTGTAGGAAAGTGCAGCATTTATTGCAAGACACCAAGCAAGGGTCCAGGCAGCTAGGGCTCAAAAGATCTGAACTTCCTGATGGCTTTCAGGGAAAGGTTTTTAAAGACAGGGTGTGGGAAAGGGGTTGTGGGTGTGAGTGATCAGCTCGTGGACATTCTTCAGATGGGTTGGTGATGAGGTACTGATAATACTACTGTCTCATGAGGTTATGAATATTAAATGAGACAAAATATGTAAAACATTTTGCAAAGTTCCTAGCACACTGTGATCACAGTCATCAAATGGCAGCTATTATTATCCCTTATATTGTTTATGCACGTCTCATTTCTCCTATTTTACACATTCTGTGACAAAGCAACAGCACATAGCACACATTAGCTGCCTCACAAATAACAGTTGCTGATAGACTGGGTGAATGAAAGTTTTTAAATATAAATGGAAGGTATTGTGGTTATTGTTATAAAAGATGGCATAAATTATTATAATGGCTATAGTATAAAATGTGCTGCTAATGAGGAATACATTATTTAAACAAGTGTCTCTTCTATTTACCTTCATCATTTAACAGTTAAGAATATCTATGCAGTGGAGAAACACTACTGGAGCTAATTAGTAAGGACAGTTAGATGTCCCAGATTGCATTTGTAAGGGTTCCAGAGGCTTCTTTCTTTAAAACCAAAACAAACAAAAATATCACCTGGAAACAAAAACAAAAACACCACTTATCTGAAAAGATGTTAAGGTTTTCCAATTTTAACAAATCTTTTGTTCAGCAGTGGAGAAACTCGGGAGGCACCACCTGCCCCCAACTGCTTCCGTACAAGATGGCGTCGTCCATTTGTATACCCTGACTGGGGCTGTCCCTTCAGCCCGTCACAGGACCGGAAGCGGTTTCGGTCCTAGTGGATCCGGGTGGGTGCGCGCAGGTGGCCACAGAGGTTCCAGGTCTTCAATGTGAGGCGCCGCAGGTGTTCCCGGTGGGGTCCAGGGCCGCAGGTAAGCGAGGATCAGGGGCGGGCGAGGCTCTTCTCCAGACTTGTGCGAGTGGCGGAGGGGGTTTCCAGCGCGGATTGAGGAGAGGGCTCAGGAAGCTGGCGATGTCACCGTGTGCGGGGGCGACTGCTTGCGGGGACCTCGTTTTCCCCAAGCGACTTGGCCCTGCCCCTCTCCCCGCCCCGCTCGCCCGTGGCGGGGGCGGTTCAGCACCCAGGTGCGCTCCGAGGGCTGTCACCTCGGTCCGCGGCCTCCCACGCCCTTCCCTGGGCGCCTCCTCGGACCCCCTTTTGCTCTCTATAGGAGTACATACCAAACCTTCGTGGTTTCTTTTTTTTAATTTAATTTAATTTATTTTTTATTCAGCAGGTTTTTATGTTATCCATTTTATACATATTAGCGCATATATGTCAATCCCGGTCTCCCAATTCATCCCACCACCACCCGCCCCTCGCCTTCGTGGCTTCTTGACCCAGTTAGCTAAAACGGAGGCACCGCTCGCAGCACCTGGCAACTGCTTGGGCGCTGCGTGTTGCACGCGTCCACAGTTAACAGTTTGGTCCCCTCCATTCGTCCCCCGCCCCCACTGTTACCACCTCTTTCCTCCCAGACCACACCCGCTGCTCCGGGCCTTGCTGGGAGCCACCTCCTTCCCTTTTCGCATCCCTGGAATAGATCAGAACCAGAACGTTAATGATTATTTATTACAAAATTGATATCTGCTCGTTTAAGTATAAACGAAACCCAAACCTTTATAACCTTTTAATGTATTAATGGACGCAAACTCTCTTAGATACCCATTCCTTGAAAACACTATACCGTATTTTTTTAGTTTCATTGCAAGGGTAGAAGGAACAGTACTGAAAGGTTTTGTTAATATCGAAGTTACGAGGTACGAGAGAAAAGAGGTTTAAGAGGGGGAAGGAATTATAAATTTTGGTCAAGTTGAGTTTGTTTTAAAAAATGTATTTATTCTGTATTTATTTTGGTTGTAGTCCATGCATACAATCATATCAAAAATTTAAAATAGATCCTCTTTGACCTATCTCTTTACATCTCCATCTTTTCTTCTTTAATCTCTTGACCCCAGGTAAAAACTGTTATCAGTTTGGGGTGTTTTTTCTATTTCTTTGTCTTTACATTTATTTATATGTGTTTGTACATATAAATATGGAAGATTTTGTGTTAAACTTTTACAAATCTGGCATATTGTACCAATTCAACAACTAGACTTTTTATGCTTAAAAATGGGTCTTGCAACTTTTTCTTTGTCAATATGTAGACATCTAGCGTATTCGTTCTACCTGCTCTGTAAATTTCAGAGTGTGTTAAGATCCCATTGTATGTGAGATACCATAGGTTGCTTACAGTTTTTCACCATTAGGCACAGTGTCGCAGAGAATATCCTTACACCTGCGTCTGTGTGCTTGTGTGAGCGTTTGTCAAGGATAGAAACCTGCAGGTGGAATTAGTGGGTAGGAGGGTGTGGATGTTTAATGCCAAACTGCCCAACAGTGTATAATCATACCTATTTCCCCAGCTCTTTTAAACATTTGATGCTATCAATCTTTTTTACTTTTGCCAACCTGATGGGTGGAAAATGACTCTAATTTGGTGTTTTAATTTGTATTTCCCTAGTCATTGGTGAGATTGAGCATCTCTTCATGATTGTTGGCTGTTTGTATTACCTCTTTTGAGAAATGTCTCATTTCTATTGGGTTATCTTTTATATATGGTAGTGTTTTTTTATGGTATTGTTTTATATATTCAGGATATTAATCTTTTATCATTCATATATGTTTGAAATATTTATTCCCAACATACTGCATTTTAAAGTTGTTACTTACCTTTTAACCATAGAGCATCTTTGTAGAACAAAAGTTGTAAATTTTATGTTTAAATGTATCAGTCTTTTACTATGTGTATTTTGTATTTTGTGGCTTTCATTCCTTATCCCAGTGGTTCTCAAATGGGAGCTATTTTGCTTTCTAGGAGCAACTTGGCAATGTCACGAGACATTTTTTGGTTGTCATCTAGTGGGTAGAAGCCAGGGATGATGTTAAACATCCTACAATGCACAGAAAAGCCCCTATAACAAAGAATTTTTCTGGCCTAAAATGTCAGTAGTGCTGAGGTTGAAAAACCCTGTTCTACCTTGAAGCAGAGTTTTCTCTTATGAGTATGTTTTCTCCTGTAAGTTGTTATATGGTAGAGTTTTTCTCTAATTCCTGTGTGTGTGTGTTTGAGTGTGTGTATGTGTGTGTGTGTGTGTGTGAGAGAGAGAGAGAGAGAGAGAGAAAATGGTGTGTGCCTTACTCTTTCCAAGCAATGTCACTCTGAATGTCAGTCCCTTCTTGACCCACTAATCTAAAATGACGCATTTATCATGTACTAATTTCTCACCCACATAGTGTCTGTTTCTGGTGTCTGTTTCTGGACTCTCTTCTGTTCTATGTCCTAATTTTCTATTTTGCTGGACCAATACCATAACATTCTATATCAAATATATATTATACTTTGATATCTAGTAGTATAAATAGTCCTCATGATTATTTTTATTGTTATTTTATTAGACGTCATATACTTTATCAGCTCACATACTCATTATTTAATCAGTGTTTTGATGGTAGTCTTACAATTTATTTTCCAGATTAATTTTAGAATCAGCTTGTCAAGTAGTTTTTTTGTTTTTGTTTTTTTTTTTGTATTGTTTTGTTTTGGCTGCATTGGGTCTTTGTTGCCGTGTGTGGGCTTTCTCTAGTTGTGGCGAGCAGGGGCTACTCTTCGTTGCGGTGCATGGGCTTCTCATTGCGGTGGCTTCTCTTGTTGTGGAGCACGGGCTCTAGGCACGGGGACTTCAGTAGTTATGGCACGCAGGCTCGGTAGTTGTGGCACACGGGCTCAGTAGTTGTGGCTCACAGGCTCTAGAGTGCAGGCTCAGTAGTTGTGATGCATGGGCTTAATTGCTCCGCGGCACATGGGATCTTCCTGGACCAGGGATCAAACCCGTGTCCCCTGCACTGGCAGGTGGATTCTTAACCACTGCGCCACCAGGGAAGTCCTCAAGTAGTTTTTTTTTAAAGTGGCTTTATTGCGATGTAATTCACATAATTTGTTGTTTAAAGTGTACAATTCAATGATTTTTAGTATATTCACAATTATGCAGCCACTACAACCTAATTTTAGAACATTTTTATCATCCCCCAAAGAATCCCATACCTATTAGCAGTCACTCCCCTTCCCATTCCCCAACACCCTAGCCCTAGAGAGCCACTAATCTTTCTGCCTTTATAGATCTAAATATTTTGTATAAATGGAATCATACAATTTGTGGTATTTTGTGATTGGCTTCTTTCACTTAGCATAATGTTTTCAAGGTTCACCCATGTTGTAGCATGTGTCAGTACTCATTCCTTTTTATTGGTGAATAAAATTGTATCATATGGTGTATTTGTTTCCTAGGGATATGGTATTGAAGTAACGCAAACTGGGTGGCTTAAAATAACAAATGTATTCTCTCACAGCCCTGGAGGCTATAAAGTCCAAAATCAAGGGGTCAGCAGGACTGTGCTCTCTCTGAGGGCTCTAGGGGAGGATCCTTTCTTGCCTCTTTCTAGCTTCTGGTGGTTGCCAGCAATCCTTGGCATTCTTTGGCATTCCTTGGCTGCAACTGTGTAACTACAACTTCTGCCTCTGTTTTCTTCACATGGCCTTCATCCCAGAGTGTCTATCTTCACATCGTAATTCTCTCTGTGCAAGTCTGTCTCTGCGTCTCTTCTCCCCTTCATGTAGGACACCAGTTATATTGAATTAAGGGCCCACTCTACTCCAGCAGGACCTCATTTTAACTTAATTAGGTATGCAAAGGCCTTTTCCAAATAAAGTCACATTTGTAGGTAATGGGGGTGAGGACTTTTAGCATATCTTTTGGGGGAACACAATTCAACCCATAACATTATGGATATGCTGTATTTTATTTATCCATTCATGAGCTGATGGACATTTGGTTTGTTTCCATTTTTTGGCTATTATGAATAATGCTGCTATGAACTATTGGGTGGACATGTGCTTTCATTCCTCTTGGATATATACTTAGGAGTGGAATTGCTAGGTCACATGGCAACTCTATGTTTAATCATTTGAGGAACTCCCAGATTATTTTCCAAAGCAGCTGTACTATTTTCTGTCAACATCAGCAATGTATGAGAGTTCTAATTTCTCCATATTATTGCCAGTACTTATTAGCTGTCTTTTTAATTAGAGCCATCCTCATGGGTGTGAAGTAGTATCTCATTGTGCTTTTGATTTGCATTTCCCTAATACGTAATGATGTTGAGCATCTTTTCATGTGCTTATTGGCCATTTGTATATCTTCTTTGAAGAAATGTCTATTCAGATTCTTGCCTGTTTTAAATTGGTTTCTTTGTCTTTTTATTATTGAGTTATGAGTTTTTAAAATTTATTTTATTAAAAAAATTTGGGGGGTCTGTGTTGGCTCTTCTTTGCTGCCCATGGGCTTTCTCTAGTTGCAGTGAGCAAGGGCTACTCTCTGTTGTGGTGCGCGGGCTTCTCGTTGCGGTGGCTTCTCTTGTTGCAGAGCATGGGCTCTAGGCGTATAGGCTTCAATAGTTGCAGCATGTAGCTCAGTAGTTGCAGCACATGGGCTCAGTAGTAGCGGCATGTGAGCTCTAGAGCGCAGGCTCAGTAGTTGTGGCACATAGGCTTAGTTGTCCCATGGCATGGCATGTGGGATCTTTCTGGACCAGGGATTGAACTCGTGTCCCTGCGTTGACAGACAGATTCTTAACCATTGCGCCAACAGAGAAGTCCCATAAGAGTTTTTTATATAGTCCAGATACATGCCCTTATGAGATCTATGACTAGCAAATATTTTCTCCCATCCCATGGGTTTTTTCACTTTTTTGATGGTCAATTCATTTTTTTGTTGCTTTGTTTTTTTGTTTTTATTTCCATTACTCTAGGAGGGGGATCAGAAAAGATCTTGCTGGGATTTATGTCAAAGAGTGTTCTTCCTATGTTTTCCTCTAAGAGTTTTATAGTGTCCCATCTAACATTTAGGTCTCTAACCCATTTTGAGTTTATTTTTGTGTACGGTGTTAGGGAGTGTTCTAATTTCATTCTTTTACATGTGCTGTCCAGTTTTCCCAGCACCCCTTATTGAAGAGACTGTCTTTTCTCCAGTGTAAATCCTTGCTTCCTTTGTCATAGATTCGTTGACCATAGGTGTGTGGGTTTTTCTCTGGGCCTTCTATCCTGTTCCATTGATCTGTATTTCTCTTTTTGTGCCAGTACCATATTGTCTTGATTACTGTGGCTTTGTAGTATAGTCTGAAGTCAGGGAGTCTGATTCCTCCAGCTCTGTTTTTTTCCCTCCAGACTGCTTTGGCTATTTGGGGTCTTTTGTTTCTCCATACAAATTTTAAGATTTTTTGGCTTCCCTGGTGGCGCAGTGGTTGGGAATCCACCTGCTGATGCAGGGGATATGGGTTTGTGCCCCGGTCTGGGAAGATCCCACATGCCGCAGAGTGGCTGGGCCCGTGAGCCATGGCCGCTGAGCCTGCACGTCCGGAGCCTGTGCTCTGCAATGGGAGAGGCCACAACAGTGAGAGGCCCGCATACCACAAAAAAAATAAATAAATAAAAATTTTAAGATTTCTTGTTCTAGTTCTGTAAAAATGCCGTTGGTAATTTGATAAGGATTGCATTGAATCTGTAGATTGCTTTGGGTAGTCTAGTCATTTTCCCAATATTGATTCTTCCAATCCAAGAACATGGTATCTCTCTCTATCTGTTGGTATCATCTTTAATTTCTTTCATCAGTGTCTTATAGTTTTCTGCATACAGGTCTTTTGTCTCCCTAGGTAGATTTATTCCTAGGTATTTTATTCTTTTTGTTACAATGGTAAATGGGAATGTTTCCTTAATTTCTCTTTTAGATTTTTCATCATTAGTGTATAGGAATGCAAGAGATTTCTGTGCATTAATTTTGTATCCTGCAACTTTACCAAATTCATTGATTAGCTCTAGTAGTTTTCTGGTGGCATCTTTAGGATTCTCTGTGTATAGTATCATGTCATCTGCCAACAGTGACAGATTTACTTCTTCTTTTCCAATTTGTATTCCTTTTATTTCGTTTTCTTCTCTGATTGCCAGGCCTAGGACTTCCAAAACTATGTTGAATAATAGTGGTGAGAGTGGACATCGTTGTCTTGTTCCTGATCTTAGAGGAAATGCTTTCAGTTTTTCACCATTGAGAATGATGTTTGCTGTGGGTTTGTCGTATATGGCCTTTATTATGTTGAGGTAGATTCCCTGTATGCCCACTTTCTGGAGAGTTTTTATCATAAGTTGTGTTGAATTTTGTCAAAAGCTTTTTCTGCATCTATTGAGATGATCATATGGTTTTTCTTCTTCAGTTTGTTAATATGCTGTATCACATGGATTGATTTGCGTGTATTGAAGAATCCTTGCATCCCTGGGATAAATCCCACTTGATCATGGTGTATGATCCTTTTAATGTGTTGTTGGCTTCAGTTTGCTAGTATTTTGTTGAGGATTTTTGCATATATATTAATCAGTGATATTGGTCTGTAATTGTCTTTTTCTCTACTATCTTTGTCTGGTTTTGGTATCAGGGTGATGGTGGCCTCATAGAATGAGTTTGGGAGTGTTCCTTCCTCTGCAATTTTTTGGAATAGTTTGAGAAGGATGGGTGTTAGCTCTTCTCTAAATGTTTGATAGAATTCACCTGTGAAGCCATCTGGTCCTGAACTTTTGTTTGTTGGAAGATTTTAAATCACAGTTTCAATTTCATGACTTGTGATTGGTCTGTTCATATTTTGTATTCCTTCCTGGTTCAGTCTTGGAAGGTTATACCTTTCTAAGAATTTGTCCATTTCTTCCAGGTTGTCCATTTTATTGGCATAGAGTTGCTTGTAGTAGTCTCTTAGGATGCTTTGTATTTCTGCGGTGTCTGTTGTAACTTCTCCTTTTTCATTTCTAATTTTCTTGATTTGAGTCCTCTCCCTCTTTTTCTTGATGAGTCTGGCTAATGGTTTATCAATTTTGTTTATCTTCTCAGAGAACCAGCTTTTAGTTTTATTGATCTTTGCTATTGTTTTCTTTGTTTCTATTTCATTTATTTCTGCTCTGATCTTTATGATTTCTTTCCTTCTGCTAACTTTGGGTTTTGTTTGTTCTTCTTTCTCTAGTTCCTTTAGGTGTAAGGTTAGATTGTTTATTTGAGATATTTCTTGTTTCTTGAGGTAGGCTTGTATTGATATAACCTTCTCTCTTAGAACTGCTTTTGCTGCATCCCATAGGTTGTGGATCATCGTGTTTTCATTGTCATTTGTCTCTAGGTATTTTTTGATTTCCTCTTTGATTTCTTCAGTGATCTCTTGGTTATTTAGTAACGTATTGTTTAGCCTCCATGTGTTGTGTTTTTTACGGTTTTTTCCCCTGTAATTGATTTCTAATCTCATAGTGTTGTGGTAAGAAAAGATGCTTGATATGATTTCAATTTTGTTAAATTTACTGAGGCTTGATTTGTGACCCAAGATGTGATCTGTCCTGGAGAATGTTCCGTGCACACTTGAGAAGAAAGTGTAATCCTGTCTTTTTGGGTGGAATGTGCTATAACTATCAATTAAATCTATCTGGTCTATTGTGTCATTTAAAGCTTGTGTTTCCTTATTAATTTTCTGTTTGGATGATCTGTCCATTGGTGTAAGTGAGGTGTTAAAGTCCCCCACTATTATTGTGTTACTGTCAATTTCCTCTTTTATAGCTGTTAGCAGTTGCCTTATGTATTGAGGTGCTCCTATGTTGGGTGCATATAGATTTTTAATTGTTATATCTTCTTCTTGGATTGATCCCTTGATCATTATATAGTGTCCTTCCTTGTCTCTTTTAACATTCTTTATTTTAAAGTCTATTTTATCTGATATGAGTATTGCTACTCCAGCTTTCTTTTGATTTCATTTGCATGTAATATCTTTTCCCATCCCCTCACTTTCAGTGTGTATGTGTCTCTAGGTCTGAAGTGGGTCTCTTGTAGACAACATATATATGGGTCTTGTTTTTGTATCCATTCAGCAAGCCTGTGTCTTTTGGTTGGAGCACTTAATCCATTCACGGTTAAGGTAATTATTGATATGTATGTTCCTATGACCATTTTCTTAATTGTTATGGGTTTGTTTTTTAGGTCCTTTTCTTCTGTTGTGTTTCCCACTTAGAGAAGTTCCTTTAGCATTTGTTGTAGTGCTGGTTTTGTGGTGTTGAATTCTCTTAGATTTTGCTTGTCTGTAAAGCTTTTGATTTCTCTGTCGAATCTGAATGAGATCCCTTGCTGGGTAGAGTAATCTTGGTTGTAGGTTCTTCCCTTTCATCACTTTAAATATATCATGCCACTCCCTTCTGGCTTGTAGAGTGTCTGCTGAGAAATCAGCTGTTAACCTTGTGCGAGTTCCCTTGTATGTTATTTGTCGTTTTTCCCTTGCTGCTTTCAATAATTTTTCTTTGTGTTTAATTTTTGTCAATTTGATTACTATGTGTCTCAGCATGTTTCTCCTTGGGTGTATCCTGCCTGGGACTCTCTGCACTTCCTGGACTTGGGTGGCTATTTCTTTTCCCAAGTTAGGGAACTTTTTGACTATAATCTCTTCAAATATTTCCTCAGGTCCTGTCTCTCTCTCTTCTCCTTCTGGGACCCCTGTAATGCGAATGTTGTTGCATTTGATGTTGTCCCAGAGGTTCCTTAGGCTGTGTTAATTTATTTTCATTCTTTTTTCTTTATTCTGTTCTGTGGCGGTGAATTCCACCATTCTCTCTTCCAGGTCACTTATCTGTTCTTCTGCCTCAGTTATTCTGCTATTGATTCCTTCTAGTGTAGTTTTCATTTCAGTTATTATATTGTTCATCTCTGTTTGTTCGTTCTTTAATTCTTCTAGGTGTTTGTTCTTTAATTCTTCTAGGTCTTTGTTAAACATTTCTTGCATCTTCTCGATCTTTGCCTCCATACTTTTTCCAAGGTCCTGGATCATCTTCACTATCATTATTCTGAATTCTTTTTCTGGAGGGTTGCCTATCTCCACTTCATTTAGTTGTTTATCTGGGGTTTTATCTTATTCCTTCATCTGGTGCATAGCCCTCTGCCTTTTCAGCTTGTCTATCTTTCTGTGATGTGGTTTGTGTTCCACAGGCTGCAGGATTGTAGTTCTTGCTTCTGCTGTCAGTTCATTTTTTAAAACTTTTTTAAAAATTAAGTTTGCATTTAATTTACTACATTATTTTGAGTATTTGAGTAAAACAATCTCTTGTTTATTAAAGAAAAATAGGGTAATTATCGTACCTTCTGTAGAGAGTTGTTGGAAAGATTAAATGAGTCATGTATATATGAGTATACATGAGTATGCATGTAAAGAGCCTGGCACATTATATGTGCTCTGTAAGTGACAGCTGCTATAATATATCTGTGCTCTTCAAGTCTTTTTCTATATCTTCAGTAAAGCTTTCTGTTTTTCTTCATATTGATCTTGAACATTTCTTGTTGAGTTTACACCTAGGTTTGTTCGTGTACATGTGGTTGTTGTTTAAATACATGTGGCTTGTGGGACTTCCCTCATGGCACAGTGGTTACGACTCTGTGCTCCCAACGCAGGGGGCCTGGTTTCGATTCCTGTTCAGGGAACTAGATCCCACATGCATGCTGCAACTAAGAGTTTGCAACTAAGAAGCGCTCGAGCTGCAACTAAGGAACCTGCGTGCTGCAAGTAAGACCTGGAGCAACTAACTAACTAAATAAATAAAACAAAAAACATGTGGCTTATAGTTTTAAAACAGCTTATATTGCTATGGGATTTTCTTCATACCGTTATAATGGGTATGGAAAGCTATTGATTTTATATTCATCAAACTTTCAAAATTTTAAGTTGTAAAAGTTGTGACTTGTTTACTAATCCAGGTGATTCCAATGCCGCCATTCTGTTAAGAGCTATTCTTTTCCATTCTGCCTTCTTCTGCCCTGATTTGGATCTTCTTTCCCTCTTGGCCGTGCTATTGTGAGTCTTCTAACAGGTCTCCTTGCCTCTCGCCTTGCCCGCCTGCAGTCCAGCATCCACACTGCCACCATGGTGTTCTTTGAAATAGGAGCCTGAACTTGTCACTTCCCTTATAAGTCTGTTATTGGCTCTCCATTACCTATAAGGTTTTATCTTTCAGGGTAATAGAAGGCTCCTCACAACTTGACCTGTATCTACTCCTTCTCGCATCATCCCTCTCTGTTTCCTTACTTGCACGTTGTGCTCTAGCACAGTGCTAGCCAGTAGAAATATAATGTGAGCCCCATAAATCATTTAAAGCTTTCTAGTAGCCACATTAAAAGTATAAAAAGAAACAGGTGAACTTAATTTTAACCGGTTTTATTTAACCCAGTATATCCAAAATATTATTTCAACATAAGATGTAAAAAATCGGGAATTCCCTGACAGTCCAGTGGTTAGGACTCTGCGCTTCCAGTGCAGGGGGCACAGGTTTGATCCCTGGTCAGGGAATTAAGATCCTGCAAGCCACGTGGCACGGCAAAAAAAAAAAAAAAAAAAAAAAAGATATAAAAAATCAATATGGAATTAATAGAGATAGAAAGTATAATAGTGGCTACCAAGAGTTGGGGGAGGGAGGAATGGAAAGTTATTGTTTAATGGGTACAGAGTTTGTTTGGGATGATGAAGTAGTTCTAGAAATGGATAGTGGTGATGGTTGCACAACCTTGTGAATGCAGTTATGCTACTGAATGTTACACTTAAAAGTGATTAAAATGGTAAATTTTGTGTTATGTATGTTTTACTACAATAAAAAAAGGTCACCTTAAAATATCAATATAGAAATTATCAGTAAGATATTTTTTACTTTTTTTAAAGAGTAATTCTTCAAAATTTGGTATTTTGCACTTACAGTATGTGTTAAATTTGCTTGTACTCTTTCACGAGTACCACGATGCTTCGTGCCTTTTGTGTCCTTGCACGTGCTATTCCCTCTGCCTTGCGCACCTGGAGAATGTTTGCTCATTTTTTAACACCAGTACCAGTCTCAGTGTTCATCCCTCTCAGCGAGTGTTTCTCTTAATAATCCCCTTACTCTTTCCTCTTTGCCATCCCTGTACTCGTGTGTGCTTCTGTTGTTGGTGTTTCCTCACCAAATTGCAGCTTGTTCAATACATGCATTTTTCCTTTTCTGAATCCTGCATTTTTGAAAGCAGCTTGTGCCATTTAACTCTTTTTACCCAAAGTCTAACACAATGTCTGGTTTATTGAAAGTGCTACTTACATGTTTGCTGAATGAACCCCTTGGCTGGGAAAAAACCCACACAAAATCTCTCCATATAAAAATAAATTAGTAAGTTTTTTGAATGTTGCCAACAGTTCCCTCATATGGAGGTACCCCACTTGCTCCTTCAGTTTCCCTGTGAGGCCTTTCTTTTTCTCAGGCCACACATGATAAAGAATAAGTAGGAACCTGATAGCCTGGGAATTCTAGATCTGAGGGAGCCCTTCTCAATGGAAGCAAATCAATAATACTTTGTTTTTTCAACTTTTCTACTGTAACGTAACCTCATTTTAGTGTTATTAAACATGGAGATAATTTGAAATACAAAAATAAATTTGAAAAATGAATTAATAAAAACACATGTTAGATGCTGTTACTTTCTTTGAAGACAGAAATTCACTTTTCTATACAAAAACATGTTTAAGTTGGGAGGGAAGGCACAATCAAGATGAAAATTGGTTTCAAAGGGTAAAATGTTTGGCTGAAACAGACAAGAGGAAATTTAGAAGAAAGAAATGTAAAATTTTGGATTTAACTGCAAAGTATAAATTACAAGTATATAAAATGGGGAACTCAATATGATTTCAGTGAATTTTAATTTACCGCAAACTCTATGAGGGTCGTCAGTGTGATTCTGCTATTCAAAAACCTATCATTTCATCCATCATTAATAAAATATAGGGTCCAGACCCTGGGAAGTAATAGTACCAATGTAGTCCACATCAATTAGAACATGTCTCAAGTTTTGAATACAGACCTGGGTGCCACATTTAAGAGATACCTTGACAAGCTTGGAGCCATTCAGAAAGATCTGGCCATAATGGCAAGTGGTCTTTAAACTAGGTCACAGGAAGCTGATTGGGTTAAGTAAAATGTACTAAGGGGAGTCATAAGAGCTATCTTCACATATTTCACAAACTCTAAGGAGGGAGTAAACACTTGTCATTTCAGAGGCCAGACTGAACATCAAAGAGAGCAGTTTCTATGTAGGGAACTTTTACAGAATGCAAGGACTTTTCAACAAAAACTGCCTCTTAAGGTGATGAACTCTGTTCTTGGATGTATTCAGGTAGAGATAAGGTCATGATCTGTCAGGATTACCGTGGAAAGAAATCTTGAATTGTGTGAGAGCTGAATTTGGCTTCTAAATTTTAACTCTATGATTCTTTGTTTTCCTTTAATAGTTCTGTGGTTTATAGAACCTCAGTAGTAGTCATAGCTAACATTTATTGAACCCTAATGTGCTAGCCAATATGCTGAGTATTTTGATCATCTTACTTAAGTCTCACAATAATCCTACATGGTAGGTACTATCCTTCCCATTTTACTGAGGAGGAAACTGAGGCTTAGAGAAGTTCAGTAATTTGCCCAAGTTTATATAGCTAACAATTGGCAGAGGCTGGATTTGAACTCAGGATATTTGACTCTAAGGCTCATGTTGTTATCCTCTACTTTATGCTATTCTCTAAACATTTTAACATATTTGTTTAATTCATTAAAATGAGATTTATTTCAAGAATATAATCATATGTCTTAAATGTTAAGTGGGATATTTACTTTGCCTATCTCTAAAAAGCACCACTAAAAAAACTTATTTTTTTCTAATTATGAATATATACATACTCGTATAGAATTTGAAAAATCAAAACTATTTATAACCCTACTACTCTTAGGTAACCATTGTTATCGGTTTGATGTTGTTGTTTTACACAATTTTTTTTTTAAAAGAATGGCAGATCCTTTCAGTCACTGAAGATAGTGAAGCACTGAAAGCTTTGGATCCCCAGGCAAGTCCTTAGCGGGTGTTTTAGTCCGTTTGGGCTGCTGTAATAGAATACCACAGACTGGGTGGTTTATAGACAGCAGTTCTCACAGTTCTGGAGGCTAGAAGTCTGAGATCAGATTGCCAGCATGGTTGAGTCCTGATGAGAGTTCTCTTCTGGGCTGCAGACTGCCAACAACATCTTATTGTATCCTTTTATGGCAGAGGTCAGAGAGAAGCAAGGTCTCTCGTGACTTTTTAAGGGCACTAATCCCAGTCACGAGGGTGCCACCCTTTGGACCTCATCTGATCCTAATTACCTTCCAAAGGCCCCACTTTCTAATACCAAAAATTTAGGGTTGTGATTTCCACATGAATTTCAGAGGGACACAAACATTCAGTCTATAACACAAGATTTGATTTTTCTCACTCCTAACCTAGTATTGAACCATACTGCTTCTTTATAGTATGAAGGCTCAATAAGGGGAAAAAAATTTTGTTTCACGTGAATAAACGGATTTTTGTAATTTTGATAATTGAATTAGAAGTATTTATCATAGGACTTCCCTGGTGGTGCAGTGGTTAAGAATCCGCCTGCCAATGCAGGGGATACGGGTTTGAGCCCTGGTCCGGGAAGATCTCACATGCCACGGAGCAACTAAGCCCATGTGCCACAACTACTGAGCCTGTGCTCTAGAGCCTGCGAGCCACAACTATTGAGCCTGCAAGCCACAACTACTGAAGCCCACGTGCCTAGAGCCTGTGCTCCGCAACAAGAGAAGCCACTGCAATGAGAAACCTGTACACCACAATGAAGAGTAGCCCCCGCTCGCCGCAACTAGAGAAAGCCCGCGCGCAGCAACGAAGACCCAATGCAGCCAAAAGTAAATAAATAAATAAATACACTTATTTATTTATTTATTTTAAAAAAGAAATATTTATCATAAAATGTTAACATATAATACCTTGAATTGAGTTTTATTCATTCAATAAATATTTATTGTTATCAGTTCTGTGCTACTTGCTGGAGATATTTATATATAAATGAAGAAACCAGTTAAGGTCCCTATACATGCTGGAGATATTTATATATAAATGAAGAAGCCAGTTAAGGTCCCTATTTTCATGAGGTTTACATTCTAGTGGGAAAGATAGACAATGAATGAACCAGCAGTCATTAAGTCTTTAGTTGGTCCAACAGGAGAAAAATCAGAAATATCCCTGAATTTTGACAATTGCATACACTTGTGTAACCCAAACCTCCATCAAGACATGAAACTTTACCACAGTTCCAGAAAGTTCCTTCATGCCTGAAATGCTCTTCCGTGGAATTTGTCATATCTGGCTTTTTTTGTCATTCAGTGCTCAGCTTAAATGTCTCTTCCCTGTACCCACCTCTCCCAGAGGCTACTATTGTTCATATTTTTTTCTACCATAGATTAGTTTTAGCTGTTCTAGAACTTTATATAAATAGAATTATACAGTATCTCTTTTATATCTAGCTTCTTTCACTCAGTCTAATGTTATTTGAGATTCATCCAGATTGCATGTATCAGTAATAAGTTCCTTTTTATTGCTGGTTAGCATTCCATGTAGATATACCACTAGGGCTGTTTCCAGTTTGGGGCTGTTATGAATACAGCTGTAATGAATATTCTTATACAAGTCTTTTTCTGGATATATTTAATTTCTCCAACTTGGGACTCAGAGAACTGTACCAAATCTGACCTCCTTCATCTTCCAAATCTTCATTATGTGGATATTGAGTTTCTCAATCCATCCTCTGTGTCTCTGTTCTTATATTTTGTCTCTCTTTATCTCCGTGATGCGTTCTGGGTGACTTCCTCAGATTTATCCTCAATTCGGTAACTTTTTCTCTCTCTCTGTATGTCTGATCTGCTGTTTAACCTGTCTATTAAGTTTTTAAAAAATTTTAACAGATATTTTTCATATCTAGAAATTCTACTTTTTGTTGCCTTCTGTTCATGTTTGGGATTTTATTTTCCTGAATTTCCCTGGTTGTTACTTTGAAGTCTCTTTCAGATCTCAGTTATAGATATTTTTTTGCTGGCTCTGTGAGCTATTATGATTGATTTTAGGGTTTTGGGTTTTGTTTTGTTTTCATTCGTTTGTGAGCACTCTTCTAGGGAGTGATCTTCGGTGGGAGTCCTGCATGTTTCCTGCATGGTAAAACAGTTTTTTTTGTTTGTTTGTTTTGTTTTTTTGGTAAAACAGTTTTATGATCCGCTCTGCCTGGTTCCAACAGAACAGACCAATTCTAAGCATTTTAGTTTTAGTTTCTTGGCTGAGGGTTTCCTTTCTCAAGGATAATGTGAACTTGGGTCCTTTATCTGTCCAGAGTGCAGGTTTGAGGGGCTGTCCTTTCATGAGGGACTCTGTTCATATTCCTTTTTTTTAATTGAATGAAACATTCTTTATATTCTATAATACTTTACCGTTTTCAAAAGTTTCACACACATGATTTCATATAATCCCAAAATAACCCCCTTTTTTCCTCCTACCCCTATATTGCCCCTCCCCCTTCCGTCTCCCCACTGGTAACCACTAGTTTGTTCTCTGTGAGTCTGCTTCTTTCTGTTTTATTCACTAGTTTGTTGTATTTTTTAGATTCCACATGTTGGTGATATTATACAGTATTTGTCTTTCTCTGTCTGACTTATTTCACTTTGTGTAATACCCTCTAAGTTCATCCATGTTGCTGCAATGGTAAATTTTCATTCTTTTTTATGGCTGAGTAGTATTCCTTTGTATATACTGTATCTTCTTTTTAAAAAAATTATTGAAGTATAGTTGATTTACAATGTTGTGTTAGTTTCAGGTGTACAGCAAAGTGATTCAAATATATACATCCTTTTTCAGATTCTTTTCCCTTATAGGTTATTACAAAATATTGAGTATATTTTGAGTACTAGGCTATACAGTAGGTCCTTGTTGGTTATCTATTTTATATATAGTAATGTGTATATGTTAATCCCAAACTCCTATTTTCTCCCTCCCCAACCTTCCCCTTCGGTAATCATAAGTTTGTTTTCTATGTCTGTGGGTCTGTTTTTGTTTTGTAAATAAGTTCATTTGTGTCATTGTTTTAGATTTCACAATTAAGGGATATCATATGATATTTGTCTTTGTCTGACTTACTTCACTTAGTATGAATCTCTAGGTCCATCCATGTTGCTGCAAATGGCATTATTTCATTCTTTTTTATGGCTTAGTATATGTACCACATCTTCTTTATCCATTCATCTGTTGATGGACATTTAGGTTGCTTCCATGTCTTGGCTATTGTAAATAGTGCTGCAACGAACATTGGGGTGCATGTATCTTTTCGAATTAGTGTTTTTGTTTTTGGGGGGTATATACCAAGGAGTGGAATTGCTGGGTCTTATGGTAGTTCTATTTTCAGTTTTTTGAGAAACCTCCATAATGTTTTTCACAGTGGCTGCACCAATTTACCTTCCCACCAACCCAGTATACAAGGGTTCCCTTTTCTCTGCATCCTCACCAACATTTGTTGTTTGTGGGTTTTTTTGATGATAGCCATTCTGACAGGTGTGAGAATGTGGTTTTGATTTGCACTTCCCTGATGATTAACGATGTTGAGCATCTTTTCACGTGCCTGCTGGCCATCTGCATTTCCTCTTTGGAAAAACGGCTATTCAGTTCTTCTGCCCACTTTTTAATTGGGTTGTTTGTTTTGTTTTGTTTTTTCATGTTGAGTTGTATGAGCTGTTTATATATATTGGATATTAATCCCTTATTGGTCATATCATTTGCAAATATTTTCTCCCATTCAATAGATTGTCTTTTCATTTTGTCAGTGGTTTCCTTTGCTGTGCAAAAGCTTTTTGTTTTTGGCTGTGTTGGATCTTTGTTGCTGCGCACAAGCTTTCTCTAGTTGCAGCAAGCGGGGGCTACTCTTTGTTGCGGTGCACGGGCTTCTCATTGCAGTGGCTTCTCTTGTTGAGAGGAGTGGGCTCTACGCGCACGGGCTTCGGTAATTGCAGCACACGGGCTCAGTAGTTGCGGCACATGGGCTCTAGGGCACCTGGGCTTCAGTAGTTGTGGCGTGCAGGCTCAGCAGTTGTGGCTCACGGGCTCTAGAGTGCAGGCTCAGTAGTTGTGGTGCATAGGCTTAGTTGCTCTGCGGCATGTGGGATCTTCCTGGACCAGGGATTGAACCCATGTCCCCTGCATTGACAGGCAGATTCTTAACCACTGCACCACCAGGGAAGTCCCTTTTTTTTCTTTTTTTTAAAAATTAAAAAATATATATTTTTAAATAAAAAATTTTTATTTCTGTGCAAAAGCTTTTACATTTAAATAAATCCTGTTAGTTTATTTTTTCTTTTATTTGCTTTAGGAGATGGATCCAAAAAAATATTGCAATTTATGTCAAAAAGTGTTCTGCTTATGTTTTCTTCTGGGAGTTTTATAGTATCCAGTCTTACATTTAGGTCTTTAATCCATTTTGAGTTTATTTTTGTATGTGATATTAGAGAGTGTTCTAATTTCATTCTTTTACATGTAGCTGTCCAGTTTTCCCAGCACCACCTATTGAAGAGACTGTCTTTTCTCCATTGTATATTCTTGCCTCCTTTGTCATAGATTATGTAATCAGAGGTGCATGGGTTTATCTCTGGACTTTCTATCCTGTTCCATAGATTTATATTTCTGTTTTTTGTGCCAGTACCATACTGTTTTGATTACTCTAGGTTTGTAGTATAGTCTGAAGTCAGGGAACCTGATTCCTCTAGCTCCATTTTTCTTTCTCAAGATTGCTTTGGCTAGTCAGGGTCTTTTGTGTTTACATACAAATTGTAAAATTTTTTGTTCTAATTCTGTGAAGAAATACCGTTGGTATTTTGGTAGGGATTGCATTGAATCTGTAGATTGCCTTGGGTAGTAAGGTCATTTTCACATTAATTCTTCCAATCCAAGAACACTATGTATCTTTCCATATGTTTGTATCATCTTCACTTTCTTTCATCAGCATCTTATAGTTTTCCAGGTACAAGTCTTTTACCTCCTTAGGTAGGTTTATTCTTAGGGATTTTATTCTTTTTGATGTGATGGTAAATGGGATTGTTTCCTTAATTTCTCTTTCTGATAGTTTGTTGTCATTGTATAGAAATGCATCAGTTTTCTGTATATTAATTTTGTATCCTGCAACTTTACCCAGTTCATTGATGGGTTCTAGTAGTTTTCTGGTGGCATCTTTAGGATAGTATCATGTCATCTGCAAACAGTGACTGTTTTACTTCTTCCTTTCCAATCTGGATTCCTTTTATTTTTTTTTTCTTCTCTGATTGCTGTGGCTAGGACTTCCAAAACTATGTTGAATAAAAGTGGTGAGAATGGGCGTCCTTGTCTTGTTCCTGATCTTAGAGGAAATGCTTTCAGCCTCCACCATTGAGTATGATGTTAGCTGTAGGTTTGTCATTTATGGCCTTTATTATGTTGAGGCATGTTCCATCTATTTCTTTGTATGTTTTTAAAGAATGTATACTCTCAAAATGCTAGGTGCAGAATTCTTTTTTTTTTTTTTTTTTTTGTGGTACGCGGGCCTCTCACTGCTGTGGCCTCTCCCGTTGTGGAGCACAGGCTCCAGACGTGCAGGTTCAGCAGCCATGGCTCACAGGCCCAGCCGCTCCGCGGCATGTGGGATCTTCCCGGACCAGGGCACAAACCCATGTTCCCTGCATCGGCAGGCGGACTCTCAACCACTGCGCCACCAGGGAAGCCCTGGGTGCAGAATTCTATACATGTTCCTTAGAAAATGCTAATTAATGATGTTGGAGACACACCTGCAATAACTGGTGATTCTTGGATGTCTTTTCATATTTAAGAGTGCTATAGGCTGAATGTTTTGTGTCCCCTCAAAATTCATATGTTGAAAATTAACCCCAATTGGGGGGGCTTTGAGAAGTGATTAGATCCTGAGGGTGGAGCCCTCATGAGTGGGATTAGTGCCACTCCCTTCTGGCCTGCAGAGTTTCTGCAGAAAATAAGCTGATAGCCTTGTATATTATTTGTTGCTTTTCCCTTGCTGCTTTTAATATTCTCTATCTTTAGTTTTTGTCATTTTGATTACAATGTGTCTTGGTGTGTTCCTCTTTGGATTAATCCTGTATGGGACGCTGTGCTTCCTGGACTTATATGTCTGTTTCCTTTCCCAGGTTAGGAAAGTTTTCAGCTATTATGTCTTCAAATATTTTCTCAGGCTCTTTCTCTTTCTCTTATTCTTCTGGGACCCCTATAATGTGAATATTAGTGGGCTTGATGTTATCCCAGAAATCTCTTAGACAGTTCTCATTTCTTTTCATTCTTTTTTTTTCTGTTCAATGGCAGTGATTTCCACCACTTTGTCCTCCAGGTCACTGATCCATTCCTCTGTATCATTTAGCCTACTATTTATTCCTTCTAGTGTATTTTTCATTTCAGTTATTGTATTCTTCATCTCTGTTTGGTTGTTCTTTATAATTTCTAATTCTCAGTTAAAAAACTTCTAACTTCTCACTTTGTGCATCCATTTTCCTCCTGAGTTCTTTGATCATCTTTGCAGTCATTACTCTGAACTCTTTCTCAGGTAGATAACCTATCTTCACTTCACTTAGTTCTTCTTCTGGGGTTTTGTCTTGCTCCTTCATCTGGAACATGTTCCTCTGCTGCCTCATTTTGTCTAAGTTGCTATTTTTATTTTTATGTATGTTGTAGATTAGTTACATTTCTTCACCTTGAAGAAGTGTCCTTCTGTAGGAGATGTCCTGTGTGTCCCAGCAGTGAGCTCCTGTCTCATCACCCAAGCTATATGCTCTAGGGGTTCCCCTTAAGAGGGCTGGGTGGGTCCTTCTGTTGTGGTGGGCTGACTGTGTGGGTGGTCTGGTAAGCCTGGTCGGTCCCTAGTCTGGTTGGTTACCAGGTCCTGCCTTGTATGGATGCTGCTGGGTGCTGTTAAGAGGGCCTGGTAACAAGGTGACTGGCTTCAGAACCCTAGGAAGTCCTGGGGCTAGTGCTGGCTCCACTGGTGGGTAGAGTCAGGGTCCAGAGGACTCTGGGGCTGTTGCCTGCCCACTGGCGAGTGAAGCCAGGCCCTGAGGTTACTGTTGGACTACTGGCAGGCAGAGCCAGTTCCTGGAGTCTGGCTGCAGGGTCCAGGGATCCCAGGGCTTTTTTTTTTTTTTTTTTCCGTACGCGGGCCTCTCACTGTTGTGGCCTCTCCCGTTGCGGAGCACAGGCTCTGGACGCGCAGGCTCAGCAGCCACGGCTCACGGGCCCAGCCGCTCCACGGCATGTGGGATCTTCCTGGACTGGGGCACAAACCCATGTACCCTGCATCAACAGGCGGACTCTCAACCACTGTGCCACCAGGGAAGCCCACAGAGCTTGTTTTAGATCATTGGTTGGCAGGGAGGTGGTGATTCCTTACACAGTTGGTATGGGGTCTGGAGTGTCCCGAAGCTTGCGTTGGCCTGCTAGTGCACAGGGCCAGGGCCCAGCTGGTCCCAGGGTAGGTTCTAGCCTGCTGTGGGCAGGCTAGGTCCACAGGCTGTGGGATTGTGGTTTTCTTGTGTCTGGTGTCTGTCCCCTGGTGGCTGAGGCTGGTCTAGAGGCTAGTGCAGGCTTCCTGGAGGGCAGGGCCACTGTCTGCCCACTGGTGGGTGGAGCTGGGTCTTGGCCCTCTGGTGGGCAAGGTCCTGTCTAGAGGAGTGTTTAGAGGAGGCTGTGGGCTCAGGAGGACTTTAGGAAGCCTGTCTGCTTATGGGTGGGGCTGTGTCTGCACTCAGTTAGTTGTTTGGCCTGCGGCATCCCAGCACTGCTGCCTACAGACTATTGGATGGGGCTAGGTCTTGGCTCTAATGGCTAGAGGGAGGAGCCCAAGATCACACCCACCAGCACTGGCTTCCAAATGTGACTGAGCTGCCAAATGTAGCTGTTGTCAGCTACGGCCGGCTTCCCACCTCTCCAAGGCCAGCAGGTAGGTTTGACTCAGACTCCTATCAAGTTACTGCTTTTGCCCTGAGTCCCGGTGCATGTAAGATCTTGTGTGTGCCCTTTAAGAGTGAAGTTGTATTTCCCACAGTCCTTCCTGAAATTAAGCCTGGCTGGCCTTCAAAGCCAAATGATCTGGGGGCTAGTCTTCCTGCTGCAGGGCCCCCAGGCTGGGGAGCCTAACGTGGGGCTCAGAACTCTCATTTCTGTGAGAGAACTTCTGCACTATAACTTTTTTTTTTTTTTTTTGACCACATGGCTTGTAGAATCTTAGTTCTGTGACCAGGGATCAAACCCGTACCCTTAGCAGTGAAAGAGTGGAGTCCTAACAACTGGACCACCAGGGAATTCCCACGTCTGCACTATAATTATTCTCCAGTTTGTGTATTGCCCACCTGGGAGTATGGGACTTGATTATATCATGTCCCCTTCTACTCATCCTGTGGTTCCTTCTTTGTGTCTTTAGTTGTAGACGATCTTTTCTGGGAGGTTTTGGTCTTTTTCATAGATGGTTGTTCTGCAGATAGTTGTGGTTTTGGTGTGGTTGTGAGAGGAAGTGAGCTCAGGGTCTTTCTACTCCACCACTTTGGCCGATCTTCAAGGGACTGTGTTCATATTCTCAGCCTTGGGCAGATGTCTTGCCTGGACCATAGTAGGTGAACACTTACAGGTTCTTGTTCATGGACAAGGCAACACTCTTCTGCATCTCCACTGTGCCCTGGGCCTGTGGCCTAGACTTCTGTCCCTGGGCTGGTGATATTCTCCAGCACTGGGGCTGGTATGAGTTCTGGTCTCTGCCCAGCTTTATCTCCTACCCACTGTGGGTTCCCTTCTTCCATTTTGACACTTGATGATTTCCCTTTCTTCTTTTTAAGTTTAACTGTGTATTAAACTTTTATTATCTTTTTAAAAAATATTTGTTTATTTATTTGGTTGGGTTTGGTCTTAGTTGCATCATGTGGGCTCTTTAGTTGTGGCAGGCGGGCTCCTTACTTGCAGCCTGCTGGCTCCTTAGTTGTGGCATGTGAACTCAGTTGCAGCAAGCATGTGGAATCTAGTTCCCTGACCAGGGATCGAGACTGGGCCCTCTGCATTGGGAGCACGGAGTCTTAACCACTGTGCCACCAGAGAAGCCCCTTATTATCTTTTTAATGTTTTCTCCAACATTTGTATTGTTTAGAGTGAGAAAGGGAAGGGTTTTTATGTCTTCTCAGAGTATTTTAACTAGAAATCTCTCTATGCAAGTTCTTTAAACTCATTAAGTCTCAGTTTCCTCTTCAATAAAAGTGCTGGAGAAAGTACATATGAATACTTAAGCACAGTTTCTGCAAAAAAGTAAATATTTTAAAAACAGCGTAGCCATTTTATTGTTTTCATTAGTACTGTAATAATTGTTGTGATTCCATTTTTCCTCTCCATTGCTGAATATCTCTGTAGGCATAATTATAGCCCAGGGTTGTTGTAAATATTAAATTATTTTTAAAAATTTGTTGTTGACACTTTTAAAAATTGATAAAAGTAGTACACATTGGGAGTTCCCTGGTAGTCTAGTGGTTAGGATCCCAAGCTTTCACCACTGTGGCCTGGGTTCAATCCCTGGTCAGGGAGCTAAGATCCCACATGCCCCACAGCATGTCCAAAAAAAAAAAAAAAGGATTCCCATTAAATGGGAAACCCTCAGCCATAGAGAAGTGTAGGCAGGGTCTAATAGGTCACTGTGTCTTTGGACAGTATAGATTTTAGGTCAGAGCCTACAGATGGGTAACCCAGAGCCCAAAATGTTTTTATTTGGCTGGCACAATGTTTTAAAAACTCTAAATTTGTTGCTAACACTTAAAAATGGTGATATTTCACATAAAATTCAGATATCTAACTTTTCTTGAGTAATCAGGATAATCTGACCACACTGGGCCTTCTTCACAAACAGGATGAACACCTTGTGCTGAATGGTTGCTCTCCCATGTTTTCTCTCCATTACTGAGGCCAAAGGCCACTTACCATTTATTGTTACACATTTACTGTTGTTTTTTAAAATAGTACAGAGATAGTTGTATATGCCTATTTTTCTGTCAAAAATAGGAAAACAAGAGATAGATGGAGAAAGACCACATTGTAATAAGCATTGATGAAAAAATTAATCAGTTCGTCTAAGAAAGAAATGGAAGATTTTATTTGAGCCAAATTTGAGGATTATAACCCAGGAAAAGCATCTCAGAAAGCTCTGAGACCTGTTCCTCCCCTTAGAAGTCAAGGCGCAGTTATATAAGTTTTTTGAGACAGAGGCTGTACATCAAATGCTGTATTATTGGCAGTTTACATGATCCAGATCTAAGTGCCATGTGACCCCTTATGAGATCAAGAAGGAATGGCATCTTTAAGGAGTTGTCTTATTGATGCTAGAATATTGCTCTTTATGGTTGAGCAGGTATTTCTCTCAATGGGGAAGGTTAGGTTAATGCATAATGTAGATACACAGTGCACAGTGGGAGGAGAGAGGAGACCAAAGGATAGAAAAAAATTTTTTGTTTAAATTTTTCTTGTCTTGCCATAAAATATGAGTTTTATTTCACGTACAGAAAATGGAAAAGAGGCTATTTTGTGATAGAAAGGAAGACAGTTCCTACATATTTAATAGGATGTCTGTGTCAGTTTTCTCTTGCACTTGGCTTGCTTCACTTATTTGTGTTATCCTGTTTGGACCCCGTGGACATTTCAATTTGCAACCTCCTCCTGAACATCCTGGCTCTCTAAGTTCTGTTCTTTTTCTTTTCTAGTCCTGTCTTCCCTTTTGTACTGTCCTAGCTTACCCTCAATAACTGAGTGTGTTTCCACGGAGAACTACCGAGACCTCTGGAGCAACGGAAAATCCATGTGCACTCAAGCCTGATTGCTCCATCCCTCACCAGCCACGCCTCCTAGAAAAGTAAAAGTCCCCCTACCAGTTGCAGATGATTAGATTTTTTAAAATTTTTATTTATTTATTTTTGTCAGCGTTGGGTCTTTGTTGCTGCGCACGGGCTTTCTCTAGTTGTGGCGAGCAGGGGCTACTGTTCGTTGCGGTGCGAGGGCTTCTCATTGTGGTGGCTTCTCTTTGTTGTGGAGCACGGGCTCTAGGTTTGCAGGCTCGGTAGTTGTGGCACGTAGGCTCAGTAGTTGTGGCACACGGGCCCAGTTGCTCCGCAGCATGTGGGATCTTCCCGGACCAGGGCTCGAACCCATGTCCCTGCATTGGCAGGCAGACTCTTAACCACTGCACCACCAAGGAAGCCCTAGATTTTTTTTAAATTGCAAAGCAGAAGTTTCCATTCAACTCTTAGAGATTGAAGGTTCAAACACAAACACCCTGAGGAAGATCCATTAACTAAAATTTACTCACAATAAATCAGCAAGTGGAAGTAAGAGTCTAGTTTATTCTGTTTTGATTGATGTGATTTTATAGGATTGAGAGAGCCCTGGGCAACTGGTGGAGGGCAGGGGGTTTTTCTTGGATGGAGCTAGAGGTGGAGTACAGGACATACAAAAGGGGGAAAATATTTTAAAATATCACTGTTTCATGTGGAAATTTGTAGCAATTGTTTTAGTTTGTGAGCACATGGATTGTGAATGCAACGTCTTTTGTGGGGTTGGGGGGGACTTGTATCCGTGGACCTTTAAATTCTGTATGTGAATATATTGTTGCCATTTGTTTTGCAGATTGTGGGATTAGTGATATGCTTTCCTAAACAACAGAAAAGTTGAAGATGTCTAAACACTTAGTGGCTTTGACAGTGACCACCCTTCTTGGTATGGCTGTCGGGGGGTTTGTCCTGTGGAAAGGCATCCAGCGTCGGAGGAGTAAAGCAAGTCGTGTGACCCAGCAGCAGCTGTCACAGCAGCAGCCGAAAGCGCCAGGCAGGAGAGAGCGGCCCACTCCAGCAGAGGACCAGCAGCACTCCAGTGCCCCCAGAGCCTCGTGGGAAGAGAGGATCCTTAGAGCAAAGGTGGCGACTGTGTCTCAGGAGGCGGAGTGGGATCAAATTGAGCCCTTGCTTAGGAGTGAGTTAGAAGATTTTCCAGTGCTTGGAATCGACTGTGAGTGGGTAAGTTAAAAGGCAAAAAACGAAACGTATCTTTTCTGCTTTTCCAGCTAGGGACCTTGAATAGTCAAATAGAGGATAAGATTAAAGGTGAATTAGCTTGTGCTCAACTTATTTGTAAATAGATTTTAGCAGAAGGAGAAGCGGCTTCTCTTCTCAGGATAGGGGAGTGCTTATAATCATGGATTCTGGAGTCTGAGCTACATGAGTCCATCTTCACCACTTATTCTGTGAACTTGAACAAGTACTTAACCTCTTTGAGCCTCAGTGTACTTATCTGTAGCGGGGTGTGTGTGTGTGTGTGTGGGTGTGTGTGTGTAATGGTATCTACCGCCCAGAGCTTTTTTAAGGATTCAAATAGATAATCCCTGTATAGACTTCAGCACAATTTTAACAGAGAGTAATTGCTCGTTATATATTAGCTACTGTTAATATTTTTAATAGTATTTTCATAGGATGCCATGGAGAAGATAGTTAAGGAGGTCTAGTTAAATATGTGTTTATTACACAAATTGGGATTTAAAAAGATAATAGTTTAAATGCTAGACACTATTTACTCTAAGCCAGGTATTATATTGTGTTTTTTTTCATTATCTCATTTAATTTTGACAATAATCGTTCGTAGGAAGATACTGTTATTATTTCTTTACAGATAGGAAGTGTTAAAAGGTTTAGTTACTTGCCCAAGGCTGTGAAGCTAGTAACCAGCATTTGAGCTGGTTTTCCTTAGCCATCGGTTAATTTTTCTAATAGCTATTACTTTGGGGGAGTTGTTACATAGTTGTGATGAGGATAATATGGTACATCTACTCTTCTGTCATTCTGACTCACAGAGTGAACTTTAATCTCCTTGCAACAGAAGATACTACAAAATATAAATAAGTCACAGTTATCATCTCTTATTAATTCAGCATAATACCTTGCCAAAATTCTGTGATCTATGTCTTCTGGGGATCTGGAATACAGTCAAGAGCCAGGAAGTGTAATCGAAAGAGGCCCTAAGCAGAATTGCTGCCACAAAATCAGATCACAGGTTGGTAGGAGGAACTAAAGATGCCAGTACAATGATGACCAAGAAGAGAACACCTGACAGTGTGGGCAAGGTTCAGTAGTCACATAAGGCCTTAAGGAGCTACTGAGGGTATTTCTTTTTTTTCTTTTTTGGCCGTGCGCTGCACGGCTTGCGGGATCTTGAACCTGTGCCCTCTGCTTGAAAGTGTGGCGTCTTAGCCACTGGACCGCCAGGGAGTTCTCGAGGGTATTTCTTTATATCATCAATAGCAGTAGTAGTTTATACCAATGACCTTGGGCCATCAGGAAAGGATTGGGCACCTTTTGTTTATTGTGTATAAGAATTATATCATTTTAGAAATAAACATATTTCTATATCATTTTAGACATATTTACACCAACAACCATAGAAGAAAACATTAGTAAACAGTGAGCTTTAGTAGATTAGGAAAATTCACATTTGCCAAACACCTTGATTATCCTACCAAGTGAAGTATAACTGCAGCAACAACAGGGTAGTCTGAAGTGAATAGTAATGCAATCGATTTAATAATAATATGTTTAATCACTGTAGCAGAGTACGTTTAAGTGGCAAATAATCCAAAACCCAGTTCCTTATGGCTTTGGAATGTATTGAACTTCTTCTGATGCCACATTCCCTTCAGGTGTGATTGCATTTCTCTGATTGCTGCCACAGAAGAACTTTCATCCATCCTCCTTCTTTTCATTCTTCCATTTCTGATTTGTTTTCTCTTTCATTCACTTTTGTGTAAGTATTTGCTTAGTTATTGTTTTTGTTCTTGTTTTACACAGTCAGTATTCGTTTCAATTTACCAAAGTGTTTACCTTTTTCTTTGCTCATCTTTCCTTATATCTCAGAATTTTCTGGCATCATTCTCTTTAAGGTTGTCCTTTAGAAGTTCATTTCTTGAGGGGTCATTGATAGTAAACTTAATTATTATTGTTTTGAAAGTGTCTTTATTTTGCTTTTGATCTTTGAAGATATTTTCGCTGGATATGAAATTCTAGTTTAGCAACTTACCATTTTCAAGATTGCATTCTACTTTCTTCTGGCTTCCATTGTTGCTGTTGAAAATAACTATGAGTGTAAATGTTGATTCTTTATAGGTAATCTAATTTTTGGTAGCTCCTTTTAAGATCTTTTTGAGTTGCTGGTTCTGAAGATTCGCTGTCATGAGACTAGTGTTGTTATCTTACTGTATTTCCTGTTTGGGATTCTGAGAGATATCCTGGATGTAAGGATTGGTATCATATCAATTTTTAAATTCTCTTTGAAGATTGCCTTTACCCTGTTTTTTCTTCTTCTCCTCCTCCTTCTCCTCTTCTTCCTACCCCTCCTCTTTCACCTTCTTCTTCTTCCTTTTTTTTTTCCTTCTTCTTTCTTGCTGGAATTAAATCAGCTATATTCTGAACTTTTTCTGCTCTCCTACATGTCTGGTAATCTCTTTTATATTTAATGTATCTTAGTCTCTCTGGATTCATTCTGTACAATTTCTTCAGGTCTCTTTTATAGTTCCCTTTTTCTTTCCTTAGTTTTGTGTAATCTGCTATTTAACTTACCCCTTGAGTCTTTTTTTTTTTTAATCTTTTTTTATTGTGAAATAAAACACATCAAGAAAAGTGCCTGGGCTTCCCTTGTGGCGCAGTGGTTGAGAGTCTGCCTGCCAATGCAGGGGACACGGGTTCATGCCCCGGTCCGGGAAGATCCCACATGCCGCGGAGCGGCTGGGCCCGTGAGCCATGGCCGCTGAGCCTGCGCGTCCGGAGACTGTGCTCCGCAGCGGGAGAGGCCACAACAGTGAGAGGCCCGCGTACCGCAAAAAAAAAAAAAGAAAAGTGCCTGAAACAAAAACAAAGAGCTAAATGATTTCACTAAAGAGAACAGCTGTGTAACTGGAAACTAGGTCAAGAAAAAGAATTTGCTAGTACCCCAGAAGCTCCCCTTGTGACCCCTAGTAATCACTGTTCTCCCACCAAGGGTTACTATTATCCTGATTTTATGGTATTTACTTTCGTGTTTTTCTTTATACTTTTACTACTTAAACATGCATGTCCTAGCACACCATTGTAAAGCAATTATACTCCAATAAAGATGTAAAAAAAAAATGCATGCCTAGGCACGATAATTGAGTTTTGTCTGCTTTTTTTTGTGGGGGGGGGTATGCGGGCCTCTCACTGTTGTGGCCTCTCCCATTGCGGAGCACAGGCTCCGGACACGCAGGCTCAGCGGCCATGGCTCACGGGCTTAGCCGCTACGCGGCATGTGGGATCTTCCCAGACCTGGGCACGAACCCGTGTCCCCTGCAGCAGCAGGCGGACTCTCAACCACTGCGCCACCAGGGAAGCCCGAGTTTTGTCTGCTTTTTAAATTTAATGTAAATGAAACTATCGTGTGTGTATTTTGTGTCTGGCTTCTTTTGTTCAACATTACGTTTGTGAGATTTACCCATGTTGTGTGTGACTGTGATTCACTGCCATATGTCCATTGTGTAAATATATCATGATTTATTCATCCGTTCTAATATTGATGGACTTTTGGGTTGTTTACAGTTTGGGGCTCTTACAAAGAATGCTGCAGTGAACAAATGCACTTATTCTTATTGGGCATATGTATCTATGAGTGGAGTTCTAGGTCATAGAGTTTGTATATATATCTTTAACTTTCATAAATAATGCCAAATTGTTTTCCAAGGTGGTTTTAACTAGTTTACCCTCATCAGTAGTAATGAGTGTACCTATTGTTTCTAGCTGTTTTCAGAAGTGGTTCTACTAATTTAATCTCTCACCAAGACTGTATGAAAATTCCCTTTGTCTTATATCCTTGTCCACATTTGGTACTGTCAGATTTAAAAATTTTAGCCATCCTAATGGATGTAGTAGGATGTGTAGCAATATTTCATTGTGGTTTTAATTTGCATGTCCCTGACCAGTACTGAGATTGAGCATCTTTCTATATTTTATTGATTATTTTGATATCTTCTTTTATGGAGTACTTGTTCAAGTCTCTTGCCTCTTTTTCTATTGAGTTGTCTTTTTCTTACTGATTTATAGTTCTTTATATATTTTGGTTATGAACCCTTTGTGAGTTAAATGTACAGTAAATGTCTTCCCCCATTCTGTGGATTGCCTTTACATCCTTTTATTGTTAAAGCTTGATGATCAGAAGATCTATATATAGTGCTGTGTAACAAGTCTTACCTTATCCCTAGTCATGAATATACTCTCCTGTTATTTTCTTGGAGTTTTTTGGGGTTTTTTTAATATATATAAATTTACTTATTTTATTTATTTATTTTTGCCTGCGTTTGGTCTTCATTGCTGCATGCAGGCTTTCTCTAATTGTGGCAAGCGGGGGCTACTCTTCATTGCGGTGTACGGGCTTGCAGTGGCTTCTCTTGTTGCAGAGCACGGGCTCTAGGCATGCAGGCTTCAGTAGTTGTGGCACGTGGGATCAGTAGTTGTGGCTCACGAGCTCTAGAGTGCAGGCTCAGTATTTGTGGCGCACGGGCTTAGTTGCTCCGCGGCATGTGGGATCTTCCCGGACCAGGGCTCGAACCTGTGTCCCCTGCATTGGCTGGCGGATTCTTAACCACTGCGCCAACAGGGAAACCCTAAATGTTTGACTCTGTTTCTGTTTTGTAATTTAGTTCACGTGTAGCCATTTTTAGATTCCACCTATAAGTGATAACTTATGATGTCTCTTTTTCTGTCTGACTTATGTCACTTAGAATGATCATACCTAAGTCCACCCAAGTTGTTGCAACTGGCCTTATTTCATTGATTTCATGGCTGAGTAATATTCCATCGTACATAAGTACCACATCTTCTATCCATTTTTTCCTTCCAAGGACATTTAGGTTGTATCCAAGTCAAGGCTCTTGTAAACAGAGCAGCACTAAACGTTGGGATGCCTGTGTCCTGTCGATGTTTGGTTTTCCCAAGATATACGCCCATGATTGGAAGTGCCGTATGCTCTGTAGCTCTGTTTTTTAGATTTTTTATTAAACACAATACACTTCTCCAGAGTGGCTGTTGGCAATTTACATTCCCACCATGAGCATAACAGGGCTCCCCCTTCTCCACACGCTGTCCTGCATTTCTGGTTTTTACACTTTGTGAGGATGCCCCTTCTGACTGATGCGAAGTGATACCTCTTTGTAGTGTTGATTTGCATTGTCCACCTGTTTGGTTGGCCAAAAAGGGCGTATGCGTTTTTCCTGAATATCAGGAAAAACGCATACGCCCTTTTTGGCCAACTGCATCATTGGCGAAGTGCAGCCACTTTTCATGTGCTTTAATGGCAGGTCCAATCTACCTCTTGAAATTCCTTTCCTGCAATTCTGCCTTGCTTACAAGTCCTTTTTGATGACTTACCTCAAGACATTTTTTGACAATAGGTATCATTTACAACCCTGCAGTTTTCTGAATTGCAGTGCTCCTGAGCTCCATTTTTCAACTTGTTGTTTTGGGAACTGGCCACAAAACAGCAGGATTGCTTCAAGCCCTATTCTGGTTCCGGGAGCAGGCTGAGCCTTTGGTCAGTTCCTCTTCCTGATTGGAAATTAGAGTGGCATGTGCCTGTCCAAACAACTAGGGCTTGTCTCTCATTGGTTCACCCCCTTCCACTTCATCCTCTGGACAAATTCCAAACTGTGTGAAACAGGATGTTGAAGGTGCTGACTTCCCCAAGTGGGGAGATTGTTAGGAAAGAGACTGGAGGGGGTAACCCGACCACCAGGAGATGAGGAGATGAGGTGCCTTTTCCAAACTCTTCCCCATCAGCCGGTGTACCATCCTCTGGGTGTCCCATGCATGTTTTAGCTGTAGGAAGGGTCCCCAGCACCTGGAGATTTGGGACCCATGGAATGGGGACCAGGCAGTATTACTCTAAAGGGGCTGCATTTGCTGGCCCATCCTCACCAAGCCTCTCAGCCCCACGAGTGTGCAGCCTTAGGTCCCATCCAGCTGTGGATCTAGATGTGGTCTGTCCAGGTTGCATCACAGCCCCTGAACGAATTCTGTAAGAATTTCTCTCTCTCTCTCTGTCTTTTTTTTGGGGGGGGGGATTTATTTTTATAACGGTGTATAGCTGATTTTCAATGCTGTTTCTTGCTGCTGTACATCCACTTGATTCACTTACAGAGAAACATCAGTAAATTCTTTTTCAGATTCTTACCAGTCTTTTTTTTTTTTTTTAAACATTTATTTTTGGCTGTGTTGGGTCTTTGTTGCTGCGCACAGGCTTTCTCTAGTTGCGGCTAGCGGGGGCTGCTCTTCGTTATGGTGCGTGGGCTTCTCACTGCGGTGGCTTCTCCTGTTGCGGAGCACGGGCTCTAGGTGTGCGGGCTTCTGTAGTTATGGCGCACGGGCTTAGTTGCTCCATGGCATGTGGGATCTTCCTGGACCAGGGTTCAAACCTGTGTCCCTGCATTGGCAGGTGGAATCTTAACCACTGCGCCACCAGGGAAGCCAGAGTTTTGTGGTTTTAACATTGCATATTTAGATTTATAATCTATCCAGAATTGATTTTTGTGTGTGTGTGTGTGTGTATGATGTGAGGTAGGGTTGAGTTTCATTTTTTCTTTTTATGGATATCCAATTGTCCTAGCACCACTGATTGAAAAGATAAATCTCACTGCTGTGCAATGCCACTTTACCGTAAAACAGGTATCTCTTTTTTTCATTTTCTTTTTTTAAATAAATAAATAATTTATTTATTTATTGGCTGCGTTGGGTTTTTGTAGCTGGGTGCGGGCTTTCTCTAGTTGTGGCCAGCCGGGGCTACTCTTCGTTGAGGTGCGTGGGCTTCTCGTTGCAGTGGCTTCTCTTGTTGCGGAGCACGGGCTCTAGGCATGCAGGCTTCAGTAGTTGTGGCACGTGGGCTTAGTAGTTGTGGCTTGTGGGCTCTAGAGCGCAGGCTTAGTAGTTGGGGTGCACGGGCTTAGTTGCTCCGTGGCATGTGGGACCTTCCCAGACCAGGGCTCGAACCCGTGTCCCCTGCATTGGCAGGCGGATTCTTAACCACTGCACCACTAGGGAAGTCCCCAAACACGTATCTCTATATGAATAGATCTATTTCTGGACACTCTAGTAGTCTATTTTTCTGTTCTTCCGCCGGTGATCACAAACTGTCTTAGTTACTGTTGCTTTATAATGACTCTTGATATCTGCCGCAGCAAGACTTTCTATCTTGTTTTTTTCCCGGAGGGTCTTGGATAGTCTTGGTCCTTTGCATTTCGTTATACATTTTAGAATCAGCTTTTCAGGTTCTACCAAAAACAATTTCTTGATATTTTGATTAAGATTGCATTGGATCAATAGATCAGTTTGTGGGGAATTGACTTCTTTCCAACATTGAGTTTTATAATCTAAGAATATTTATTTAGATCTTTAACTTCTCTTAATAATATATTTGTAGTTTTCTGTGATTAAAATAATTCTGTTATAAATGAAATCTTAAAAAATGTTGTGAGACTTCCCTGGTGGTGCAGTGGTTAAGAATCCGCCTGCCAATGCAGGGGACATGGGTTCGAGCCCTGGTCCAGGAAGATCCCACATGCCATGGAGCAACTAAGCCCGTGCGCCACAACTACTGAAGGCTGCACACCTGGAGCCCGTACCCCACAACAAGAGAAGCCACCGCAATGAGATGCCTGCGCACCGCAACGAAGAGTAGCCCCCACTCACCACAACTAGGGAAAGCCCACACACAGCGACGAAGACCCAACGCAGCCAAAAACAAATAAATTAATTAATTAATTTTTTTTAAAGTTGTGTTTTTTCTGGTATATAGAAATGTAACTTTATATGTATTTCTCTTATATTAAGGAACTTACTAAACTCACTTATTAATTCTAATTACTTTTAGATTCTTTTGGGTTTCTATATAAACTATTATATTATCTGTGAAGTGACAATTTTTTTTCCAGTCCTTACAGTTTGTATTTCTTTTCCTGCCTTGCTGAACTGGCGAGGATCTCAATAAAGTGCTCAGTATGAGTGGTGACAGTAGGCATCCTTGACTTATTCTCTATCTCAGATTGACAGCTTTCAACATTTTCATATTGAGTACGATATCTGCAGTAGGTTTGTTTACAGATTAAATACATTCAATTCTATTCTTGGTTTCTTAAGAGCTTTTCTGTTTTCTTTTGTTTTGTTTTGTTTTGGCTGCGCCACACAACTTGTGAAATCTTAGTTCCCTGATCAGGCACTGAACCCGGGCCCTTGGCAGTGAAAGTGTGGAGTCCTAACCACTGGACCACCAGGGAATTCCCAAGTTTTTTGTTTTTTTTTTTTTAAAGAATGAGATATTGTCATTTACAGCCGCAAGAATGGACCTAGAGAATATCATACTAAGTAAAGTAAGTCAGACAGAGAAGTACAAATATTAATAGGATATCACTTATATGTGGAATCTAAAAATGATAAATGAATCTATATACAAAACAGAAATAGACTCACAGACATAGAAAACAAATTTATGATTAACAAAGGGGAAAGGGGGTGGAGGAGGGATAAACTAGGAGTATGAGATTAACAGATATAAACTATTAAACTATTATAGATAAGCAACAAGGATTTATTGTATAGCACAGGGAACTAGATTTAATATCTTATAATAACATATAATGGAAAATAATTTGAAATATATATATATATATAAAAATGAATCACTTTGCTGTACACCTGAAACTAACACAATATTGTAAATCAATTATACTTCAATTTTTAAAAAGTTTTTCTTTTTAATTATGAATAGTTGTTGAATTTTATTAAGTGCCTTTTCTGAATTTCTTGAGATGAGTATGTAGTTTTTCTCCTTTATTCTGTTCTTGTGGTGAAAATACATTGATTTTTGAATTCCTGGCATAAATCCAACTGGGTCATGATGTCTTATTCTCCTTATACATTGCTGAATTCACTTCACTAGTGTTTTAAAAATAATCTATATTCATGAGTGATATTGGCTTATAATTTTCCTTTCTAGAAATGACCTTGTCAGATGTTGATAAAAATGTTATGCTGGGCTCATACAAGTTAGGGCTGTTCCTTGGTTTTGTGTTCTCTGGAAGAGTTTGTGTAAGATTGTCATTCTTTTTTCCTTAAATGTTTGATTAGAATCTACTGGTGAAGCCATCTGGAGTTTTCTTTTGAGGGAAGTTTTTGAATTATGAATACAATTTTTTCAATAGTTTTGGGGCTATTCATATTTTCTATTTCTTCATGTCTGTTTTGATAAATTTTATTTTTCATCTAAATGTGTCTTCTTTCAAAATTTTAAATTACAGGCATATACTTGTTTATAATATCCAGTGACTTTTTTTTTTCCTATCTGATGGATATGTAAGGACATTTTTTTTTTTTTTTATGTAAGGACATTTTTGACAATGCTTATTTGCTTCTCTTTTTTTTTTTTCTTGATTACTCCTTCCATGGGTTTATCAGTGTTATTAGTCTTTTCAGAGAACCAACTTCTGGCTTTGTTGATCTTTATTGTATGTTTGTTCCATTACACTGATTTCTGCTCTTTATTATTTCTTTTCATCTACTTGTTTGGGTATAATTTGCTATTCTCCATTTATTCTTCGACCTACTCTAATCTGACATCCTACCATACTACTCCACTGAAATGGATGAAGTTGATGGCTTTCTTGTTTTCCAGTCCAGTGGACACTTATTTGGACTCATGTTATTCTAGCTCTCAAAAGCATCTGCATAATTCCTGCACGAGACATTCTCTTTGGCTTTCATGCCATCATACTCTCCTATCTTCTGTCTTACTGTTCTTCCTTCTTTTTCCTTTTCTGATCCCCCTTCTACCTCATATCCAAATATTGAGTTGACTTAGCCTTGGTCTCTTCTGTATCCACCCCAGGGACTGCAAACTCAGATGCCTACAAGGTCCATACAGAAAATGTAAATGGGCAATGTAGAGTGATTGTTTGCATTTTTGAATGCATAGGAGTATTCTTCAATTTCATAAAGAAGTATGCTCCCTCCCTTTTTTCTTTAAACACAAGACCTCTGTGATCTATCTTCCATTTTCCTAGTTTTATAGAGACATGGATCTTGAGAAATATTTCTTTGCTGGAAAAACAGTGGTTTACAAATACAATGATAAATGGGAAATGACAGTTGGCTTCAGTGTTGAGAAGACATTATGGTGAATTAGAGAATTCATGCCTTATATAAATGAGGAAGCTGCTATACAGTTCAAGCCAAGTGTTGCCAGATTGTCCAGTTCTTTAAAAAGAAGCTCGATATATAGATTTTTTTAAAATGTGGACTCCACTGCAATTTAAAAGTTCTGGCATAAGTTTTTAAAATGTGGAGATCAAAGAAATATATAATATTAAACATCTGTGGGTCAGCAGACAGATCCAAGGACTACTAATTTATGTCCTCTGATCTATATTCTTTTTCTAAGTGACCTCATCTAATTTTGTAGCTTTAAATATCGTTGATAGGCTGAAGACTCTCAAAATTAGAACTCCAGCCCTTTACATCCACCCGTCTACTTGACATCTCCCTTGAATGTCTAATAGTCATCTCAGACTTAACATGTTCCTAACAGACCTCTCGATTTTTCTTCCCAAACCTGTATTATCCCTAGTCTTCTCCACCTTTAAGATTAAAATCAAGAGACATCCTCCCTGCTAAGGTTTGTCTAACAGAAGTGATATGATTGAAAGTCAGACACAAAAAGGCAGTTATAATATGTTAAGTTTCTTTAATGGCAAAATATGTGGAAATTCAAAGAAGTGGTTATAGAAAGCAGGAAATAACACAGCATTCTACCAGATAGAGGTATGCGTTTCCAGATTCCCCCGAGTTACCCATGGTGATGTGTAAGTATGGATAAATCACCTGTATAAAATGAGGATTCTGCCATGTTTTAGAAGCTATTATTGCCTTTCTTCTGGGGGAGAGGGAGATGTTAAATAGATTTCTGTCCCCTGACTCCTGCCTGATTTTTTCTGGAGTCTCTGGCTATAGACTGCCTTGCTTAACAGGTGCAAAGTAATTGGTGTAAAAAAGACTGAATGAAGTGAAGGTCATTTTCCCAAGAGCATCCTTCTGCAGGCCCAGGCTTCAGGCTTGAAGTCCCCTCCTTTTTCCTTACTATTAACCCTTCATTTCCATTTAGGAAGTATTACCCTTGTTATTTCCAAAATAGATTTTGCATCCATGTACTTCCCTACATCTCCTCTACTTCCTTCCTAGTCCAACCCTCAAGAGTCTCTTATTTGGACCTTTGTAGTAGCCTCCTGACTGGCCTCCCTACTTGGACTCGTATACCTATGATCCCTTCTCCATAGAGTAAGCAAAGTGATCTTTTAAAAATGCTAATCTGATCGTCTCAGTCCCCTGCTTGAAAAGCCTCCATTGCTTCTTATAAAACCAAGATGTCTTAATTACTTATGTGTTCTTAAGGACTCACATGCTCTTGCCTCTCTCAGCATCTCTGATTTTGTCTCCTTTTCTCTTCCTCTTACTACTTTCCGGCCTCATTGAGCCTTCATTCTGTCACTTGAACAGGAGAAGCTCATTCCTGTCTCGAGCCATGGTCTAGTTTAACTGACACATAACCTCCACAGATAGTTAACCTTGTTCCAGCCCAGAATATGGTCTCAGATTATTTTTTGCTCCCTGCTGCCATTGTGGGGTCATTTAAAGAATCGCGGACTTTTCCATAATGTTTTATTTGCTCTGGATTTGTAAGATCCCTGAAGCTAAAATGGATGATCACTGGCCCTCAGGAAGGAGGATCCCTAAACCAGTCCTCTGTGAGTGAATCACTGAAATCATTCATTTCAAATTTTTACTTTCGTGTGTTTTTCATAATGTCTTAACACGTTAGTATAGTACTACATTTATATGATTTATAAATGCATATGTACATGTATTGTGTATGTCCCAAACATTTCTTATGAGTCGACTAATCAAAAACCAAACAAAAAACCCAGTGACCCCTGGATTACATAATGCTAACGAAATTAAAATGTGTTTTTTTTTTCCTATTAAATACAATGTTGGTAAGCCAAGGGTTTCATTATTTTCCATGGGTGGTAAGTGATGTCAAGGCAAAAAGATGTTGGCAAAAGGGGGAAATACAAGAAATTAAGACTAGATATCTTATTCTTGGGACTTCCCTGGTAATCCAGTGGGTAAGACTCTATGCTCCCAATGCAGGGAGCCCGGGTTCAATCCCTGGTGGGAGAACTAGATCCTGCATGCATGCCACAGCTAAGAGTTTGCATGCCACAACTAAGAGTCTGCATGCCGCAACTAAGAAGTCCGCATGCCGCAACTAAAGATCCCACATGCCGCAACGAAGATCCCATGTTCTGCTACTAAGACCTGACACAGCCCCTCCCCAAAAAAAGACTAGATACCTTATTCTTGAAGCCAAATTGAGTCTGCTAGAAGCAATATTCTTCCAATCATACATTCAGTATAAATTGGGTACCTATTGGAATCATAAACATTTGGATTCCTAGTGGAAAAACCTTAATTATAATACAGTGGATCTTAAGCACAATCCAGAAACAGTATTAAAAGGACAACTTATCTAGCTAGCTAGCTATTTATTTAATGTATTTTAGACAACGGAACTTGACTGAAAAGATTTTCAAAGATCTGGCCTTAGGAATTAGCAGTGAGTATTATGTCAAATTAGCAGTGCTAAATATTAGAAGTAGAGATTTTCTGCTTTTTCTTGGAGAGAGCCAGTATTATAGAGGGAGGGAATTATGCTTTAATAAAAAAAAAAAAAGTGATTTGGCCACATCCAGATGAATTGTTATAGAATAGGAACCAGTAGTCAAGTTTCTTCTGGGTCTTGTTGATCTTCCAAGAAATAGACACTTTGGAAATCAAACTGGCATGTTTCCATTTGAGGATATGATAAAACAATGCCTGAGAAGGGGAATCCTAAAGCTTTTCTGAGTTAAACCGTGGTTTTACTTAGCACTGAAGTAGAAGTCGAGGAGGAAGTCCCTCCCAATTTTGTTTTTAACAGCAGCTCTTCATGATCTTGATCTTGACTGTTTCTTCTCTGTTGTACAGATTGGGAAATTTGGGTTCCACTTCTGACTTTGCCATTATCTCTGCATGTTTAGTCAAACTGTTTCATCTGTAGCCCTTAAATTTCCTCTCCTGGAAAATAAGAAGGATTGGAATTTATTGGATGCTTAACCTGGGTTCCGTGGATAGCTTTAGGGAACCTTTAATTAATGTAAATTTTTCTGGGAATAATTTCCTTAGCTTTAAGCACTTTCTCCAATTTATCTATTACATCAAAAAGATTAAAACTAAATCAGTTAAAATATAAAGTTATTTTCATTTCTTTAGATATCAGAATCCTAGCTTATGCTCAATATACATTTTTTTTATGAACAGCATTTGTGACCATAAAATGCTGAGAAAGCACTCTGTGCTACTACGATTTATTATATTGGCAGGTACCACTTACTGATAGTACTGTATTTCCTACCTCTTTTTAAAAGTCGGATCTTGGGCTTCTCTGGTGGCGCAGTGGTTGAGAGTCCGCCTGCCGATGCAGGGGACGCGGGTTCGTGCCCCAGTCTGGGAAGATCCCACATGCCGCGGAGCAGCTGGGCCCGTGAGCCATGGCTGCTGAGCCTGCGCATCCGGAGCCTGTGCTCCGCGGCGGGAGAGGCCACAACAGTGAGAGGCCCATGTACCGCAAAAAAATAAAAATAAAAGTCGGATCTTGAGGCAGTGATGACAAGTAAATGAGTCAAGTTACTAACATGTATATTAAAGAGTCTAGAAAATGAAAAGAATACATCATCATTTGGCGCTCTGCTCCTTAGCCTTTTATTCCCTTAGCTTTTTAAAACCAGTGTGTCTCACATAACTCTGCCAATGTGTGTCCCAGCACTGCTCTGTGTCAGCTGGTCACTATTTATATGGCCTGCTCATTTCAGGCTCATGTTTGGGCCCCCGGTAACCTCTGTTTAGGCCGCTGCTTCTTAGAGTCCATTGCATTCGTTAGCAAAGGCTCATCGTTAGGTTTGAGGCAAACTCTGGTCAGTTGTTCCCTCTGGGAAATTAAGACTGTACCTCTTAGACTTTTTTGCCAGACTTTCATGTTGTACTTGGTCCTATGCTGGGGTGTGAACTGTGGCCCTGTTTTCCTCTGTTACAGGTGAATTCGGAAGGCAAAGCCAGTCCTCTGTCACTCCTTCAAATGGCCTGTCCAAGTGGCTTCTGTGCCTTGGTTCGCTTGCCCAAGCTGATCTGTGGAGGAAGGGCACTACCGAAAACGTTACTGGACATTTTGGCAGATGGCACGATTTTAAAAGTTGGAGTAGGATGTTCAGAAGATGCCAGTAAGCTCCTGCAAGATTATGGCCTCGTCGTTAAGGGGTGCCTGGACCTCAGATACCTAGCCATGAGGCAGAGGTATGGTTTGTATGAATACTGGAACTCCTGTAGCTGGGGGGCAAATATTTTAGCAAGGGTTGTAGATTACTGAGACTCAGTAATGAAGCCTCTAAAATTCTTTAGAAGCTTAGAGGCTTCTGAGATGCATATTGAATTTGTGGGGAAATATTCCAACTTCTGGGAAAACTTTAGTTACCTAGAATTGGTCTTTTTAGATGAAACATTAATAAGGTGTCTCTATAAGCTACAGGCTGTAAACTGATGGGCTCCTTGGGCAAATTAGAGTTGCAGATTTTTTGTTTTTGTTTTTGTCCTGCATGATATTTTGGGGAGATTTTAGTTTAAATTCAGAAGATTTAATGTAAAAACCTGTATTCCTGGCTTCTCTTGAAAAATTAGGTGATTTGGCTACACTAGGTCAGTAGTTCTAGACGGCAGCAGCTGGCTGGAAGCATCCTCTTAGATGAGCATGCTTTGTTCAATTTGCCAGAATCCCCACCCCTCCCAGCTGTCACACCCAGCTCATCCTGATCAATATTTGAATGTGCAGACCCTGCTTTCGGCCCAGAATGATGGTAGCCCTAATGCTTTACTGAGAGGAAGAGATTTTCCTTTCCTTTGGAATTCTATTCCTATGGAAATTCTACCCTGTTTAAGGAAGCTGCAGTTACCTTCTCATGTATATATGCAGGTCCTCATTTTAATAGTGTGGACTGAAACAGCCTCTCTCCCTGCCTTTCTCCCTGCCACTGATATTGAAGGGTTGGAGGATTTGATAAACTAAGAGAAGGCCTGATTAAAATCTATGCTTATCATAATTTTTTGGTAGTAAATGAAATTTTAGTTTAGTTTAGTAGTTTGGCTTGTGTAAATGAAACTCTTATAAAAAAAAAACTCTTATAAATGAAGTATCCATTTTTTTCCAAGTAATACATTGAAATATTTACTGTAAAATTCTTTTAGCTCTGTAAAAGTATTTGGAGTATAGCAGCCAAGGCCGCCTTTCGTCAGGCCCTCCTTCCTCTGGTGCTGCCTCCCTAGAGCTGCCTGCTGTTACTCTGCTATTAGAGGCCATGTGTATAGTGGCCAGGGGTTGACTCCAGAGCAGGCTGTGTGGGTGGGAGTCCCAGTCTTCCTCTTACCAGCTACGTGACCTTTGGCAAGTTACTAAGCCTCACTGTTCCTCAGTTCCCTCATCTGAAAAGTAGAAATAATAATGTTCCCATCTCATAGGATCGGTGTGAGGATTAAATGAGTTAAACTATGTAAAGAACTTAGAAATGGTGTTTGACATGTAGAGAGTGCTGTGTAAATTTCAACTATTACTGTCCATATCATCATCATCCTCATCACCACCACCTATAGCACCACCATGATCTGATTGGTTTGGCCTTCCAGATCTCTTTCTATCCATTTACAGTCCTCTCTATGAGTATATAGAAATTAGAAGTGTCCTTACTTATCTGGCTAAATGCAGAATGGCCAAGTGTCAAAATACAAAATTTGGCCAAAGCTGAATATGACCATGAACTTCTCTAGAAATAAGAATGAAGCATTTATCAGGCTTCTTCATTTTTAATGAAATCTTATTAAAATTTTAAACATTCTTATTTTATTATTGGATACTTTAGAAGTAAAATTAAAATTTTTTGACATATAGTAGAAGAAATTTGACATTATAGTGCAAGAACTATACTCAGCTTTTAGCCATAGGCTGCTCCTGGTGTTTGCTGTAAGTAGTTACTTTCATTTGACTTTGGAGAGGAGCACAGATTTTCTTGGTAATGCTGTCCTCTTTTCTTCATACTCTCTATATTTTTATTATATGTTAGCAGAAGATAGTTTATTATTGAGATTATTGTATATGATTTTGGAACTTTTCCTAGTGAAACTTTGAAGTAGCAAAGGTGGCATCTTGTTTTTAATCCATCCTCAAAAAATGTGAAACCTTCCCAAATAGGACGTTTAAAAAAAGACTAATGGGGCTTCCCTGGTGGCACAGTGGTCAAGAATCCTCCTGCCAATGCAGGGGACACGGGTTCGAGCCCTGGTCCGGGAAGATCCCACATGCCGCGGAACAACTGAGTCCATGCGCCACAACTACTGAAGCCCACGCGCCTAGAGTCCGTGCTCCACAACAGGAGAAGCCACTGCAATGAGAAGCCCGCACACCGCAACGAAGAGTAACCCCCACTCCCCACAACTAGAGAAAGCCTATGCACAGCAATGAACACCCCGTGCAGCCAAAAATAAATAAACAAATAAAAGACTAATGACCTAAATGGAATTAAGTAACGAAAAACTAAGTGCTGTCTTTCAATGAGGGTAATGATTTCAAGGATTATGGAATACCCAGGCTTGATAAATTGCACAGCTGTTAGAAAGAATGTAATAAGCACATTTGTGCTTACTGTCAGGGAAGGAGGTCCCTGATAAATTAAGTGATAGAGCAAGTTGCAGAATAAAAAACAAAACAAATACCAAGAAACTATATCTGCTTCTCCGTCTAACCATCTGTTTTTTTGTTTGTCTGTAAAAAAGGTCTGGAGGGGACACAATATACTCATAAGGGTCATTCTTCCTGAGGAGTGGAAGTGGGGGGTGGAGGGCTTTCACTTTTCACCCATTACTCTTCTCTGTTGTCTGAATTTTTAACAATAAACATTCATTGCTATTGTAATTACTAATATAAAGGAAAGCATTAAAAGATTTTAAAAATTTAAAATAAAAGGAAAGAAGTTTGTCTCCCCCAAATTCTTAATTTCCATTAATTGAACCACGACCTTACATATTTTACCTAAGTGTGTCTGGACCTTTTTTTTTTAACTTTTTAGTCAGTGCTGCCTTTTGGGGGTGATGAAATCCATCAAGTTACTGCTTGTTTTTGTAACGAAGGACTTCCTTTTCTTCATCATTATAATGATTTCATTTTCCACAGTACCTGAGGGAATCGTGCATGTTGTAACAGTAACACTGATGTGAACCTCCACCTCCAAGCTTCCTCCTCTAAAACCTCTCGTCTCTCACTTGGTAACCAGCAAGTCAGCTCCAGTTTTGTAGACTGGTGTGTTCTTACTTTTACATTAGCCCTTGTTTGGACTCTCCAATCCTTGGGTAAATTAATTTTTTTCACCACTCTGCAGCTATTTGAATCAGAAAGTGTTTGAAGAGCAGAAGATTATTTGATTTTATTGTACCTTCGCACCCTCAATGAAAGTAGCCTTATCATATTTTTCAAATTTGAAAAGTAATACACAAACACTAGCCAATTCAAATATAAAAAATGTAGGACTTCCCTGGTGGTGTAGTGGTTAAGAACCCTCCTGCCAATGCAGGAGACATGGGTTCGAGCCCTGGTCCAGGAAGATCCCACATGAAACTAACAACTAAGCCTGTGCACCACAACTACTGAGCCTGCGCTCTAAAGCCGGTGAGCCACAACTATTGAGCCCACAACTGGTGGGCTCAACTGGTTGGTGCCACAACTGGTGAGCCCGCACGCCTAGAGCCCCTGCTCCGCAATAAGAGAAACCACTGCAATGAGAAGCCTGCACACCACAACGAAGAGTAGCCCCCACTTGCTGCAACTAGAGAAAGCCTGCGTGCAGCAACGAAGACCCAATGCAGCCAAAATATATATATATATATATATATAAAATATAAAGATTTATGATCACCCCAAACCCCACACCCAGAGATAACATCACTAACATTTGATTAATATCCTTCTAGTTAACTCTTTATGCTTCCTCTCTCTCACATACCTAGAATCACATACACACATTTATTGTATAGTGTGTATATATATATTAATATAAAGAGTTCATATGATGTTTTCTTTCATAATCTCTTGTTACTTAACTAATACATCATGGACATTTTTTCACATCAATATAGATCTACATCCTTATTTTTAATAGCGACATGGAATTTAATTGCATGGATATTTAACCAGTCTTCTATTGAGGATGTTCCAGTTCTTTGCTACTATAAACAGTGCTGTAATGAAGATTGTTTTATGTACATTTGTCTTAGGATCAATTAGTAGAAGTGGAATTATTGAATCACAGAATTTTCATGTTCAAAATTTGATAGCTATTTACTGACAAACTGTTTTTCATAAAGGTTATACAAATGTTCAGTGCACAAATTTTAGACTAGATGGTGATTCTTCATGTTCCAGCAATACTAGATATAGTTATTTTTAAAAAATCTTTGTAATCTGCTAGATTTTAAAATTGTATATACTTTTTATTTGGTTTGATGTAGTGAAATTATGTGTCATTTGTTTATTGGCCATTTGTGTACCTTTTTTGATTTGCCTGTTCTTATCCTTTCCCATTTTTGACACATGATTTTATTTATTTCTTGTAGAAACAATTTGCTCTCTAATGGGCTTAGCCTGAAATCACTCGCTGAGACTGTTTTGAACTTTCCCCTTGACAAGTCCCTTCTGCTTCGTTGCAGCAACTGGGATGCTGAGAATCTTACTGAGGACCAGGTACTTCTTATCAGAGTAGTTGAAGAGTGGAAGAGTCATTGCTTGTGAAATATAATTATTTAAAAAATTCTAATCCTCAAAGATGATATGTGTTGGGCAGAAATGCCTTAAAATAGCCTCACTGATGATACCCAAGAACAATGCTCTATAATAATGTAGATGCTACTTAGATAAAAGGGTAAGAGTCCCCATTCTATTTTTTTGGAGCATTTACTATATGCCAGGCATTTCAGAAAATGTAAATTTTTTTGTCATGAATACAAATGCATAACTTAAAAAACCAAAGTGTTATAAGACTTATTATAAGAAACAGCCAGCTGGGCTTCCCTGGTGGCGCAGTGGTTGAGAGTCCGCCTGCCGATGCAGGGGACACGGGTTCATGCCCCGGTCCGGGAAGATCCCACATGCCGTGGAGTGACTGGGCCCGTGAGCCATGGCCGCTGAGCCTGCGCGTCCGGAGCCTGTGCTCCGCAACGGGAGGGGCCACAATAGTGAGAGGCCCGCGTACTGCAAAAAAAAAAAAAGAAACAGCCAGTAGTTCCCTGCCTTCCTCCCCCATTCCTAATTACTCTTCCTTCTTTTCAGAGGCAACTGATTTCGTTTCTTTCTGGTAATTACCATTATCTTTTAAAATTACATGCATATAGTACTCTTTCTTATTTTACATATTATCTTTTGACTTCTTGCTGTGGAAGACATGATTTAGTATAGTACTCTTGCAATTCCTGTATCCCCAGACAGATACTTATTCCCTTCCCCATGCTCCCAATAGAGGTAAATCATCATTTTTATCAGGTTAATATCTACTTATATTGATATTATTTATAGCTGCTCCACATAGCAAACTGACTAAAGTAAATGTTTTTTCCTTGTACAACTTTTTGTTTTCCCAGGAGTAGTAATTTATATTTTTGTTTGCTTAGTTTTCTATATAACTGTTAACTGTTTCATCCCCAGACTCTAACAGAACTATGTAGCGATCTCCTTTCTGCTGCTTCAGACACAGTCAGGTAACTTACTCATTTCATTTTCCCTTGGAGCTAGAGCTCTGTCATCCTGCTCCTTTCAGGACTGGTGCACTCCAGCCCTGCTGCCCAACTCTCAGCCTGAAATTTGCATTTACCGTCAACCTGGGAATTCCCTTCACCTCTCTTCTATAGTAGATCCTCTGTTTTAAAAATATCATGTCTTTTTACTTTCTTATCTTGGTGGAGTACATTCAAAATAGCTTCTTGAGGAAAGGAGCATGGGGAGTTAATTTATGACACCATGCATGTCTGAAAAGATATTAGTTTCCCTCTCTATTAACTGATAGTTCAGCTGAGGGATAGCATTTTAGGGTGGAAATCATTTTCCTTCAGAACTTTGAAGGCAATGCTCCTTGTAGCTTCCAGTGTTGATGTTGAGTATGTGACTTGTTTTTCTTTCTGGAAAGTCTCTTTATTCTTAGTTTTTAAAATTCATGATGATAGTGTGGGCCATGTTTCATTATAGTTTTACAATTCAGTGGACCCTTTCGGTCTGTAAGCTCATGTCTTTCAGTTCAGGGAATTATTCTCATACTATTTCTTGGAAAATTTCCCTCTTTTTTGTTTCTAGATTCTATATTGAATCCCTTGAATTGATCCTCTAATTTTCTTAGTAAAATATTTTCTCTTTGATTTTCCATCTCTATATATTTTTTTTACCTTCTGGGAAATGTCCTCAAGTTTATCTTTCAGTATTCCAATCAACTTTTAATTTCCTATCATATTAAGTCATAAGAGCTCCTGGTCTTTTCTCAATATTCACTTTTAAAATAACTTTGCATTTTTGTTTAATGGATATCATAGCTTCTGTTATCTTAGAGTATTGAAGATTTCTGAAGTTTTCTTCTCTTTCCTGCATTGCCTCTTTTTACTCTGAATTTCTAATTTAAATGTTTGATTTGGTCTTTGTCTTCCACGTTAAAGATTTTTCTAAAATGTTTAGATCCTTAGCTATCCATTTTTGTTTACAAAGGAGACATTAAAGCACCAGTTGAATCTATCAGTTAATGAATGTGTAAATAAAATATGGTATAGCCATACAATGGAATATTATTCAGCAATAAAAAGCTACAACATGGATGAGTCTTGAAAACATTGCGCTAAGTGAAAGAAGCTAGTCACAAAAGATCACATATTGTATGATTCCATTTATATGAAATATTCAGAACAGGCAAATCTATAGAGACAAAAAATAAATTAGTGGCTGCCTAAGACTGAAAGAAGTGGGGGATGACTGGTAAAGGATATAAGTTTTCTTACTGGGCTGCTGAAAATGTTCTAAAATTGACTGTGATAAAGGTTACATAATTCTGTAAATAATGCTAAAAATTCTAAATAAAATTCTGAATCCTGCAACATCTGTAAAAGACATCTTTGGGACTGTTGGAGACATTAGAATACAACTGTTAAAGTTCTTGGGTGTGATAATGGTGTTGTGATTATGTAGGAGAGTGTCCTTGTTCTTAGAAGATACACACTAAAGTATTTAGGGATGAAGTAAATATCATAATAACTGCAACTTAATTTTGAAAAGTGTTCAGCTCCCCCCCCAAAAAAAAGTATTTGTGTGGTGTATGTATTGTATTATAAAGAGATAAAGCAAATGTTGACAATCGTGAATGTCAATTATCATTCTTTTAACTTTTCCTTAGGTTTGAAATCTTTCAAATAAAACATTGGGAAGAAAAAGTTAATTGCTACCAAATTTGAAACCAAATTTGTGATCCATATTATTGTGAGAATTTCCAAAGACTCTTATTCATTCTTCATTTTAAAATTCTTGTTTTTCTAATTATAAACATAATGCTTAATGAGATTTTGTAAAATACAGAAAATAATATTTAAATTTGACATTTAAAAAAATGGAATGAGGGCTTCCCTGGTGACGCAGTGGTTGAGAGTCCGCCTGCCGATGCAGGGGACATGGGTTCATGCCCCGGTCCGGGAGGATCCCACATGCTGCGGAGTGGCTGGGCCCATGAGCCATGGCTGCTGAGCCTGCGCGTCCGGAGCCTGTGCTCCGCAACGGGAGAGGCCACAGCAGTGAGAGGCCCACGTACTGGTTAAAAAAAAAAAAAAAAAAAAGGAATGAGAGCACAAAGCACATGGCCAGGTATTTTTGACTAGCGAGTTTTATTATCAATAACTATTAATATAAATTAAAGTCAAATGTCAGTAACTGTAAGTCTTTTCTCTCAGGCCACTCAGTTTCTCCAGACATGAATCTCCTACTCTTCTGCCCAGGAGGTATCAGCCCCACAGCCTATATTCTGGTAGCTGAGTGGGAGAGAAGGTGACGGTAGTCTTATCATTTAATATGTAGGTTTTCCCATAATCCCGCTTTTTCCTGGTGACACTTTGCCCCCAGCCTCTGCCATGCCTGGTATTACCAGGTCCAGATCCTCTGTGATTTAGCCACTATATGACTTAAACTTGTCAAAACCCAAACTCTGCCCACCGAGTAAAACAAAGCAGAAATATGAGTTTATTGCAACAGTTTTGACCTGCAAGCTGGGAAACTCAAGGCCATGGGAGCAATGAGTTTCAAGTAGCTCACAGACTAAAGGGTTTTCATTGGGTAAATGTGGAAGATTTTTGGCTTTTTCAGCTGATTGTTTGCCTAGTGGTCTTCTTCCTTATTTGGATCAGGATAGCTGAGACAGGGGAATAAGGAAGTCTGAAGATGGCATGAACAGACTCAGTGTTTGGAGATTGACTGATATCCTCTGCTGATTTCTGAGGAGAGCTGTAAATTCCTGCAAGTTATGTTAAATAAAGTTTCATTTTCTTTAATGCGCCTGCATTGGCCACCTCCATTTTGTCTCTGACATAAGTGACTCCATTTTAGTTTTGGTTCTACAAACTTCTACTCTTTTGGGTCAGGGAAGGAGTAATTGCCTGTCCCTATGCCGTAAGAGAGGAGATCTGGGGTTGTAAGTGTTATTTACAGAGACTGTCACCTGATCCTCCTGTTTTCACCTTGTATCATTGCTTTTATAGATACCTGGTGCCTCGCATTCTTTATACTTTGCCATTCTTTGTGGCTCAGATTAATTTGATTTTTGGATTTTTTGCTTACTACCCCCTACAGGCCTAGGTTTCAACCTTCTCTTGTTTGCTTAGTTTGTTCATCCTTCTAAAACATTGTGTTGTGGTTTTTTGTTTTTTTTTTTTTGGACCGCACCACATGGCATGCAGCAATCCCAGTTCCCGACCAGGGGGAACCCATGCACCCTGCAGTGGAAGCGCAGTCTTAACAACCAGACCGCCAGGGAAATCCCCCAAAACATTGTTAATGGAAAGAGTTAGCAATAGTTAGTATCTTAGGATTAATATTATCCTGTGAGAGAGTTCTGGGAATCAAGTTATCTGATTTGTTTTTTCTAAAGCTACTTCAGATTTGCTGCGACCCTGAGTAAGTTACTTCTTTGTGCCTTGGTAGGTTCATTCCTTCCTTTCTTTTAATAGTTTTATTGAAATGTAATTTACATACAATAAAATGCACCCATTTAAAGTATACAAGTCAGGGACTTCCCTGGCGGTCCAGTGGTTAGGACTCTGCCCTTCCACTGCTGGGGGCCCGGGTTCGATCCCTGGTTGGGGAACTAAGATCCTGCAAGCCATGCAATGTGGCCAAAAAAAAAAAAAAGTATACAATCAATGGATTTTAGTATATTTACAGAGTTGTGTAACCATCACCACAATCTAGTTTTAGAACATTTTCATCACCCCAAAAGAAACCCCATACCCATTAGCAGTCACTTCCCATCTCACCTCCCCAACACCCCAGCCTTCGGCAACCGCTAATCTACTTTCTGTCTCTATAAATTTGCCTGTTCTGGACATTTCATATAAATGGAATCATACAGTATGTGGTTTTTTTGGATTGGCTTCTTCACTTACCATGTTTTTGTGGTTCATCCATGTTGTAGCATCTATTGGTACTTCATTTCTTTTTTATTGCTAAATAATGCTTCATTGTATGGATAGACCACATTTTGTTTATTCGTTTATCAATTGGTAGAGATTTGGGTTGCTTTCATTTTTTTAGCTGTTATGAATAAGCCACTATGAATATCTGTGTATAAGTTTTTATGTGGACATACATTTTCAGTTCTCTTGGGTAAATACCTAGGATGGAATTGCTGAGTCATATGGTAACTTTATGTTTAACTCTTTGAGAAACTGCCCAACTATTTTCCAAAGCAACCATACCATTTTATAGTCCCAGCAGCAATATATGAAGGTTCCAATTTTCCATAACCTTACCAACATTTATTATTATTCATCTTTTTGATTAGAGCAGTCCTAGTAGGTGTGAAGTGGTATTTCGTTGTGGTTTTGATTTATATTTCCCTAGTGACCAATGATGCTGAGCATCTTTCATGTGCTTATTGGCTATTGGTATATCTTCTTTGGAGAAATGTCTGTTCAGATCCTTTGCTCACATTTTAATTGTGTTGTTTGTCTTTAAATTATTGAATTTTAAAAGACGTGTGTGTGTGTGTGTGTGTGTGTGTGTGTGTGTGTATTCTTTATGTATTCTGGATACTAATCCCTTATCAGATATATAATTTATAAATATTTTCTCCCATTTCCTGCAGATTGTCTTTTCACTTACTTGATGGGATCATTTAAAGCATGAAAGCTTTTAATTATGATGAGGTCCAGTTATCTATTTTTTCTTTTATTTCTTTTTTCTTTTGGTGTCATATCTAAGAAATCATTGCCTAACCCAAGGTCATGAACATGTACTCCTCTGTTTTTTGTTTTTTTTTAAATAAATTTATTTACTTATTTATTTTTGGCTGTGTTGGGTCTTTGTTGCTGTGCGTGGGCTTTTTCTAGTTGTGGCGAGCGGGGGCTACTGTTCATTGTGGTGTGCGGGCTTCTCATTGCGGTGACTTCTCTTGTGCGGAGCATTGACTCTAGGTATGCGGGCTTCAGTAGTTGTGGCTTGCAGGCTCTAGAGCACAGGCTCAGTACGGTTAGTTGCTTAGTTGCTCCGCGGCATGTAGTATCTTCCCGGACCAGGGCTCGAACCCGTGTCTCCTGCATTGGCAGGCAGATTCTTAACCACTGTGCCACCAGGGAAGTCCCTCCTATGTTTTCATCTAAGAGTCTTATGTTTTGGCTCTTACACTTAGGTTCATAATCCATTTTGAGTTAATTTGTGTGTGTGGTGTGAAGTAGGAGTCCAACTTTATCTTTTTGCATGTGGACATCCAGTTGTTCCAGCACCATTTGTTGAAAAGTGCCTTGGATTCCTTATCATTTGGAAATAATTTGTTAAAAATCATTCTCAACTCTTCACGTTCAAGCACCCTCTTTTCCTGTGGGAGACAACTTGCTGACAGAGATGTAGATGGTTGGGTCTAGGTGGAGAATTTTACCCAAACCTTATTTTTCTATTCTTTTTTTCTATTATTCTAAAAGCACACACAAAAAATCCATACTAATAGTGTTATTTACCAGGCTTGATTATTAAAGGTGAATTAAAGGAATTTTAAAGTCCTCACATGCTTTGTTGGGAAGAGCTATTAATTATAGTTTTGACAACTTTTATTTATGACCAGCTTGCCTGTGCCTAGTTGCCTGGGTGAATGACTTACTATTAATAAATACATAAATTCCAGAAGTGGGCCCTTGTGACTTTTGATTTGAGGTCCATGTTTGAAACTGTTTTCCTTGTTTTACACATTGTATTAATATGTACAGCAGTTTGTTTCTGATCAATAGTCACACAGGCCTCTTAATGAATCTTGGTTTCAGTTTTCTAGATGATGACAGTTTCCAAAGTGAAGTTGTCAGACCTGTGGTAACTACCCTACCCCAAACTTGAGAAAAATCTGTCCAGCAGGTTTGGTAGCAGATAGAAAGAAACTTCACTGATTTATATAGATTAGGAATTTTGAGCACATAGAGTAGGTCATTATTTTAGCTATGTTAGTTAAAAACATAGAGAACGTGAGGATTCATTATACTATTTGATTTGTTTTTGTATCATTTGAATTGTTTTGTAATTAAAAGGTTTTAAGGAGTACATGGTGCCTGGATTACTGTACATCTTGAATTGGAACCTAAAAGTTGTCTGTGTCTTGGCGATTGATTTTGAAGTTGCTCTCTCTGGTTTGCCTTCCGGATTCCACTGATCTCTGACTTTTCTCTTCAGGTAATTTATGCTGCCAGGGATGCCCAGATTTCAGTGGCTCTCTTTCTCCATCTTCTTGGATACCCTTTCTCTAGGAATTCAACTCTAGAAGAAAATGATGACTTCATTGGCTGGAGAAAAGTCTTGGAGAAATGTCAGGATGTGGTAGATATCCCATTCCGAAGCAAAGGAATTAGCAGATTGGGAGAGGAGGTTAATGGGGAAGCAACAGAATCTCAGCAGAAGCCAAGAAATAAGAAGTCGAAGACGGATGGAATGATGCCAGGCAACCACCAGGGGAGAGACCCCAGAAAACATAAAAGAAAGCCCCTTGGAGTGGGCTATTCTGCCAGGTAACTGAGTTGTTCCATGTCTAGTAGAGCCCAAGGCCCAGCTTCCAGCAAAAGGCATGATGCCTTACCTTGGCTCTGGGGAGAAGGCTAGTGCGGTAGGAGGCAGAGGCTCTCCAAGGCTCTCCAAGGCTCTCCAAGGCTCTCCAAGGATTAATTCTATTTTTCCTTTCCTTCAAGGACATTTGGAGCTATCCTTTGATTTACTTGTATATTTTTTCCTTTTGCCCTTCTTCTACTTTTTTATTTGTGGGCAGTTGGAGTGAAAAGGAGGAGAGCTTAACCTAGCTTTGTCACTGACCTTGATGTGACCTTAGACCTGTACTTTTCCAGTTATAAGTGAGGGCATAATTATTATTCCTTGCTTGCTTCAGGACAGCTGTGAAGGTAAAATGAAGTGCCTCATGCTTTTCAGGAGACGTGCATCATCTGACCTCTTGTTCATTTGGCATTTGATTATTTGGAATGGCATCCAGTCCTAAGCCGATGTTAATTCTCTAGCCAATGGGAATTTTCCTGTACACCTTATGCCTCTACTGCAGAAGGATGACTAATAAGTACTTTGGAGTGGAAGTTTGGTCCCTATAGTAAAGTGCCTTTAGGAATTGTGTGATTAAATTGAAGCAACTATTGCAGATGAGCCAGAAATAAATCCACGTGGCACCCATTACTTTAGCTTGAAGTTCTTTCATTTTAATTTACTTTGTTAATCCAATGATTACTCTACAGGGAAGTTTTCCTGGTGTTCTGTTCCTGCGTGCTTTCATGATAGAACTACGTAAACACTACCCAACTCACTCTCTAATGTTCCAACCTATGAATATAAAAACTAATAGTATAAACTGATTCATTTTAATTTCTCTTTCCTAGCCCAGTGCAGATGGAGGAATAAACATGATTTCTTGCCATGTTTTTTTTTTTTTTTTCCCAAAAATGTAATGTTTGACCCTAGTGTTGAATAGTTTGGGTCACTCAATATAGGAAGGCAACTGGTACCTTGATCAATAGTTAGCTCCCAGTTTTAGATTTCTCTCTCCCTTCCCCACAGAAAATCACCCCTCTATGATAACTGCTTTCTCCACGCCCCTGACGGACAGCCCCTCTGCACTTGTGATCGAAGAAAAGCTCAGTGGTACCTGGACAAAGGCATTGGAGGTTTGAGATTCACCTGTCATATTAGACTTATAATTAGGTGCATGCAGGCACTGACCGGAGTGGGCATGAGATAAGGCAGAGGGATGGGATGGATAGAAGGCAGAGAGACCTAGAGACACGTGGGATGGGGCTGTTCAGAACCCAGAAATAGAGATCTCTGCCAGGATACAGCAGAGAACAACTGAGGTGGTGCTTCTTCCTTGTGGGAGAGGTGGACAGTCATACACTAACACTGCTTCTTTCCTCTAAGAGCTGGTGAGTGAAGAGCCTTTTGTGGTCAAGCTACAGTTTGAACCTGCGGGGAGACCTGAATCCCCGGGAGACTACTACTTGATGGTTAAAGAAAACCTGTGTGTAGTGTGTGGCAAGAAAGACTCATACATTCGGTGAGTGTGGGCTGGGCTGCCCTGTTGGAAATTGTCCTTCAAGCCACACGCAGAGCCCTTGGCGGGCTTGACTCAGTCTGCCTACTTTGGCTGGGAGACTTGTCCCCAGGGGGCATCCCAGTGTCCTCAAGAGCTTCAGCACTCTGCCTGGCCTTGCTGTAGTGGCTTCTGCCCCTCCTGAGCCAGTTCTTAGTTTCCGGAATGAAGCACTCTTCTCGATAACAGTTTGCCATGAAGAGAGTCGTTCCCTTTGCTCATGAAGGAACGGAGACCTTCCTTCCTTAGGAAGCTGCCTTTCTCTCTGTGTCCTCATGATTCTCCCTTGATACTTTTCCTTCTGGGAGCACAGCCTTCCCAAAGGTTGTTATTAGCCTCTCCCTGCCCCTGGCCTGCCAGAGGAGTCTGACCGCCGGTGGCCTGCACTCACTTCAAGGAGAGGAGAACCCAAGGCCTGTATGTAGGTGGGCCAAGAGTGGAATAGGTGGTATGGCCTTAATGTCACCTCTGCTGGGCTGTGGGACCCAAGCTCCTCAGGAGTGTTTAGGCCCAGATCAGAACGCTAGTAGCCTGCCTGCCTGCCTGCCGACTCCGTGTATGTTCTGTGTCGTGTGCTAATGAGCATTGCCTTCTGTTTGGCCTCTTTAGGAAGAACGTGATTCCGCATGAGTACCGGAAGCACTTTCCCATCGAGATGAAGGACCACAACTCCCACGATGTGCTGCTGCTCTGCACCTCCTGCCACGCCATCTCCAACTACTATGACAACCACTTGAAGCAGCAGCTGGCCAGGGAGTTCCAGGCCCCCACTGGCTCCGAGGAGGGCTTGCGCCTGCTGGAAGATCCTGAGCGCCGGCAGGTGCGTTCTGGGGCCAGGGCCCTGCTCAACGCAGAAGGTCTGCCTGAGCACCGAAAGGAGGAGCTGCTGCAGGCGCTCAGAGAGTTTTATCACACAGACACGGTCACAGAGGAGATGCTTCAGGAGGCTGCCAGCCTGGAGACCAGGTACGATCTACAGTCCTGCTCAGAGGGCGTTGAGGACTAGTCCAGTGACTTAACCCCGACTACTCAGTGAGAATGCTTGCCAGGAAGGGAGCAGTGGTCGTCCAGGCGCAGTGCGCAGCCTCGTGCTTACCCCATTGAGTCTCTGTGGCTTAAGATACCATGCGGGTGGGATAGAGCAATCTGTTTGCTAATTTACTTTCCACAGGAGACTTGCCTTCTATCCTTGACCCTTCGAGGTCATATACTTATGTCCAGCCATTTTCATGCTTAGCAGGAGAGTTCAGGGACACTGGAGTTGTACCTTATCCATTCTCTGCAGAAGTAAATCCTCAGGTCAGCTCATAAGAGGAAAATAAGAGTCAAAAAATATCCTCCAGGGCTTCCCTGGTGGCGCAGTGGTTGAGAATCTGCCTGCCAGTGCAGGGGACACGGGTTCGAGCCCCAGTCTGGGAGGATCCCACGTGCCGCGGAGCAGCTAGGCCCGTGAGCCACAACTACTGAGCCTGCGCATCTGGAGCCTGTGCTCCGCAACGGGAGAGGCCGCGGCAGTGAGAGGTCCGCGCACCGCGATGAAGAGTGACCCCTGCTCGCCGCAACTAGAGAAAGCCCACGCACAGAAACGAAGACGCAACATAGCCAAAAATAAATAAATAAATAAATAAAATTTAAAAAATATATATCCTCCAGTCTCTGGAGTTGCCCGTGAAGTACAATGAGTGTGGTTTTGCCTCTCTTCCCTTATCTAGGTCTGTGGGAATTGAGACAAATGGATTCATGTTTCTTGTCTCACCTGTACTCCGGGGTGTTGGCCTACTGAATGGGATGTTGGCCAGAATTGCTGTTACTATTTAAATTACTTTTTACCTTTTTCCTTCCTTGCTTGCTTTCTCTCTCTTTCCCCGTCAGTACATAGTTGAATTCATATCATTTAATTCAGTGTCCCTAAATGAGAAGCATTTTTTGGTCCTGAGAAATAAATGGGCACATGGCCCAGATGATAAAAACTCCGGGCTACCTGCTATAGTTTTGCTTCCCAACTTGCCACTTCTTTCAATGGTAACAGGGGTTGAAATAATTAAACTGATAAGGTCGCAAATCCTGGTAGTTATGCTGGTTGCCTTAGTGTTTTGTTATAAAAACAAAACAGCCTTCCCCCACGAACTTAATTATAGCAAAAAATATTTATTGAACAAATGTTGTATAGATATCCTAATCTATTCCACCAAGTTAATAAACTTTACATAAATTGCCTTAATTATTTCTTATAACAACCCTATGAGGTAAGAGTTTCTTACTGGTAACTGCTAACATATCCTATATCTTTAAAATCTTTTAAAATTTTAAAAAATTATTCTTAAACTTTATTCTTAAAACTGTTTTCCAAGTTTTATATTAGATGCCCCGAGGTTAACGTTAAGTAACTTACCAAGGTCATATTACAAATTAATGAGACTGGCTCCTTTAACCAATTCCCAAATGTATTTCCTAAAACAGCTAAACTTGCCCTTTCAGTGACAGACCTTTCTAACAAATTCATCTTGCTGACTTGGATGGAAGGGTGCTGGGCTTGGATATCTAGGACCGAGAAGAACAGCTGTTTGGGGAAAGTTTAGGCAAGTTAGTGGGATGCTTGTGAGCTAAATAAGAAAATGCCCTGCAAATACCCAGGGGGCACGAACACTGCTGGTTAGCGAGGACTGAGAGTAGGGTATGGATTGTAGGGAGAGGAACTGAGCCCCGGGCAGGGAGCTTCCTTTATTCATAGGAGCTGACAGTACTGTCCACAAGCTATCTTAGTTAGAAAGGAAGCAGGGATTCATCTTCTCATTAAACAGCACTAGCTGTGCAACCAAGCAACCACGGTAGAGTTTCATCGCAACAGAAGCACGTCTTGTGGATGTGGTTTGGCATTCTTTGTATAAGAAGGAAGACACCGAAGAAATATTACCACCTTCATTTTACATTCAGGTGTTACACTGTGCTGAAAACCTGGAACACGCGGGCTGATTGAACAGCTAATATAAAGACTGAGTATGGTTCAGAATGAGTAACTTAAAAGAAGTAACTGGGGAACCCTGGAGTCAGTGAAAGACCAACATTCTTCACCCATCATCAGCCAGACAGCGGGGCCTCTCTGGTGGGGGCTGAGCATTATGCAGTGGCCTTCCCATAAGTATAGATCAGAATCCCCAAATGCCTTCTGCTGGATTGTGTGTTATATGTCCAAACTATTTTTAAAAAGGCAGATATGGGAAAGAGGATGGTTTTAAAAGCATCAAAATGACCAACGCTTTAGGAATGCAGCAGCCTCTCTGTAACCCCTGTCGAAGCATCTTGGCCCATAGCATTTGGAGCCACTGTGTTACTGTCCTGCTTGTTTCCCTCAGACCCATGTACTTTGTGTCCTGACAGGATCTCCAATGAAAACTACATTCCGCACGGGCTGAAGGTGGTTCAGCGCCACACCCAGGGCGGGCTGCGCTCCCTCATGCAGCTGGAGAGCCGCTGGCGGCAGCACTTCCTGGACTCCATGCAGCCCAAGCACCTGCCCCAGCAGTGGTCGGTGGACCACAACCACCAGAAGCTGCTCCGGAAATACGGGGAGGACCTTCTCATCAAGCTGTCGTGATGGCTGCTTCCCTTCCACGTTGGGACAGCTGGGAAGCTGGAGCCAGGGGTGAAAATTTCACCTCTTCCTGTTTTAATGTCATTGTCAAAGCCTGGTGACACAACTCACAATACTAACCTGTACTGATCCCAGGATGCTTCTGGTGGAGCAAGGCTGTTGTTTTCAGGGGGAGCTTATGGTCTTGAGTTTTAGTTGGGCAGGGTGAGCGTTCTTTACTCCACCCTCTTATTTTATTTTTCTGGACAAATGGGAGGCTTGGCCTTCATTTTACTCTCCCTCTTCTGCTTTCCCTGTGCAGGCGACAAATGAAGGATTCTCCCTGAAGTGTCTTGTCAAGACACTCAGGTTTTTAATGCTTTTTCTCCCTGTCCAGCATGTTGGTTCATCTCAAACAGGAGCTGTCAAGTATTTCAAGCCCGTCAGGTTAGGAGGAGAAAAAACGTTCTTCTAGAGGCTGGAGAGGCGAAAAGGGGTCGGATTCCTATTCCCAGTTCAACCTCATAATTAGAAATCCTTTGGCCTAGTGCTGTGCGGTAACTCACCTGGTTGGGATCCAGCCCATCTGGGTTGCTTCGGTTTATGTCACATGCTTGAAAATGCTCCCGTTTACACATTCAGGACCAAAGCAGCAACTTCCTGCCATACGTTTTCACCCTAACGCTGGAGGGAATTCTTTTCTGGAAAGAGGCCTTCAGCCTGGGTGGGGCACAGAGAAGCACAAGAACCATCTCCCAAGAGAACTTGGATAATTTGCTCAGCTTTCCCTTTCGCTGTTTCTTGCAAGCCTCCTGCCCAGAACGGCAGGGTTTTTAGCTTAATCCCTTTCTGAGAGGAAGGTTATCTTTTCTCAGAATCAGTATCTGGTCCCTTCAGTGTTCCATCAGGTTTGCAATACTGACCTCTTTTAAGCTCTTAATTCTCTCCCAGCGTCATTTGGTTAGGTTGAGAGGACTTCTCCATCTCCCTTCACGCCTGGGACGCCAAGACTAATCAATACGTTCCGATGTTCAAAACGGTGGTGTTTCATCTTTCCAAACGTGAGGCCACCACTTGGAGTACGGAATCAACTTATTAGCGGTTAGTATTTTTATAAAGTATTAGGAAAACTTTCTTACCTTACAAGATCTTAACAAGCTTAAAAAAGAGCTTTATGGCCAGAGTTCAACAAGAGCTCTGTTCTTCCGGAATTGTGCCCGAGTTGGTGATGGTAGCCCTAACACTGGTAAATGAAACAACTAAGCACAAAGTTCATTGATTGTAAATGTAAAACCTTTTTCTTCATAATTTTATAAAATCGGCAAATACTCTTGGGGAAGGAGATCTTTATGCTATAGGTCCCTGCCGTGTGGCAGCCCATGATATGTGTGCCGGTGTCGTCGTGTGCCTCCGCCAACAGCTTTGGCCTGTCGACAGCGGCCCACAACACGTGCACACCCTGCAGTTTGTTCCTCTGCCCTTTCATCCCCACTCATCCTCGAATAGGTGTCTCTGGGATCTAAACTAGAAAGTCTTGAAGACAAATAGTACCAGCTGCCTTGGGGACCGTTTGTTCAACACACTAAGGTTATTAGGGGGCAGGTTCCTCAGGGGCTGTTACTGCCCACAGCCCGGGGCGGAGAACCGTGGAGATGGATAAGTGGTTGTCGTAGTCAGGCTTGCCACAAGGGGGCGTCGTAGATCTTGCTTTATATTCATTCTTGAGAAATAAGGGGCATTGATAACACGGGTCCTAAACATAACTCATTAAATAAATTAAAAAAAAACATAACTCATGAGTTATGTTTCAGATCGTGTCTATCTCACTTTGAGTCATTTTGACAGCTTTACAAGAAAAATGTCTTCCTCCGAAACAAGAGAGTAGGCTCTTCCTTTCTCTTTCCCTGTGATTCTCATACTGAGAGGTGAGGACCACGTTAGGAGGTCGTTGAAGACGCTGTGGTTGCTGCGGAAGGAGGAATGGTTTCTCCAGTAGAGCTCCCTGCAAAGCTTAGTAATGTAGAGCCAGCAGCCGCGGTAGAGGAAACATCTAATCTGTGGCACCCTCGATTTCTCATCCTTTTCAGAGCAGTTACTGTGTAGGTTTGAATCTTTTTGTTTTCTGAGTCAGCCTTGGACGCCTTTCTCTAAGACTGACAATTGCTATCTCTAGTGAGTTATTTTAGGGCGGGCATATTTTAACATAAAATTTTTTTCTGATACAAAAGTAATGTGTATGCTTGTTAGAGACGAATCTAAAGAAAGAATGAAAATCCATCTTCCCTCCATGTAGCACAGAGCTAATCTCTGCTGGTATGTTTATGAATTTCCTTTCGGTATTGAAAAATGCATATAACATGTAAGGTGTTTAAACAAACTTGAGAGTCATATGTACAGCTTGGTATACAATTTTCTTTCCTCATTTAACATGGTATCACAAGTAATTTCTTGTGTCTTTAAATCTTGGAAAGTAGATTTGCAGTAACTCTACCTTGCTTTATTATCCATTCCCACACTGTTAAATTTTGGTTGTTTCAGATCCTTTGTTAATATCAATGATGTTGTGATGAACTTTTTTGTGTATAAATCTTTGACTATATCTTTGCTAACTTTTTTAGGTTAGAACCCTAGAAATTGGGTTGCGAGGAGGGGGACTCACATTGCTGGAGTGAGTACAAATTGATATCACCTTCTAGGAATTTCTGTGAAGGGAATGCTTCCCTTTGACCCTTTAACTCACGTCCCAGTGCATTTGCTGAGCTTCCTCCCCTGTGAGTAGAGGTGAGCGGACAGTGTCACAGCAAAGGCCTCTCTGAATGTGCCTGATTGTTACAACTGCAGACTCAGAGTCTTTTCTCTGCTTCCCTTCTGTCTCCCATCCTCTATTGCCTCGTTCCCCCTTGCAGCAGTGTTTTTTGGAAATAGTTTGTTTTAAAATAAAAATGTAAAAAAAATAATTAAAAATAAAAAAATTTATTTTAAAATAAAAGCTATAGACTTTTTTTTTCCCGATTGACAAGCAATTAGTGATTTGCCATCCTTAAGTGAACAAGGCACAATATTCAGGGATTTGTTGCCTCTTAAGAGTGCAGCCATAAGTTCCTTATTCTTATCCATGTCACAGACAGAGATCAGATGACAAACTGTGTTCTGTTGAAATAAAGCCATTTTAATCCCTCATTTTAGACTCTTAGGGACCCAGCAAGCAGAAAGAGCTTTTGTTCAGCTTTGTATTCTAATGTTTGGGACCCTAACATTTGACTATAATTTAAATTCTTTGTTACCTTGCCTCTTTGAGTTTTTCATTCATTCATTTACCTTTTCTTCCTTTTTTTTTTTTTTGTTTTTTTCTTCATTGTGTCTCATCCTCTGAGAGGTATCAGAGTTTCTCATTTCTCTAGTTTGCTAATTGTTACATATTTTAAAAGGATCCTTCTTTCTGGTCTCTTGTCTTTTCTGTGGTTTACCTGGTCATTTTTTTAGAGTACTTCATCCCTCAGGAATACAGTGAGAATCAGTTTTTCTTGGACGAAATAAGCTGTTAAGAGGGTATAAGAATGATTCTCATATAGTTAACTCTTGATCTGAGTAATATAAAAATAATACATAATCCTCAGAATACTCAGTTATCCTTTTTAGGTATTCACCAAGTTGCCCCCTCATGCTGGAACCAAATACCTCTGTCTTTCCCCAGTCCTGGGACAGTTTTGCATCAGGTGATGGAGCAGGGCTGACATGCAGCCAAATGTTCGTTCCACTTGTTCAAAAGTACCTGTTCCACCTACCCTACCAGGGAGATGTCTTTGCCTGCGGCACCAAGGTCCTTTACTTAACTGGCAACATGTTATTTGGGAAGGTGGGAAGTACACTAGACCATTGTTTCCTTCTAACCAGCTTTGTCTGTGGCCAACTCTGGTTATTGGCAGTCCCTAGACGCTGTGGGTACTGGACCAAATGGGCAATCACGTGGGAGATAACCAAGAGCTGACTTGCTGTGCATAGGAATAGGGAATGTCAAAGGACCTAGTTCACACATCCTGGGCTGTTCCCTCCTCCAAGGCAGTGGTACTTGCTGCCTTAAAAGGTCATTCTGTGCTCTGACTGAATGGAGATAGATAGTTAATCTCATACCCTCCAGATTGAACTCAAAGCATTTGCCCTCCTTGCAACTTCCTTGTTTTGTTTTGTTTTGTTTTTGTTTGCGGTACGCGGGCCTCTCACTGCTGTGGCCTCTCCCGCTGCGGAGCACAGGCTCCGGACGCGCAGGCTCAGCGGCCATGGCTCACGGGCCCAGCCGCTCCGCGGCATGTGGGATCCTCCCAGACCGGGGCACGAACCCGTATCCCCTGCATCGGCAGGCGGACTCTCAACCACTGCGCCACCAGGGAAGCCCAACTTCCTTGTTTCTAATTCTTGAATTTTTCTCTCGCTCGATAGGTAGCCTGTTGCCTTTCTGCCAGCATAAGCTTCCAGAGCTGCTGAGTTTACGGTCAGCATTATTATAAGCGTGATGTGTGGTTCAGATATTCCTGAGTTGGAGAGGCTCCTTATATTCTACTCCTGTTTCCCAGAGATCTCCCTTCTCAGGCTGCAACATGCTGGGGCAGAGTTGGGATTCTGACTACTCAGACCACCAGGGTATCTATTAAGTCCTGGATAAGAATCCAAAATTTGAGCTTAGTGAGCTAACAGGGCTGAAAAGAAATAGGAGATTGAGGCACAGGTAGTTTTAAAGAAGGTACATTTATCCGGTTGGTTGGGGTGATGGGAGTATAGTCTGTGGACTTCGTATTTTGCTTTTTCCTAAACTCAGTTGTATAGTGTGTTGGAGGATCAGAGGAGTGGGTTGGTGACCTGGGTTCTGGTTGTGGTCAACAGCTGTGTGTCTTTGGGCCAATCACTTAACTTTTCTGGACTCCTTTCTTTACCTGTAAAATTAGGAGTTTGAATTAGATGTGCTGTAGGGGCCCTCCTAGTGTAGCATTCTGTAATACATCCCACCGTTTCTTTATGTGGCATTTTCCCTTGGGTGCTGTGTACCTTCTGCTTCATCGCACACTCTCATCCCACCCCCAGCCCTGGGAATGGAGGCTGTGCGTGAAAGGAAGGGGGCGAGGGAAACAGGATGACACACGGTGTCCTCCTGGCCTCGTTGACTAGGGAGAAGCCTGCTCCCTCCATCTGGAGCTCCGCTGGAGGTCAAAATACTCTTCTCACCAGAGTTGTACTATGTGTGGCCTTAGGGAACTCACATTTCTATTCAGTTCACTATTTAACAGTAAAGAAAGAAGAGAAATCTTTATCTTCACCCACATCGCCAGTGCTGTAAGGCTTAATAAGGGAAAAGTACAGAGTAGAAATGAGGCAACTTTTGCCAAGTTCTGTAAATGGGAGGATGTTGGTGGGGGGTGAGGAGGGGGAAGAATGTTTCTCAGTTTAAAGATAGGAGAAATTAAGGCTGTGCGATAGAGAGAGAATTGGATAGAATTGGATACTTGAAAAGGAAAACATTAAACCAATAAGTTAAAAATATTCTCTTTTTTGGGCTTCCTGGGGGGCGCAGTGGTTGGGAGTCCACCTGCCAATTCAGGGTACGCGGGTTCGTGCCCCGGTCTGGGAGGATCCCACGTGCCGCGGAGCGGCTGGGTCCGTGAGCCATGGCCACTGAGCCTGCGCGTCCGGAGCCTGCGCTCTGCAACGGGAGAGGCCACAGCAGTGAGAGGCTCGCGTACCGCAAAAAAAAAAATATTCTCTTTTTTTATGGTGTCAGGACTGCCTAAGAAAATTTGAGGGGTCCACTGTGTTAACACATTGTTCTCCATCTGTGGGTCCTCAGACAAGGTTAACTCCCAGGGAGACTTGAGAGGTCTCAGGGGCCTGCCTCTGTATAACCCTGACCTGCCTGGGACTTGGTCCTGCTTACCTTTGCCTGGCCACCGGTGAGACGGGACATGTGCAAAATGTAAAGTTTGTATTTTATAAACTGCTGAGAGACATTTTTCCCATTTCCGATATATCCATTCCCTGTGACCTGGCAGGAAATACATTTTCCATTCCATCCTTGTGCTTAGTTTCAGTCCCAAAGGGGTATAGTGTATTGGCTTTTCTTTGTGTAGCACAGATTTATTTGTACCAAGTATGCTAAACTTGAGGCTCTTTTCACAATAATCACTTCGATGTAGACGTGAGCCCCCATTTTCTACCAAATTGGGGGCATTTTGTTGATGTTTCAGAAAAAATGACCAGATAGCCAAAAGAGAGGCTAAAGTATATTTCTCTGCCCCCTCCTAGACGGACCCTAACTTTATCTAAAATGTTGACATCTTTTGTTAAATCTCATAGAGCCAACTGGAGCCCCAGTCAGCTGGCTTAGTTCCTGTCTAATCAAGATCTGTACGTTTGGCCCTGGAGGTTGGGTCAGCCTGAGCCGTAGCACACATGGCTCCCTCTGAGTTCTCGGATACAATGAGCAAGACTAAAGTTGGCTCAGAAAAGGAACAGAAGATGACTTGGGGTTAGTTTTTCCTTTTTTAAATGTTATACAAGTGCAGAGAGTTGGCTGCCATCCCCCTCTCAAACCATCAGCAGAGCTTGACCTTGGCCAAGATTTTGCCTCATCCTCTCGGCATTTTAGCATCGAGTTGCGTTTCAGCCGTGGAATGCTTAACCAAAAGCACATGCTGTAGTGGTAGTTTCCAAAGAGCAAGTTTTTGCAGGAAGTCCGCAGCGTGTTTTCTCAAAACAACAGTTTTCTCCGAACCGCCAACCCAATAAACCCCCAAATGGTGATTCTTTGGTTTATTTGTACACAAAGCTGGGATTTTTGTTGCTGTTAATAATACTTTATTGGAGTACAATATAATGAACATATAATAAAGTGTACAAATTTTAAAAGTACAGCTCAGTGAATTTTTACAAATGTATACACCCGTGTAATTATTAAGGGCTGGAGTTTTTTATATTACATGAAACATACATCCTGGTGATGTACAGCTTGGCGTTGGGAGGTTGTCCATTCATCTAACTGAGCAGATTACTGTAACGCAGCAAATCCAGGTCAAAATGCGGTAACATTTGGTGCTTCTGAGTCTGGGCACTTTGCCCTTTTGTCACACCTAGGGGACTTGGGTGCTGCAAAGCTTGGTGATGTTTGTTTTTAACAAGTTACTTTTAAGAATAGGTAATATGTGCACATAGTACAAAATTTCTTTTTAAATGTATAATGAAAAAGGAATCTCCTCCCCGGTCCTTTCCCTCCCTGACAATAACCACTGTTACTATTACTTCTTCATTGTGCGTCCTTCAGAGAGAGACAGAGACAGAATGTGAATGTGTGTGTGGCGGGGGGGGTTGGTTTTTTTTTTTAAGTCTCAGGTTTCTTCTTTGATTGCTAAATAAGAATTTCTCTGCCCTTCTCCCCATACTCTAGGCTCTAGTCTAGGGCATTTGTGCAGCCTCAGTAGGATTAATCCTATTTGTCTTGTACTGTAAAGTTCATACTCTGGATCTGTCGTCTGGCTTCAAAGTCCGTGGTTCTCACAGGATTGGCCATGAGTTGATAATTGTCTAGGCTGGGTTTTTTGTTTCTTTTTCACAGTCCAGGCCTTTTATTTTCTTTACACCCATCATGCCATGAATTCATAGGGAATGGGCTCCAACAGTTCAGGCTCCTTTCCATTGGTTCTCACGAAGTGTGCTTCTCTGGGTGGAGCAGGCTGGTGCTTCAGTTGAATCCAAGTACCTTTCTCTTTGGCTTCCTTCTTTTTCTGATCATTTTCCTTCACCCGTTTCAGGAAGCTATCTCGGCTCTTAGAGTGCTTAATATGCTCGATATGCACGTTAATTCTCTTGGCAAGAATCTTGCCCTTAACCTGTTTGTTTACAATGATGCCAACAGCATGCTGGGTAACATTTTAGACTCTCCCAGTTTTGCCATGGTAACATTTGCGGGGCATTCCTTTTCGAACAGTGCCCATTCCCTTGATATCTACAATATCACCTTTCTTGTAGATTCGCATGCATGTGGCCAAAGGAGCAACTTCGTGTTTTCTAAAGGGCCTAGAGAACATGTAGCGGGTGCCCCTCCTCTTTCCCTTTGTGTTGATCATTTTGGCGAATTACTGGAAGATGGCTGTTCCGGCCGAAAAGAAGTAGGCTGGGTTTTTTACATTAGGCTTTCTACTTCTTTTAATATATATTTGAAATTTTCTGTAATAAATTTTTTTAAAATTCTTATTTCTTTAGCAGTAGCTCCTGCAACACACCTGTCTGCTTAAGTTTTGCGTTTGTTTTAAAGTAAGGTTTAAATTGCAACCTAAAAGCAAACCATAGATGGATCTCTAGATAGTCCCATCCTCCGCCCCCTACATCCATCCAAATCAGTCATTCAAAATCCCAAAGTTACAAACATGAACGAGGATGATTATTCACTTTCAAAAGCCATCCTTCTTTTTTTTTTTTTTTTTTTTTTTTGCGGTACACGGGCCTCTCTCTGTTGTGGCCTCTCCCATTGCGGAGCACAGGCTCCAGACTCACAGGCTCCGCGGCCATGGCTCACCAGCCCAGCCATTCCACAGCATGTGGGATCTTCCCGGACCAGGGCACGAACCCGTGTCTCCTGCATTGGGACAGGCGGACTCTCAACCACTGCACCACCAGGGAAGCCCCATCCTTCTTTTTAAACATAAGGTTGACTTCAAATTTATTTTGAAAAGCCAGCTTCTCTGGCAGGCAAAATTTCATTTGATTTGTACACTAAGTTTCTCAAGAATGTAAATCTCATGCAAAACAGAGGGCTTATATTCAGCCTTGAAAAGTATTTTATACAATATATGGGCTGAAGAGCCAGGGAAGGAAGAACCTCTCAGACCCACCCTCAGCTGGGGAGAAAGCATAGTTTGCATGGTTTGGCCGCACCTCCTAGCGGCCACCTTATTTTGTACTCCTCTGTGACAGGTGGATGAGGGGTCAGGTCTTCTCCAGATCAGAGATTCCCAAAAGATACACAGCCCGGGGAAAGGTTTTCCAATTCAAATCCCATATGGTTTCCCTAGGGCCATTTTATCCTTGATGTCCTTTCATGCTCTCTACTTTGTCTTGCTGTAATCTGATCACCCAGGGCCTCTCCAGTTATCATTAAATATATTCCCACGGGTCAGGGAGCTCCCTTTGAGCACCCCTTTAGAGCAGCTGTCACATTTGAGCAGCATCTGTTTTCTGACAAGCTTGAAGACTGAATGAAGGAAGTCACTGAGTCTTTCCCAGTGGAAGTGCATGACACAAGTAACCTTTGGGACTGCGATCAGGATGCTGTGAGTTGAGTGGCCTGGCAGCTCGCGTGTGCAGGGAGAGGTGGGTGATTCCTAGATGGGGCAGTGGATCTTCATGGTCTCAGCCCTGTGGTCCATGCAGGGTCCTAACACTAGAATGGTTCCCTAAGCCTTTGGCTCCAGCTCTTTCTGGGCAGGGAAACAGAACGAGGCAAGACGCCTGGTGTGTTTTAAATAGATTTTGCTTGCTGCAGCCAATAAGCCCAATAGCTTGGGAGGTGAGTGACCCTTCCTGAGAGATTTCTGTTGCACCATTTCTCCGGCCTCCAGCCCCACAAGTGCCGACCACCCCCTCCCTTCCTGCTCCTTCCCTCTGACCTAACTCCCTTGCTTTCTGGATGCTTTCTGTTCAGCCCTTTCTGGTTTTAGTATTTATTACACTTCTATTGGCTTTCGCTCTCTGCTTTTTCTTTCCCTGAAGCTGTTTTTCCTCATGCGCTGTATCTTTTCATCTCTTGGAGTCTTGTTTCTGTCCACTCTCTCAAGAGCACATCTCCATCTTCTGCTCCTTGTCCGACGCTGTCATGGCTTCTCAATTGTCCCCTTGCCCCAACCTGGGCTTTATTGACCCTGGCAAGAAAGAATGGCGGGTGGAGGAATCCACCTTGAGCAATCCCAGTTGTGGGACAGGTAGTGGCTCCAGTCTGGGAAGTGGACCTTAAAGATGGCAGCTGTTTCTGGACACGGTGGCAGTGCAGTAGGCAAGCCAGAGGAGGAATCAGAGATGACAGGAGGGGTGGAGTGGCCCAGTACCCATCGCAGGTGACAGTCAGAAAAGGAGGTGGAAGAGGAAGGCCAGGTGGAAGCTGGATGTCGTGAGGGAAAGCTGACGAGGAACTGGCACCGGGGGAGAAAACCAGGGATGTGGGACCCTGCCAGAGATGCTGCAGCCCAGCTCTGCTGAGCAGAGGCAGGCAGAGTGGGGTTGGGGCCAGGAGAAGAGAGCACCTTAGAGACCTTTTCTCCCCACTCTTCTCTGGCCCTTTTGTTCTTTCTCTTTCATGTTTCTGTCTTCATGTTATATTAGCAGCAGAAAACAATACAAAACAAAAGGCAGTCTGGTGACTTCCCTGGTGGCGCAGTGGATAAGACTTTGCGCTTCCAATGCGGGGGGCCTGAGTTCGATCCCTGGCCAGGGAACTAGATCCCACATGCATGCTGCAACTAAGAGTTCGCATGCCCCAACTAAGGAGCTGGCAAGCCTCAACTAAGTAGCCCATGAGCTGCAACTAAGGAGCCCACCTGCCACAACTAAGGAGCCCATGTGCCACAACTAAGGAGGCTGCCAGCTGCAATTAAGACCCATTGCAACTAACTAACTAAATATTAAAAAGAGGGGGGGAAAAAAAAAGAAGAAAAAAAAAAGAGGGAAAAAAAAGGCAGTCTGTCTTTGAAAGGGAATGGCGAGATCTGGAGGATTTAAGGCTGGATGCACTTCCGCCTATGCTGAACTCTTAGGTCCTTTGCCTGTCTGGCTGCTGGGGCCATGAAGGCCAGCCCCTTAATGGAGCACCTTGAATAAAGGCCCTGTACCAGCTTGACAGTCCAGCTGGAGTGCCACCAACAGTAGGAGTGGTGGCACTCCCCAGCAAGGGCAGCCAGCAGTAGTGTGCACCCGCAGACCCCCTCCAGGCACACAGGGCAGCCAGGGGAGCAGGGATGTTGGCTAACCCAGCCAGAGGGCTTGGGCTGAGGGGTGGCTTCCAGCGAATGATGCCAGCCCCATCATGGACTCCTCCCCTGCTAGGAACTAAGCTGCAGAGGGGCCTGTGCTCGAAGAAAGAGAAAGGAAAACTCTTGCTTAAAAAAGTTTTTAATTGAAGAGGTAATAAATGCACGTGGCAAAAAATTCAAAAGGTACAAAAGAATATATGCAGTGAAATCTCCCACGCCCGTTCACTGCGGGTTCCCCTTCTCAGAGGTGTCCCTGGATGTAACAATTTCTTGAACATTCTTCCAATTTCTCCTTTTCAGTTTGCTGTATTCTGGAAATTTTCAGATTCTTCATGCAGTGGAACATTTTAAATTGTCTGGGTGTATATGTATGTATGTAATATGGGCCGGGGGACCCAACGATAATAAAGAAAATTGTATCTCAGTTTATTGCCAATAATTCTTGCTGGGGCAGGGAATGGTTTAAAAAATTAAAATAAGTAAACAGAATCCTAAAATACCAGCACTAGAAAGGACCTTTCAAATTCTTTTGTACCAAAGATCTTATTTGAAACATAAGTAAGGGGTCACCAAGCTAGCCTATGGTACACCTAGGACTAAAACCCAGGTTCCCTACCTCCTAGTCATCCCCGTTGCCCGAGAACATACTAAATGCTCTGTCTTTAGGTAGTGGCCTTTGTAAAGGTATGTGATTCAGAAATGGAAGGAAAGACAAATGCTTGGTCACGGATTTAGAAATTTCCTCCACTGGACACAAATATAGGGAAAGAAATCAGTAATTCCAGGAAAAACCTGAAGTCCAATTCCAACTGAAAAATAGCATGTGCGTGCACACACACACACACACACACAGACACTGGCACTGGCAGAAGACAGAAGACGGACGTCCGTAAAGTCTATTGTCTGTCTCTCCTGCTGAGTCCAGCAGAGGCTGTGAGAGGTGGCACGACCCCCCGCTCTGCTGAAGAACCCGCGGCCCTTGGACTCACTGTCACTGGGATGCAGGTAGAGGCAGGCATCTTTGGGCAAGCGAAAGAAATGCCAACCTAGACTAGAGGAAGAGGACAGTCTGTGCAGGGACATGGGGACAGGGATGCCAAGGGAGAGCAGAAGTTGTGCCTGGCCAGGCCACCATGGAGCCCTGCCACCACTGGTCCCAGGAGCACTGGCAGCCCCAACTGTTTCTACCACCTACCAGGATGAAACACCCCAAGATTTATGTGCTGACAAAACGGCAGCATGATTTTAAAAATTCTCTCTGCTTTCACATCAGCTCCAGACACTGTGTACAATTTCAGTGTCCAAGCCAGACTGATGGGCCTTTTGATCGCTTCAGAGGGTGACTCCAGTGAGACGGGACACGTATGACTATAAACATTGGCTGTAGAAACCCTCAATTGCTTTGAAATGGTAAATTTCCAGGCAAAGTGGATCTGATGTCACACGCCTCCTGCATTAACAGCTTTTTCTTCCTCTTCAATTATTTTGGCTGGTAAGGGAGTGGAAATTACACTTCAGAATATATCGATGGGTATTTTCAGCCTTGCTGAGAGCTTCAAATTATATACCAATCCTGGGAACATTCCCTTAGTTTCCACTTCCCAGTTTCTCAAGGAAAATGGAGGTTTCGATTATAGGCACCATTAGATGGAAGGAAATGCAGGACCAGGACCACGGGTCTCTTTTCAATTCAAATGCTCTCTGGTCTTATCACCTGACCTATTTTTGAGCCAAATTTTGTTCGGCCCTAGGTGTAGAGGTCCATCCTAACATGTACGAGATGATGAGGTTCTTGATAAAAAGACGAGTATGTCTAACAGCCTGGGTCCAGGGCTTGAATCAGGGCATCTGACAGGCAGGGGGAAAAAAAAAAGCCAGTTCTGTCTCTTCATCTTCACACAGGGATCCAAAAGTCCTGATCTCTGGTACACACGGCCTCTCCCCCGTGCTTAGGTGCTGGGTACACGGGCAGCCTCCCAGCTGCGTCTTTGCCCCAGCTGTGTTCTGGTTTTCTCTTCTCGACCTGACTGGCCTCTTCTGCTCTTCACCTGAGGACCAGACCTGGATTTACAGCTCCCTTCCTTGGCAGACCACAGAGAACTCAAGTTCAACTGAACAAGTCTCCCGAATCTGCTCCACGTCCTGTGTCCCCATTTCAGTTAGTGGTTACCTTACACCAAGGTACTTGTCTCCTACGCGAGAAATGTACATGTTATTCTCAGATCCTTTCTCTCGCCTCCACTCCAACTGATCCCCAAATCCTCTGAGTCTAACCCTCTTTCTCTTCTGCTCCAGTGTTTCTGCCCTAACCCAGGCCCACAGCACTGCTTGCTGGGACTGTTGCAAAGTCATTGTAATCCCCCACCACTACTCTCCAGCCTCTTCACTAAAATTTATAACTGATCCTGTCATTCCCTGTTACAAAATCTTGGGTGGCTCTCCGTGGCTTACCAGAATAAGTCCAAACTTCTTACAAAAGCATACAAGACATCTGTTAACTGGCCCATCTACCTCTCTAATCTCGTTACCATCACCACTCCCTACCCAGTACACACCAGCCGCTGACCATTTCCTGGTCTCCCTCCCATACACTTCCACACGTTAGTTCCTTTCTTTGCTCTTCCTCTGTGCAGAATGCCCTTCCACATCTTGTCCACCTGCTTATCCTTAATACTCAGCTCTCCGATGACTCCTTCCTTGGATGGCGTCCCCTTTGTGTTCGACTAGAGTTCTGTTATACCCTTTTGTGACCATCTGTGCCTGTATCCCCATGATCAGTTACCCGGCTCCTCGGGCGGTGGAATCAGGTTTTGTTCGTTTTTGTATTCTTGGAACCCAGAAGTGCTTGGCGTGGTAGGCATTCGAGAAGGAAAGGGAAGAAAGGGACTGGAAATACCACCCTAATGGGCAAACAGGCATTGGCTTACCATCTGAGTGGGCTAGGTGGCATTTTAGTGGGACAGAAAGGGGGGTGGCAACCAGCCTGCTGCCCTAGATACTTATTCATTCATTTACTCATCGCACAGATACTTAGTGAGAGCTGCCATGATGGCCCATGCTGTGCTAGAATCTGGTGATACACAAAAGAAGGCTGCCAGGCCCAGAGGAACTCCCATTCGAGGGCAAGAGACAGGCATGTAACAGGCAGTGGCCTGACATTTTGGGCCAGCTGGTCTGCTCTGAGGATCTTTGCCACTCAGCTCCACAGAGGCTGTGGAGGAGGGGAAGGGGCGAAGGAGACAGGCAGTGAGATAGGGAGGTCAGGTAGGCCTTGCAAAGGGCTCTGCCTCCAGGACCAATTCTGCTGACCGGCTGGCTTTATTTATGCATTTCTCCTTTGTAGGAATTCCTTGCTGTTAAGAAAAAGCATGTGACACATTTCTAATTAGCCCTCTAACTCTGCAATCCTATTATTCCCAAATGTAGCAGCTGGGTCATTTCATGATCAGTAATAACTTTTGTAGTTCCTGCAGTTATTCACCAGATTGGGATCATTCCTTCCCTGACTTCTGGTGGAACCACAGAGGATTTTCTCATCCCCTCATCTGGGGCAGCGGGGTTTGGCTCCCGGCCCCATGGTTGGGGGGCAGCCAGCTGCTCCTGTGGAAGCGCTGGGAGGGAACCTGGGTTACTCGCTACACCGGCCCACACTGACCCAGACGAGTTGCGCCCTTTCTCTGGGTTCTAGTCCTGCACCATCTCTCAGGTGCTTGACTTAAGACAGAAATGCATGCTGCACTGAGTACCCTGCCCATCTTCTTCCCTCCTTCCTTCCACCAACAAATACTAAATGAAGGACTTCCCTGGTGGCGCAGTGGTTTAGAATCCGCCTGCCAATGCAGGGGACACGGGTTCGAGCCCTGGTCCGGGAAGATCCCACATGCCGCGGAGCAACTAAGCCCGTGCGCCACAACTACTGAGCCTGCGCTCTAGAGCCCGCGAGCCACAACGACTGAGCCCATGCGCCACAACTGAAGCCCGTGCACCTAGAGCCCATGCTCCACAACAAGAGAAGCCACTGCAATGAGAAGCTCACGCACCACAACGAAGAGTAACCCCCGCTGGCTGCAACTAGAGAAAGCCCACGAGCAGCAGCAAAGACCCAGTGCAGCCAAAAATAAATAAAATAACAATAAACTTACATTAAAAAAAATACTCAATGAGCATGGACTATATACACCAAGCAGTGTTCTAAGCACTGGGGAGACAGATGAACAAAACATACAAGAACCCCTGCCCTCATGGGGCTTATACTCCAGGGGCAGAAACTGATATAAAAAGCCACGGTTCTCAGACAAACAGAATGATGACTAATAAAGAACTGAGTTCCTTTCAAAGAGCCAGGTCCTCAACTTGATCTATAATGGTTCGTAGAAACTTAACTTATAAAAACCTTTTCCTTAGATACGCTGGTGCATTAAGTGGGGACAGTGGGTAGCATACCTGCCACCTGGTGGCTGGGTGACCTCTGCAGCCATCAGTCTCTTCATCTGTGAGATGGAGAGGGTGGAGCCTTCCTCACAGGGTCGTCGTGAGTGTTCTGAGATGGTGTATTGGCACAGTGTCTGTTTCATGGTAACGTACATTCTGTTCACCATCCCTGGCTCCTCTTTCCTGCTTCGAGCAGACATGGGAGTCCAATCAGTTCCCTTCAGCCTCCTTCTGGACCCCTGCTGCAGATGCAGACAGGACAAGAGGCTCCTGAGGTGCCCCAGAGTCTCGAGGGTAATGGGTAAGCCAGCGAGAATGGACACCCAGCAGAGGCTGCGGCCGTACACTCTGCCTCTCCCCTCCCCCCCAGCCCCACTGAGCAGAGGCTCTGGAAGAGGCAGCCATGCGCCTGTGGGGCAGGACAGTCATCCCTGTCGGAACCTGGGTGTGGCTGAAGAGGCCTGTCTGGGGTCTGTTCTCCTTCGCGGCCCAGGTGAGCAGTCCCCCGCAGGTGCCCTGGCGGGCCCTTCGGGAGTCCCCGTCACCCCAGCAGCCAGCAGCACTGCCTGTGAGAGTGGGCCTCCAGGGGACGCCAGTGGTTACCAAGCACTGGATTTTACTTGCTTCATTTCATCCTACCTTTCCCAACAATGCTGCAAGTTAAGGGCTGTCACTGCCCCATTTTACCGTTGAGGAAACTGAGGCTAAGAGAGGGAGTAAGAATTTGCCCAAGCCACTCTAACATGTGACGGAACCAGCATGTGAATTCAGGCTGTCCAGCTCCAGAGCTCGGGCTTCACACTGACCTATACCCTTTCTGCCCTCTGTTAACAACCCCAACCCCCAAATCCGCACATCAAATTCACAGGAGCAGACAGCTCCCTGGGACCTCTGGGAGCGCCGGGGCCACAGGGCACTCTGCCCAGCTTACCTGAGTGCTGGCTTCAGCGGCTTTAAAGAGAAGGGGACCGTGCCTGAGAGCAGTGACAAGGGAGACAACTGCAAGTCCAAAATGGCACAGCTGGAGGGACCTTGGAGGTCATCTCTCGGCAACCCTTCTTTTACCGAAAAGAAAACGGAGGTCCAGAGAGGGAAGTGAGGTGCCTACATGCAGAACTTCTACCACCCTGCAGACTGCCCAGTGGGCTCAGAAGCCCGGCACTGGTGCCCAAACACCGGCATGGAAAATGGATTCGAACCCAGTCCCTCCACCCACCTGTTGTATGACTCTCAGCGATCGAGGGCTTCACTGAGCCTCAGCGTCCTCTCCTGCAGGTCGCGGGGGCTTTAGAGATAATGTGTGTGAGATGTCAGCACAGCAGCTGGCACCTGCTAGGTACTCAGTGAACTGTAGCTATTATTATCACTCTTGTTGGTTTCGAAGTTCAATGATGTTAGGCAACACTACCTCTCTTAGGTGTTGCTTTGATTCTGTGGTTCTGCTAGCTAGGCCCAGAGAGGGAACAATGTTCACAGCCACCTCTGAACGCTGAAATCCATCTCAGGGAGGGCTAAGGCTCAGCTCTGTGCCTCATTGGGATTAGAATCTGGAAGAATGACCGTGGGCTGTAGCCGAGGTGGCAGCTGCAAGTTCCCAGCTCTTCCAGCGTGCCTGTGCCTTGAGACCCATCACTCAGCCTCTGTCTATATCAAATTTCTGTGAGTCCAGTGAGCGAGGTAATCACCTGCCACCTTACCTCCACCACCCACACCCAGGGAAGTTTATTGTGCTCATTTAAGGAAGGGCTAGCTATGAAGTCTAACACCTTCCAGAAAGGCTACACTCCTAGGGGTTTTGGGGGGTTTTCTTCGTGGTGGGGGGTGAGTGGAGAAGACTTCTCTCTGAGACAGAGCTACCTGGCGGTGACAATTTGCTGCAGATGTACAGCATCCTCACCACTGAGCTCTGAGGAATAAGGGGTAAGACTTGTAGAAACCTGCCAAGTTCCAGCTCCTTCTTCCCTCCCTCTCCTCATGGAGCCCTCCTTCTGGAGCCATCAGTAACCCATCAGACTGAGTTCGGTTTGGCATGGTCCAGCTTCATCCTCCATGCCTAGGGGTGACTCTGGAGCCTCTCACTATGGGTTGATGTGATGTCTTTGGATCCCACATCCTCTCACCTGGTTCTTTCAAGACCAAAGGCAGCTAGACCTAATAGACCAGGCTGGGATGAGAGGAGCAGCCTATATCAACAAAGGGTCATTCCCCAGGTCTTCCCACCTGGCTGACCTGAGAGCCTGTATGGGGGTAGGGACACCAGAAGGGCAGTGCCCTTACGTTTCCTCGTCATCTAGAGATGGCTGTGGGGCCTGATTCCTAAGGAGCAAGTCTCCCTAGCTTCCCACAGAGGACATGACCACTGGGTCTGCCCCATGATTGCTGCAGAAACAAGCCAGTGGCTTGACAGGGGTTATCGTGGTCTATGGAAATGAATCCTGGTTCCCTACTGCAGTCTAATTAAACTCCCCAGGCAAGGGAGACCTGGGAGAGCAAGGCTGGCCTGCATCTCCACACCATCTCCTATTGCTCCCGACTGCCACGCAGCTCATGCCTCAGATTCCCTGATATTCTTCTTTTTTTGCGGTACGTGGGCCTCTGACTGTTGTGGCCTCTCCCGTTGCGGAGCACAGGCTCCGGACGCGCAGGCTCAGCGGCCATGGCTCACGGGCCCAGCCGCTCCGCGGCATGTGGGATCTTCCCGGACCGGGGCACGAACCTGTGTCCCCTGCATCGGCAGGAGGACTCTCAACCACTGCGCCACCAGGGAAGCCCGCCCCGCTATTCTTATAGATTTCTTTGTGAGGCCCTCTTTTACGTGTCCCCTTCTTTCTAGGGTCACTTTCTTGGTAGGGCCATTTTTGGACTTGTCCTCGTGGTTAGTCTTCTGAGTGAGGAAAGGGTATTGCAGTTAAAACAATGACTTTTCTGCAGCAAAAAACCCATTCAGGTTTTCTTCCTTCAATTCACTTCACTCCAACCGAAGTGTACTGAGCAGCTATTACAAAAGTGCTTCAGTCCTGAGTGCTGGAGAAACAGGGAAATGCTGATGGGGGTGGTTGGGGGAAAGCATGAACTGTGACCTCACCATCTGCCTGATTCCCGAGGTAGCTTCATTCAGAGGCCAGGACCTAATGTGGTCCTTCAGATGAGCCAGTGCCCAGGAGTACCAGCAGGATGCAAACAGCCTGACAACCCTGTGTCTCACATGAAAGGGCTTCCTGAGTCCAGACTCGCCCAGCCTGACCAACTTCAACTCCCACCAATAACTTCCCAGCATCCTGGGCCGTGGCACCGCCAGGTAGATCTCTTCCTTGAAAACATCAAGTACTTTCATCCTCTGGACCTTTGCTCATGCTGTTCACGCAGCACATCCTGCCCTGTCCTCCCTTTCCTGCCTCTTAAGAATTTATTCAAAGGAGTTATCTACCTTCTGTGAGAAGCCTCCCCCTAAGACCACCTCGCAATACAATATTTTTCCTCTGTGATCCCTGCTTAGTTTGTTTATTTCACATCTGAGTGTCTGTTCTGTCCCTGACACTGTGCTGATCTCCTAGAACTAATTTAGCCCACCTTGCCTTCTGCCCGGAGTTGAGAGTAGTTCACATCAGATTCTCAGTGCCACCAGGGCTGGAGCACAATCTCAATGATTTCTGTGTCCGTGTCTCTCAACACGGTGTTTTGCACTTTGTTCAAAGTGTCAGACGGAGAGGTGGTTTCTAGACTGGGCTCTGCCCGCTAATTAGTCGTGTGGTCTCCAGCGAATCTTCCAGCCTCTCTGGCCGCCTTCCTTCTTCCTGATGAAATGGTGATGATAATACCCCAGGGTTGTCCAGGGGACAACGAGGCGGGGTGGAAAGAAGCATCATGAAAGCTGGGAGCCCCAGGCCAACGGAAGAGGGGGGGGTGGTTGTACCCCCATTCTCCTTTCACTGGCTATGAAACAGCGTCTCTTCCCCTTCGCTCTCTTCGAATGTCAAGTGCACCAGCTTCCAATCCCTCCTCGGGGCGGGACCTCCGGCGGCTCGGAATCCTAGGCTGCGGAGGATTCCGGTGCAAACTCCAGACTCTCCTCCCGCCCAGCCGTCCCTTTCCAAAGACACGCCGAACACACCTTAAACCCTGTTCCAGAGCGCAGTTCAGAGCGCAGTCCAGAAAGGCAGCTCCGCAGCGCGGGCCCGGGCCGGGGTCGCGCATCTCCAACCGGTGACTCAGGGCCGCTCGGTCCGGGGGTGGGTGGAGGTAGGCGGGACAGACCAGGGCCGCGCGCGGGCAGCCGCCAGGAGCTCGGTCGCCGAGCCGTTGGAGCCGAGACTGGCTCTGGCCCGTCGCCATTCCGCCGCGGGCGTCTGCCTCGCCGGGCCTTCCTCCGGCGCCGCTTTGCACCCGCTACGCTCCTCTCTCGGGGCGCAGCGGCCCCGCAGCCGGCCGGGGCTGGAGCGGGGGGCGGGCTCTGCGCGCGAATGAATGGGTGCCCGCGGGAGGCGCGCGCCTCGGACTGAAGGGCATTAGGACCGTGAGGATCGCTCCGTGCTCCTGTCTCTCCCTATCCCCCCCCCCAACCCCCCACCTCTCTCCTTTTTCTGCTCTGCGGGACTGAGCAGCCCGGCGCGAGCGAAAACAAACAGCTGAGGCTGCGAGTGCCCCCGCCCCGGCTCCAAGAGCACGCCGGCCCGGGCCCCTACTCCGGGCGCCCAGCCGCCCACCATGAGGAAGATCCGCGCCAATGCCATCGCCATTCTGACCGTAGCCTGGATCCTGGGCACTTTCTACTACTTATGGCAGGACAACCGAGCCCACGCAGCATCCTCCGGCGGCCGGGGCGCGCAGAGGGCCGGCGGGAGGCCGGAACCGCTCCGGGAGGACCGCACCATCCCGCTCATTGTGAGTACGCGTTGCGAGCCGAGCGGCCGGCCGGGGAGCCGCGGCGCGCGTCCTAGCCCCGCGCGGCAGCAGAGGGCGAGAGGCCAGGCCGGGGGCTGCGTGCCCGCCGCGCCCCGCCGGCTTTGTATACGTTGGAGCATTCCTGTCCGTTGTTATGGCAACCTCTGTCGGGCTAGCGGGGCCAGGGCGCACGGATGGAGGGAGGGTGACAACGGGTGGGGGTTGGGAGAAAGTACTGCAAGTTTGGTGGGCCCGGCGTGCACGCGCGACTGGGAACGTGGCGGCTCTCTGGGTGCTGCGCAGCCTGGGCCGGGGGCCGAGGGCCGAGGGCCGGGGGCCGAGGGCTAGGGGTTGTCCGCGTCTCATCCGCCCCCGAAGGCGGCTGGACCTTGCGCGCGGCGAGCCGGCAGTGGGAACCACACGCTGCTAAGCGCGTAGGTGGTTGTGCGCACCCCACTTCAGCCCCTCGGGGGCAAAGGACGTGGGGTGGGTGCGCTGGGTGAGGCAGGGTCGCTAGGGACTTGCTGGACTTTGAGCTCCCTTCTCAGTCCGGGTCAACTTGAACCTGGTTTTTGGGGGGCACGGAGGACTCCCCACTATCACCCCCGGGGTTCTTCGGGTCTGGGAAAGGTCTTGTCCTGAAGGCGTCCCACGCCCCAACACCAGTCCATCACGACGCGCTAACTAGCAGTGTCTGCGCCCAGGCTCGGAGATTGCCTCTCACGAGGTCAGCCCCGCGATGTCAATGCGAGCGGGGAAACCAAGGCGGCGGGGCACGGCGGAGGTGCGGGGGAGCCCCCCAGGCGCTCCGGGGACCTGGGCTGGGGCGTGCCTGTCGCCGCCTCCGCCCGGGCCCCGGGAGCCGGCTCTTTGTGGCAGGGGCACCTGTTGAGACGGGAGGCTCTGGAACCCGCGAGAGGCGCGCTCAGGCGGGCCGCAGTCTTCCGATGGGGGCGGATGGTGGGCGAGACTCTTGGGCGACCCGACTCGCAGGACAGACTGCTGGGCCCGGTGCAGCCTGGCCGGCGGGGGCCGGAAAGAAGGAGAGCAGAGTGAGGGGTTGAGGGTGGGGGAGTGGAGCAGGGTGGCCATTCTGAAACATCTGGGTCTGGGGAGGCAGGGGTGAGGAGCTCCTGGAGAGGCGCAGGGTCAGGAGGGCAAAGGCTTGTGTGGAGTAGACTCTGAGATCTTTGTGCCAAGGCAGCTGAGCCCCAGGAATACGGTGTGTTGTTTGTAGTGGCAGTTGTAGGCGTGGAAGTGCTCTCGTAGTCCCATCCTGCCCTAGATTCCCTTTCTTGTTACCTACCCGGAAAGAAGTGAAAATCCCCTGCAAAAGAACCATATTTCCAGGCTTTGCCTGAGGAGACCTTGGGGTTTGTGGGTTTTCCCCAGCCCCACTCCCCCATTGCCAGATCCCCGTCTGGTTGAGCTCTCTGGGGGTGAGCCTGATTAGGTGGAGTGTTCCCTTCTGGGCTGAGGGTCCCTGCCACTAAGACACTGTTTCCAAAGCACTTGTGGATGTTTGGACGGAAGGGCTGATGAGGGAAAGCCTCCTGTGTTAAAGACCCCAGAATGTTGGGATCTAGGTGGACAGATTCAAGTTGGAACTGGGCAAACCAGGAGTGGCCCCATACCCCCAGGGAGCTCCCACAGCAGGGACTCATCCAAGCTGCCCTGTTCTTACGCTCTGAGAGGGCCAGCTCTGGTCCAGGGTAGGCGGGCCTGGAGTGGCAGGGAAGAGGCAGGCTGCCCAGATGTTCTGTCCTTCTCTGTGGTGACGTGATGGAAGGAGGGTCTGAGCTGCAAGAGGAGGAGGGGAGAGAGGAGGGGGAATGGAAGGGAAGAGCACAGAGATACTAACTGCTGCTCAAAGCCTGAGGCTGGTCTCATCACAGGTGCCTCTGCTTCGGAATCCGGGAAAGCCACTCAGACTGAGAGCCTGGGAATGGTGCTGGGGGCTTGGGGGGGCATTGCTGGAGGTGGGCGGCACTCGTTTTGAGGGGTGGCAATGGCAGGTCATGGGGGCTGCAGTGAACATCCTCTCGGCCCTCTCCCTGTTCCCATGGGGTTTGACTTACTGCAGATTAAAAGAGGGCTGTGAACTGGAAGCCGAGTGAGTTTAAAGTGTGAAGGAGTATCGGGGAGCCAGGAATGGAGGTGCAGGAAGAGAGGGAGAGTGGAAGTTCCTGGGAGTGAGCCGCGAGCCTTCTCTGGCCACTCGGGGCATAGCCAGCTCCCTCGTTGTTCTTAGGCTTTAAGCCCTGAATGTCTGTTCCATAGGCATTGATCCCCAGTCACACCCTGCCTTTGACACAGCCTTGCATTGTATTCCCACATTCGGGGTATTTCGCTTCAGTGGGACTTCCAGTCATCGGCCTGTCTCCTCATTGAATGGAAGCTATCATGCAGGGACAATGCAGGAAGCTTCTTGCACCCCCACCTTGATGAGCACAGCAAGACTTAATAAGTACTGTTACACGAGTGAAGTAAGATTTCTGCCCAACTCTGGGAGCAATGATCCAAGCTTCATATCCCACTAATACTTTATTCCAGCTCCAGCTGACTATAACTAGAGAGCCAGGGGAATGTGTGTTCAGCTTCTCTGGGAGGTAAACCCTTTGTTCAACTTAAAAGGGGCAGGTGCAGCTGAAGATTTAATTTCTCTTTGAAATCTGTGGTTAACCTCTCACTGGTCTTCTTGCCATTCCAGAACACGTCTCTGTCTAGTTGGACCAGAATGCGCTGCATGTGGATTTTCAGATTCTTAGGGAATGATGTGGCTAGTCCGGCTGACAGAGGCTGAGAAAATTCAGACAAGCATCATCATCACTCCCCTGGGGAATCAGAGAGCTGAGCTGGAAAAGGGAGGGTCTGCCTAACAGCCTGGGCCAGGAGGCAGCTCCGTCTTCACAATGTCTGGGTGATTCCAAGCCAGCCAAGTTGTTTCTGGACCTTGGAGACAATTGTTTGGCATTGCAGGGTGTCGGCATGGCAACCGTATGGCCCAGATATCTCAGGGAGGTCCTAATTTTTAATATTCTGTCCTGTTGTCAGCCCATGTGGCATAAATTTTGATGTGAAAAATTGGTTATAGAATCTGTAAAACTAAAGGGAGATACGGACTTCATCCATAAATGGCTGCTTATGATGTGGCAGGGTTTGTGATTTTTCCATGCTGTACGTTAAGGGCAAGGCAGTGGATTTGGGGATATCCACTTGAATCTACATTGATGCTCACTGGCTCTGGACTGCCTCCAAAGCAGGAGGTGGAGCAGACACAGCTGGCCTTCAGTCTTTAGGACTCACAGTCGGGAAGAACATTTGTGGTTGGTTTGGTTTTCCATATGCTAATTCTCTAATAGGCATGGGTGGGATGCGAAGGTGTTACATGGAATTTCACTTTACAGACATATTTTTAAAAGACTATCCATTGTGGGTATTTTCAGGATAGGTGTACTCATTTGCAATGTCTCCTGTTTGAAACCATGAACGTTTTAGGCAAGAGTTTTCCTAAACTGGAGTTTTTTATCCTACAGTTGGGATACTGCTGAGTGAGCATGGACAAAAACTTACATCTCTGGACCTTGGGTATTTTATATGTTAAATTTGGGTGAGGGAAATTCCCTGGTGGTCCAGTGGTTAGGACTCTGCGCTTTCACTGCGCAGGGCATGGGTTCGATCCCTGGTTGGGGAACTAAGAGCCCACAAGCCTCACGGTGTGGCCAAATAAATAAATAAATTTGGGTGAAATGGTTTGTTAGGTGTGTTGATCCTTGGATAAGCTGATGATAGCTTCCTTTCTAGAAGCAAATAAATGGCTTTAAGAGAGTTCTTTTGAATGGTGTTGTGAGATTTATGGCTAGCTGAGGGATACCCCTGTCCAGAGTTGGTCCTGTAGTAACCCCTGAGGCCGCACAGGGATCCCCACTTACCTAGTAGAAGGGAACAAAGAAGATGGCTTTTCCAGCACTGTTCTCTGAGAGCAGAGGCTTCAATTAAAATAAATATAAATTAAATTATATTTAATTTGTGTAGGTGCCCAGTTCTCTTTGCCCCACAGACACCCCCAGTTCCCTTTGCCAACATGTCTGGACTGAAAGGGCTTGGTTTCCCATCCCTGAATTACTCTGTAGGGTTCCAAGGAATGGAACTGTGGCCAGCGGGTAAAAGTTGCAGGGAGAGAGATTTGTTTTTACCAGAAGCAACACTTTCTCACTGAGCTGACTGTCACGGGAATGGTCCAAAGGCTGACCAGGGTTTCTCTTCACACTCCCTGTGGCCAGGTCAGCGCTTTCTTCCAGCAGCAGTGGGAGGAGGAGAAAAAGGCCCGTGTACTGACTGTCTCGGAAGATGTTAGGCAGCTCTGTAACCAAGTTTGAAATAGGGCCCAATTATTATACTGCAAGAGACCTGGCACCCTGGGAAGCAAGGCTGGCTGAACACACTGAGGCCAGGGAGGAGGGTGATGAAAAAGAAACCCATAACTGCCACAGTGCTGTCCCCTCCCTGTTCCTTTGGAGCTGCCAAACAGGGAAGGAGAGGGGGCCAAGGCTGGTCAGAGGCAAGGCTGCAAAGCCGCAAGTGCTGGTCTCAGGCTCTTTCCTGCTCCCCAGAACGAGGCCCACAAAGGTTTTCCACCCACCTGAGGCCCCTTGAGTCTGACCTTCCCATATACCACTTCTATTTCCCTCATCCAGCCTGGGGAGAGTTTCCAGGTGGCCTGTCCTGCATCCCGGGGCCTTGCCCATTGCTTTCCAGGGCGGTGCCGGCTGGCAGTGCCCCTGAGCTGTGTTTATGGAGGAGGCTGAAGCCCAGGCCTGCCTGGCTCCCCAACACCCTGAATTTCAGCCACACCCTTTGCCAGTATCTGGTTAGAGACAGTAAGGCCACCGGAGGACTTCTGTGAACATCTCAGAACAGGTAGGAGTGGCAGACAAGGGGTGTTTGGGGACAGAGGGGGCCATCATTATACTCTGTAGGCAAGATAAGGCTCAGGCCACAGCTGGGGAGACACCGAGGCAAGTCTGCCCCAGGTATGGCCTTTCCACTTTTCTGGACCTATTAGGAAGAGCTGCAAGTTTAGCTTAAGGGCACCAGTGCCACTTCCTTGCCATTCCATGAAGTGAGGTGTGGCTCCGTGGAGATGAGGACAACACTGTCTCAGAGCACAGGGGTTGGGGGGGGGGCGGTGACCACATCTCTTAACATGCTCCAAATTGTGGGCCCTGACGTTGCGATTCACCCAGGCCCTAGCTAGGCCAGGTCCAGGCAGAAGGAAACGGCTCAGGATGGAAACGGATGTTGGCTACCAGGGATGAGGAGGTGAAGGGATAGAAAGAGGATGCAGAATGAAGGCCAAGTGATCCCTCTTCCAGGCTCAACCCTACTCCCAAGGGGCTGTGTTTCCATAATTGAGTCACTTCCACTCTCGGGGTCTTAGTTTCCTCATCTGTCAGATGAGGGTTGAACTAGAGGATCTCCAAGGCCCCTCCCAGCTCAAACCAACTTTGACCTTTTGGACCCATTCCTGCAAAGGTGAGGTGGCCGCAAGCCAGGGCTCGTGGTCTGATGGTGCTTGGATTAAGGAGAATAGGGCCGGGGGTGAGGTGTACAAAGACCAGACCACTTGTGTTCAGAAGAGCATGAAACCAGTTCTCATAAGGAATAAACTGTACCAAGCCCACCCCATTCTCTTCTCTTGAAACACTGTCTGATGGAGGGACGCAGCTCACCTTCTGCTGAAGGAGAATTCCATTGTATTTGTGCATGTCTGGGAGGCATGCAGACACATGTGCAGGAGTGTCTCTGGGTGGACTTCAGACTCTCAACAATCCGGGAAGACCAGAAGGACTTTGCAACAATCTGCAAAGACCCCTGAGTAGAGAATTCATAGTCTCAAGCTCTTGGACTTTATTCAGAAGACAGGCATGGAATTAGGCCACAGCCTAGAAATCCGCTTTTTTTGGCCTCATTGCGAGGCATGTGGGATCTTATTTTCTCGACCTGACATTGAACCCGTACCCTCTGCAGTAGAAGCTAGCAGTCTTAACCACTGGACTGCCAGGGAAGTCCCCGAAATCCACACTTTTTGTAAACATCAGTTTAAGGAGTTCAGAAGGTTGTCCATCTCCTGGTAACCTTCAGGTTTTCATAGGTTACATATACAGCAGATTAAAAGAAGCAAGATGAGGGCAGAGCTAGGAGCTGCTGATACACTGAGAAGTGACAGGTGACAGCAAAGGACCAACCAGCCATGTGAGGTTGGAGCAGCCCCCCTCCCACAGGTACACACTGGTCAGAAGTGCTGAAGGCATCGTTTATTCCTTCACTTGACAATTATTTACTGAGTACCTACTGTGCCAGGACTGTTATAGGCTCTGGGGATAACAAAACAGGCAAAATCCCTGCTCTCAAAGAGCTCACACCCTAGTCGGGGAGACAGACCATAAATAGATATACAATGTGTTAGGTGATGGCAAACGCTATGAAAATAAAATAAAGTGGCAAAAGGGGACAGAAAGATGAGAGAAGGATGGCCAGAAAAGGCTTGTTGGATAAGATGGTGTTTGAGCTGCAGCATGAATGGAAAGAGTGAGCCATGCAGACATCTAGGGAGAGAGTGTACCAGACAGCCAAAGCCCAGGGCAACTATCTCTACAGGGTAAGCAAGGGTAAAAGTGGCCCAAGGTGAAAGCCCAGATCATTAGGCCTTGTAGATCATGGCAAAGATGGGCTCAGAAACATGTTCCTGAGTCATCAGGAAGTGATCAATTACATTCAGTGTACTGGCTTGGGATGTCAGGGAGCTTATGTCATTCAGTTCAGAAAGATTTCCAGCAGTGTCGTCAGATATATTAGTAAGTGTTGGTTCTTAAAGAGGTAACTAGGTTCTTTGAAAAATGTTCTATGGCTGGAACACTTCATTTCCCCACAATGTGAGATCAGTGAGGTACTTGTGTGTCCTGTGTGTGTGTGTGTGTGTGTGTGAGAGAGAGAGAGAGAGAGAGAGAGAGAGGAGGCTGGTGTGGGGGAACAGAGGGTGCTAGTGCCTGAAGAGATTTAAAAGACAAAAGATAATGGAGCCCTTGTTGAAATGTTGGAGTAGGGCAGGACGGGAGGCTGCTCTTGGGGAGAGTTTTGTGCAGGAAGGAGAATTCCTCTGTGCGCTGGTACCTGATCCAGCACCCCTTTGTTTCTTCGTCTGGTTCATCGTGTTCTCTTCAGGTGCATTCGGGACTCCGGAAAAGATGTTTTCTGGCAATGCAGGAACTTGGAATTCTTGCCCTTTCCTGCCCTCTTCTGTACAAACAGACCCTGGAGGCTGAAGCATCCAGGGCCTTCCCGCAGACAGGGAGGTGGGCACCTATGCCTGGGTGGACACCTGAGGCCTGGCAGAATCAACGACCCCACACAGCTTTTTGTTCAGGCAGGAGGTGGGTGAGAGGGGCCGCTTTCTGGAAGTGGGCTCTGCCTGGGCCTGTCTGAGGCCATGTGCACTGATGTTTCGTGGATTTCCCAGTGCCCAGGAGACTGGTATGATGGGGCTTCATGTGGCCGGCAAGCTGCAGCCACTCTATTTTTGTGGTTCAGGTCACACACCTTCAGTCCCAGAGCCCTGTCAGTCATGCGCTTTTAGACACCACTTTTCAGACTTCAGATTTCCATCCCTTTATCTTCTTACAGCAGCTCCGGCTTTTAGCTTCTTTAAACTAACTGCTGGGGAGGGCTTCTGACATTTCAAGGTCTTTAATTTCAAGAGGGTCTAGCCTTGATGCCAGAGGGAACCTATGTTGCCTTCCAAAGTGGCCAAGTCAGTTCCAGGGGGCTTAGCTTCTGCTGCCTCATAAGTCTGCGACCAGATTCTTTGCTTGGAAGCCATCTTTTCCCCTTCCTGTGAAATCCCTTACTGGGTGCTGGGGGACAGCTGGCGGGGGGTATGGGAGGCTGGAGGCATCATCCCAGCGTTTGGGGTAGAGCCCAGCCTGAGGCTCAAGGAGAAAGAAACTGTGATTGATTAGTGATGTCTGCTGTGGTGCTGGTGGCTTGAAGGAGTAAAGTGGTAGGACTGAGCCACAGCCCCCAGATAGTTCACCAACCCAAGAGGCCAGAGGAAGAAAGGGAACCAAGGGACAGAGCGCACCCTACAGGGACCAGGGAAGGCGATGGAGGACCTTTTGGAGCCACAGGCCAAGAGGGATTCCAGATAGGAGCAGAGGTGCCCATAGTAACATTTTAGTACCATCTTGGTGCCACCTTGTATAGGCATGAAAATGGCAAGGGCCTTCTCCCAAAACACCAAAAGGAAATGACTTGCCCCTGGATGAACCCCCAAATTGCCCACCCCTGGTTTTTTGCAAAGCAGAAACACAGCATCACCTAGACAACCCTTCCAGCCAAGCAGGGTCCCTGAACCACACCTGGGCAGGGGCACAGAGCCAGGTTGGGGTGGACTAGCCCAAGAACTGCAGAGCATGGAGCCTGGGAGATCTGAATACCTGTGCTGGGACAAAGCTGAGAGCAACCCAAGCTGAGAGAGTAAGAAAGGGCCTGGTCAGAGGATGAAACCGGTTGTGAGGCCCACACCTGAGCAGGAGTGTCCAGAAGAGCCAGGCCGTGGGTTCCCTGAACATAGTCACAGGGGCTCTGATGGGAGATGGCAGCTGCCCACAGGTAGGGAGAGCCCTGCAGGGTCCAGACCTGCACTGACCAAGGTCAGCAGCCACCAGCCCCGTGTGGCTATTGGGTGCTTGAAACGTGGCTAGTGCAACAGAAGAAACTGAATGTTTAATTTTATTTAATTTTAATTGATTTAAATTTAAAAGCAGACACCCATTTCAGTTATTGGAAAACTTCTAGGAGTGTTTAGAAGAACTTCAGTATATGGAATCTACATTTTCAGCTGTAAATTTTATGAAATCTCAATATAGATAAAATATTTCGGGTGAAAATTTAGTATCTTGTTTTTAATTTGATTTTTAAAATATTTATTTATTTGGTTGCACTGGGTCTTAGTTGCAATAGGTGGGCTCCTTAGTTGCAGCTTTGTGGGCTCCTTAGTTGCGGCTTCATGGGCTCCTTAGTTGTGGCATGCGAACTCTTACTTGGGGCATGCATGTGGGATCTAGTTCCCTGACCAGGGATCGAACCCGGCCTCCTGCATTGGGAGCGCAGAGTTTTACCCACTGTGTCACCAGGGAAGTCCCAAAAATTTAGTATCTTAATTGAAATGTGCAGACTTCCCTGGTGGCGCACTGGTTGGGAGACCACCTGCCAATGCAGGGGACACGGGTTCAATCCCTGGTTCCAGGGGGATCCCACATGCTGCGGAGCAACTGAGCCCGTGCTCCACAACTACTGAGCCTGTGCTCTAGAGCCCGGAAGACACAACTGCTGAGCCCAAGTGCTGCAACTACTGAAGCCCACGCGCCTAGAGCCTGTACTCCGCAACAAGAGAAGCCACCGCAATGAGAAGCCCGTGCACCGCAGTGAAGAGTAGCCCCCTCTCGCCTCAACTAGAGAAAGCCTGCACGCGGCAATGAAGAACCAAAGCAGCCAAAAAATAATTTAAAAAAGAAAGAAAGAAAGAAAGAAATGTGCTATGAGTGTAAAGTACATACTGGATTTCAGAGACTTAGTACAAAAAAGAATTAAAATACTTTACTAATATTTTTTATATTCTGTGCTGAAATAATATTTGGATATATTGGGCTAAATAAAATATATTATTAAAATTAATTTTACCTGTTTTTTTCCTTTTTTTAATGTGGCCACTAGAAATTTTAAAATTATATATATGGCTTGTATCCTGTTTCTTCAGACGTCGCTCGTCCTTACATGTGTTCATGACCCCTTTCTAAAGCGCTACGAGGTTGTCAGCAGAAGGTTATATATAAAGTAAAGAATGCGGCTATGTTCCTAGCTTACCTTGACTTCAGGATGAGTACTTTCTGATCTAGCTACTGCTGAGTCTTTAGTTCCTAATTCACCATTATCTATGGGCACAGACACCTCCCAGTCTGGGCCCTCATCCTTATACCATCATTAAAACCAAAGTCAATGTTTTCTTTCAGTGTCTTCTCTTTTTAAAGTCCCTTCTAGGGCTTCCCTGGTGGCGCAGTGGTTAAGAATCTGCCTGCCAATGCAGGGGACACGGGTTTGAGCCCTGGTCTGGGAAGATCCCACATGCCGCAGAGCAACTAAGCCCGCAAGCCACAACTACTGAGCGCCCACACCTAGAGCGCATGCTCCACAACAAGGGAAGCCACTGCAGTGAGAAGCCTGCACACTGCAATGAAGAGTAGCCCCTGCTCGCCACAACTAGAGAAAGCCGTGCACAGCAACGAAGAACCAAAAGCAGACAAAAATAAATAAATAAACCCAAACAAACAAACAAATAAATAAAGTCCCTTCTAGACATACAGATGGCCAAGAAGCACATGAAAAGCTGCTCAACATCACTAATCATTAGAGAAATGCAAATCAAAACTACAATGAGGTATCAGCTCACACCAGTTAGAATGGGCATCATCAGAAAATCTACAAACAACAAATGCTGGAGAGGGTGTGGAGAAAAGGGAACCCTCTTGCACTGTTGGTGGGAATGTAAATTGATACAGCCACTGTGGAGAACAGTACGGAGCTTCCTTAAAAAACTAAAAATAGAATTACCATATGACCTAGCAATCCCACTACTGGGCATATACCCAGAGAAAACCATAATTCAAAAAGACACATGCACCCCAATGTTCCCTGCAGCACTATTTTCGATAGCCAGGTCGTGGAAGCAACCTAAATGCCCATCGACAGACGAATGGATAAGGAAGATGTGGTACATACATACAATGGAATATTACTCAGCCATAAAAAGGGATGAAATTGGGTCATTTGTAGAGACATGGATGGATCTAGAGACTGTCATACAGAGTGAAGTAAGTCAGAAAGAGAAAAACAAATATTGTATATTAACACATATATATGGATCTAGAAAAATGGTACAGATGAACCAGTTTGCAAGGCAGAAATAGAGATACAGATGTAGAGAACAAACGTATGGACACCAAGAGGGGAAAGTGGCCGGGCAGGGTGGTGGTGGTGGGATGAACTGGGAGATTGGGATTGATATATATACACTAATATGTATAAAATAGATAATTAATAAAAACCTGCTGTATAAAAAATAAGTAAAATAGGGCTTCCCTGGTGGCGCAGTGGTTGAGAGTCCGCCTGCCGATGCAGGGGACACGGGTTTGTGCCCCGGTCCGGGAAGATCCCACATGCCACGGAGTGGCTGGGCCCGTGAGCCATGGCCACTGAGCCTGCGCGTCTGGAGCCTGTGCTCCGCAACGGGAGAGGCCACAACAGTGAGAGCCCACGTACCACAAAAAAAAAAAAAAAAAAAAAAGTAAAATAAATTCAAATAAAAATAAAATTGAGGTATAATTGGAAAAAAAAAAAAGTCCCTTCTAAACTCTTGCTGTGATGAAAATCGGTTTTGGATGAGAGGTAAGAGCAGTGGAGGCAGGGAGCCTTTTTACTCCCTTGGAAACTACAGGGATTAGTTCCAGTCTGTTGCTTTTGATGTTTTGTCTTTGTCCTGTTAGAGCCAGAATGACAAATAGGTCTCAGCTCTACTGCCAACTCAGAACCTGTGGAAGTGGTGTCCTGGAGCACTGTGGTGAGAAGGATTCTGAAGCTGCATCCAGACTGAGTGGGAAACAGACAGTTGATTAGCCATGTCTGTAAAGGGCAAGTAAGGGGACTGTAGAACATGTACATTGTATTTACTGATCCTGCATTGATGAAGCTGCCTTATCCGAGAGATTTTCTCCACTTAAAGCACATGCTTTGGGACTTCCTTGTGGTCCGATGGGTAAGACTCCGCACTCCCAATGCAGGGGGACTGGGTTCAATTCCTGGTTGGGGAAGTAGATCCCACATGCATGCTGCAACTAAGAAGTCTGCATGCCGCAACTAAAAGATCCCGCGTGCCACAACTAAGACCCGGCGCAGCCTAAATAAGTAAATAAAAAGAAAGATATGCTTTAAGACATTGACCACTTTGAAGAAGCAGGGATGAGGCTTGTATTGAGTCAGATGTGCAGAGGAATGTTCTTTTTTCTCCCTTTGGACGTGGTACATGTTTAATATACAAGAGATGGGAAATCAAAAAGGACCTGAAAAATCACCCTAAAACCCACCATTCAGGCTTACCACTATTAACATTTTGGTGAATAATCAATTCAGATCTTTTTTGGTGAATTTTTCTTAGTGAAATCATACATTTTATCCTGCTTTGTATCGGGTTCTTTTCATATAACACTTTATCTTTCTATGTCACCTTTCTATGTCATTGTCTTCTTCCAAATATTTTTTGATGGCTGCCTAGAATTTCAGTGGGTGAATGTTCCATAGATTATATAATCACAGTTCATAAATGATGGATATTTACATTAGACTGAACAATATGAAACTGTTCTTTTTAGATGAAAAATAGTCAAATGTTCGCAGTTTCATATGGTTCAACCAAATGTTCTCCTGTTTTTTATTTTCGTGAACAACACAACAATGAATATCCTTGCAGGTAAATCTTTACACATAGCCTTGATTAATTCCTTAGATAAATACCTGGAAATGGAGTTGTTGAATAAATACCTGGAAATGGAGTTGTTGAATAAAACATCAAAAAATAAAGACATAATCTGATAGGGCTGGGATTAGGGTGAGGTGAGTGAGGTGAGCGCTGTAAGTGCAGGGCTGGATCCTGTCTTTAAAATTTTAATATTTGATTTAAGAAAATATTTCAGGGCTTCCCTGGTGGCGCAGTGGTTGAGAGTCCGCCTGCCAATGCGGGGGACACAGGTTCGTGCCCTGGTCCGGGAGGATCCCACATGCCGCAGAGCGGCTGGGCCCGTGAGCCATGGTGGCTGAGCCTGCGCGTCCAGAGCCTGTTCTCCGCAATGGGAGAGGCCACAACAGTGAGAGGCCCTCGTACCAAAAAAAAAAAAAGAAAATATTTCAGTAAAATATAATCTATGTTAATTCCTGAATTTTTTTGGTGCCCCTTTACATTTTGCACCTGAGTTCCTCACTTCTCTCACACTAATCCCAGCCCTAGATAACAGTAGTATTTACCTTTTTGAATTGTTATGATGAGTGACTGCGCGTAAACCTCTCAAAACAGCATCCACGGTGAGCACAATAAATGTTGTGTACATTTCCACTCGGAAGGCATTTGTTTTCTAGTGCGTGACAAGCACTGAACTAGAAGTTGGGGTGCAAAGGTGAATGAGCCCCGGCTCCTGCTCTCTAGTTGCTTGGGCTTGGAAGGGAGCTGATGAGGGTGGGGAGGTCTGTGGGTACCATCACAGGGCATGTGCTGAGTAGAGCGAAGTCTTTGCCTCCCTCGCTGAGAGGGTGATGATGTGACTGACACTTTATTTATTTATTTATTTCACAAGACAACTTCAATTAAAAACTTTTATTGCATATATATACATTCTTTTTTATATTCTTTTCCATTATGGTATATCAGGATATTGAATAAAGTTCCCTGTGCTATACAGTAGGACCTTGTTGTTTATCCATTCTATATATAACAATTTGCATCTGCTAATCCCAAATTCCCAATCCATCCCTCCTCCCCCCCCACCCTTGACAACCACAAGTCTACATCTGTGAGTTTGTTTCTGTTTCGTAGATAAGTTCATTTGTGTCATATTTTAGATTTCACATACAAGTGATATCATACGATATTTGCCTTTTTCTTTCTGACTTACTTCACTTAGTATGATAATCTTTAGGTCTATCCATGTTGCTGCAAATGGCATTTAAATCTTTTTATGGCCGAGTAGTATTCCATTGTATATGTACACCACATCTTCTTTATCCATTCATCTGTCGATGGACACTTGGGTTGTTTCCATGCCTTGGCTGTTGTGAATAGTGCTGCTATGAACATAGGGGTGCACGTATCTATTTGAATTACAGTTTGGTCTGGATATATGCCCAGGAGTGGGATTGCTGGATCACATGGCAACTCTATTTTTAGTTTTCTGAGACACCTCCATACTGTTTTCCATAGTGGCTGCACCAACTTACATTCCCACCAACAGTGTTGGAGGGTTCCCTTTTCTCCACATCCTCTCCAGCGTTTGTTATTTGTAGACTTTTTAATGATGGCCATTCTCATTGTAGTTTTGATTTGCATGTCTCTAATAATTAGCAGTGTTGAGCATCTTTTCATGTGCCTGTTGGCCATCTGTATGTCTTCTTTGGGGAAATGTCTATTTAGGGCTTCTGGTGGCCAAAACTTTAAAGATGAGCATATGCTGGCTGAACATGGAGAGAAAGGAATGTCAGGCAGGAGGTGTGGCCTGAGTAAAGGCATGGTATGCTATGCCCAATTCCAGGTCATTTTCTAAGGTTGTAGCCTGGAATGGGGGGTGCGGGGTAGGTCAAGAATGAGACTGGGTGGGTGGGGGAAGACCCTGGGATTCCACCCTGAGCCGAGCATTCGTTCTGTTCCCAAGTCTCACTGACTACAGGAGAGCTCAGCCTAGAATGGTCCACTTTTACTCCCAGGGGTGCCGCTTTCCCTGGGTAACAGAAATGGCAATATTGATGACTAATATTGATTTCTTCTTCTTATTTTCCTATGTTTAATTGCAGTAAAATACACATAACATAAACTTTACCATATAAACCATTTAAAAATGTACACAGTGGCATTAAGTACATTCACACTGTTGTGCAAGTGTCACCACCATCCATCTCCAGAACACTTTCATCATCGTAAACTCAAACTCCGCACCCATTAAACACTAACTCTCTATTCCTGCCAGCCCTTGGAAAGCACCATTCTACTTTCTGTCTCAGTGAATGTGCCTCCTCTAGGTACCTCCTGTAAGTGGAATCATACAGTACTTGTCTTTTTGAGACTGGCTTATTCCACTTAGCATAGTGTCCTCAAGGTTCCTCCACTTTACAGCATATGTCAGAATTTCCTTCCTTTTCGTTGTTTTGTTTTAATTTTTGGATTTTATTTTATTTATTTTTTTATACAGCACGTTCTTATTAGTTATCCATTGTATACCTATTAGTGTATATATGTCAATCCCAATCTCCCGGTTCGTCACACACACCCCCAACCCCTGCCACTTTCCCCCCTTGGTGTCTATACGTTTGTTCTCTACATCTGTGTTGCAATTTCTGCCCTGCAAACCAGTTCATCTGTACCATTTTTCTAGCTTCCACATATATGCATTAATATACGATATTTGTTTTTCTTTTTCTGACCTATTTCACTCTGTATGACAGTCTCTAGATCCATCCACGTCTCTACAAATGACCAAATTACATCCCTTTTTATGGCTGAGTAATATTCCATTGTATATATGTACCACATCTTCTTTATCCATTCGTCTGTCAGTGAGCATTTAGGTTGCTTCCATGACCTGGCTATCGAAAATAGTGCTGCAGTGAACATTGGGGTGCATGTGTCTTTTTGAATTATGGTTTTCTCTGGGTATATGCCCAGTAGTGGGATTGCTGGGTCATATGGTAATTCTATTTTCAGTTTTTTAAGGAAGCTCCGTACTGTTCTCCACAGTGGCTGTATCAATTTACATTCCCACCAACAGTGCAAGAGGGTTCCCTTTTCTCCACACCCTCTCCAGCATTTGTTGTTTGTAGATTGTCTGATGATGCCCATTCTAACTGGTGTGAGGTGATAACCTCATTGTAGTTTTGATTTGCATTTCTCTAATGATTAGTGATGTTGAGCAGCTTTTCATGTGCTTCTTGGCCATCTGCATGTCTTCTTTGGAGAAATGTCTATTTAGGTTTTCTGCCCATTTTTGGATTCCGCTGTCTGTTTTTTTAATATTGAGCTGCATGAGCTGTTTATATATTTTGGAGATTAATCCTTTGTCCATTGATTCATTAGCAAATATTTTCTCCCATTCTGAGGGTTGTCTTTTTCTCTTGTTTGTAGTTTCCTTTGCTTTGCAAAAGCTTTTAAGTTTCATTAGGTCCCATTTGTTTATTTTTGTTTTTATTTCCATTACTCTAGGAGGGGGATCAAAAAAGATCCTGCTGTGATTTATGTCAAAGTGTTCTTCCTATGTTTTCCTCTAAGAGTTTTATAGTGTCTGGTCTTACATTTAGGTCTCTAATCCATTTTGAGTTTATTTTTGTGTATAGTGTTAGGGAGTGTTCTAATTTCATTCTTTTACATGTAGCTGTCCAGTTTTCCCAGCACCACTTATTGAAGAGACTGTCTTTTCTCCATTGTATATCCTTGCCTCCTTTGTCATAGATTAGTTGACCATAGGTCAACTAATGGGTTTATCTCTGGGCTTTCTATCCTGTTCCATTGATCTATATTTCTGTTTTTGTGCCAGTATCATATTGTCTTGATTACTGTAGCTTTGTAGTATAGTCTGCAGTCAGGGAGTCTGATTCCTCCAGCTCCGTTTTTTTCCTTCAAGACGGCTTTGGCTATTCAGGGTCTTCTGTGTCTCCATACAAATTTTAAGACTTTTTGTTCTAGTTCTGTAAAAAATGCCATTGGTAATTTGATAGGGATTGCATTGAATCTGTAGATTGCTTTCGGTAGTATAGTCATTTTCACAACGTTGATTCTTCCAATCCAAAAACATGGTATATCTCTCCATCTGTTTGTATCATCTTTTATTTCTTTCAACAGTGTCTTATAGTTTTCTTCATGCAGGTCTTTTGTCTCGCTAGGTAGATTTATTCCTAGGTTTTTTATTCCTTTAATTGCAGTGGTCAAGGGGAGTGTTTCCTTAATTTCTCTTTCAGATTTTTCATCATTAGTATATAGGAATGCAAGAGATTTCTGTGCATTAATTTTGTATCCTGCAACTTTACCAAATTCATTGATTACCTCTAGTACTTTTCTGATGGCATCTTTAGGATTCTCTGTGTATAGTATCATGTCATCTGCCAACAGTGACAGGTTTACTTCTTCTTTTCCAATTTGTATTCCTTTTATTTCTTTTTCTTCTCTGATTGCCATGGCTAGGACTTCCAAAACTATGTTGAATAATAGTGGTGAGAGTGGACATCCTTGTCTTGTTCCTGATCTTAGAGGAAATGCTTTCAGTTTTTCACCATTGAGAATGATGTTTGTTGTGGGTTTGTCATATATGGCCTTTATTATATTGAGGTAGGTTCCCTCTATGCCCACTTTCTGGAGAGTTTTTATCATAAATGGGTGTTGAATTTTGTCAAAAGCTTTTTCTGCATCTATTGAGATGATCATATGGTTTTTCTTCTTCAATTTGTTAATGTGGTGTGTCACATGGATTGTTTTGCATATATTGAAGGATCCTTGCATCCCTGGGATAAATCCCACTTGATCATGGTGTATGATCCTTTTAATGTATTGTTGGATTCTGTTTGCTAGTATTTTGTTGAGGATTTTTGCAGCTATATTCATGAGTAATATTGGTCTGTGATTGTCTTTTTCTGTAGTATCTGTGTCTGGTTTTGGTATCAGGGTGATGTGGCCTCATAGAATGAGTTTGGGTGTGTTCCTTCCTCTGCAGTTTTTTGGAAGAGTTTGAGAAGGATGGGTGTTAGCTTTTGTCTAAATGTTTGATAGAATTCACCTGTGAAGCCATCTGGTCCTGGACTTTTGTTTGTTGGAAGATTTTTAATCACAGTTTCAATTTCATTACTTGTGATTGGTCTGTTCATATCTTCTATTTCTTCCTGGTTCAGTCTTGGAAGGTTATACCTTTCTAAGAATTTGTCCATTTCTTCCAGGTTGTCCATTTTATTGGCATAGAGTTGCTTGTAGTAGTCTCTTAATATGCTTTGTATTTCGCGATGTCTGTTGTAACTTCTTTTTCATTTCTAATTTTATTGAGTTGAGTTCTCTCCTTCTTTTTCTTGATGAGTCTGGCTACTGGTTTATCAATTTTGTTTATCTTCTCAAAGAACCAGCTTTTAGTTTTATTGATCTTTGCCATTGTTTTCTTGATTTCTATTTCATTTATTTCTGCTCTGATATTTATGATTTCTTTCCTTCTGCTAACTTTGGGTTTTGTTTTTTCTTTCTTTAGTTCCTTTAGGTATAAGGTTAGGTTGTTTATTTGAGATTTTTCTTGTTTCTTGAGGTAGGCTTGTACTGCTATAAACTTCCCTCTTAGAACTGCTTTTGTTGCATCCCATACATTTGGGATCATCATGTTTTCATTGTCATTTGTCTCTAGGTATTTTTTGATTTCCTCAGTGATCTCTTGGTTATTTCGTAATATAGTGTTTAGCTTTAGCCTCCATGTGTTTGTATTTTTTACGTTATTTTTCCCTGTAATTGATTTCTAATCTCCTAGCGTTGTGGTCAGAAAAGATGCTTGATACGATTTCAATTTTGTTAAATTTACTGAGGCTTGATTTGTGACCCAAGATGTGATCTATCCTGGAGCATGTTCTGTGCGCACTCAAGAAGAAGTGTAATCTGCTCTTTTTGGATGGAATGTACTATAATATCAATGAAATCTATCTGGCCTATTGTGTCATTTAAATCTTGTGTTTCCTTATTAATTTTCTATATGGATGATCTGTCTGTTGGTGTAAGTGAGGTGTTAAACTCCCCCACTATTATTGTGTTACTGTTGATTTCCTCTTTTATAGCTGTTAGCAGTTGCCTTATGTATTGAGGTGCTCCTATGTTGGGTGCATATAGATTTATAATTGTTATATCTTCTTATTGGATTGATCCCTTGATCATTATGTAGTGTCCTTCCTTTTCTCTTGTAAAATTTTTTATTTTACAGTCTATTTTATCTGATATGGGTATTGCTACCCCAGCTTTCCTTTGATTTCCACTTGCATGGAATATCTTTTTCCATCTCCTCACTTTCAGTCTGTATGTGTTCCTACGTCTGAAGTGGGTCTCTTGTGGACAGCATATATATGGGTCTTGTTTTTGTATCCATTCAGCCAGCCTGTGTCTTTTGGTTGGAGCATTTAATCCATTCACTTTTAAGGTAATTATTGATATGTATGTTTCTATTACCATTTTCTTAATTGCTTTGGGTTTGTTTTTGTAGGTCCTTTTCTTCTCTTGTGTTTCCCACTTAGAGAAATTCCTTTAGCATTTGTTGTAGAGCTGGTTTGGTGATGCTGAATTCTCTTAGCTTTTGCTTGTCTGTAAAGCTTTTGACTTCTCCATGGAATCTGAATGAGATCGTTGCTGGGTAGAGTAATCTTGGTTGTAGGTTCTTCCCTTTCATCACTTTAAATATGTCATGCCATTCCCTTCTGGCTTGTAGAGTTTCTGCTGAGAAATCAGCTGTTAACCTTATGGGAGTTCCCTTGTATGTTATTTGTTGTTTTTCCCTTGCTGCTTTCAATAATTTTTCTTTGTCTTTAATTTTTGCCAATTTGATTACTATGTGTCTCGGCATGTTTCTCCTTGGGTTTATCCTGTCTGGGACTTTTCTGTGCTTCCTGGACTCTGGTGGCTATTTCCTTTCCCATGTAAGGGAAGTTTTCAACTATAATCTCTTCAAATATTTTCTCACGTCCTTTCTCTCTCTTTTCTGCTTCTGGGACCCCTGTAATGCAAATGTTGTTGCGTTTAATGTTGTCCCAGAGGTCTCTTAGGCTGTCTTCATTTCTTTTCATTCTGTTTTCTTTATTCTGTTCCACAGCAGTGAATTCCACCATTCTCTCTTCCAGGTCACTTATCCGTTCTTCTGCCTCAGTATTCTGGCCCTCTAGTGTAGTTTTCATTTCAGTTATTGTATTGTTCATCTCTGTTTGTTTGTTCTTTAATTCTTCTAGGTCTTTGCTAAACATGACTTACATCTTTTGATCTTTGCCTCCATTGTTTTTCCGAGGTCCTGGATCATCTTCACTGTCACTATTCTGAATTCTTTTTCTGGAAGGTTGCCTATCTCCACTTCATTTAGTTGTTTTTCTGGGGTTGTATCTTGTTCCTTCATCTGGTACATAGCCCTCTGCCTTTTCATCTTGTCTATCTTTCTGTGAATGTGGTTTTTGTTCCACAGGCTGCAGGGTTGTAGTTCTTCTTGCTTCTGCTCTGTGCCTTCTGGTGAATGAGGCTGTCTAAGAGGATTGTGCAAGCTTCCTGATGGGAGGGACTGGTGCTGGGTAGAGCTGGGTGTTGCTCTGGTGGGCAGAGCTCAGTAAAACTTTAATCCACTTGACTGCTGATGAGTGGGGCTGGGTTCCCTCTCTGTTGGTTATTTGGCATGAGGTGGCCCAACGCTGGAGCGTACCCCAGCTCTTTGGTGGGGCTAATGGAGGACTCTGGGAAGGCCAACGCCTAGGAATACTTCCCAGAACTTCTGCTGCCAGTATCCTTGTCCTCACGGTGAGACACAACCACCCCCGCCTCTGCAGGAGAACCCCCAACACTAGCAGGTAGGTCTAGTTCAGTCTCCCCTGGGGTCACTGCTCCTTCCCCTGGGTCCCGATGCGCACACTACTTTGTGTGTGCCCTCCAAGAGTGGAGTGTCTGTTTCCCCCAGTCCTGTCGAAGTCCTGCAATCAAATTCCGCTAGCCTTCAAAGTCTGATTCTCTAGGAATTCCTCCTCCCATTGCCAAACCCCCAGGTTGGGAAGCCTGACGTGGGGCTCAGAACCTTCACTCCAGTGGGTGGACTTCTGTGATACAAGTGTTCTCCAGTTTGTGAGTCACCCACCCAGCAGTTATGGGATTTGATTTTATTGTGATTGTGCCCCTCCTACCGTCTCATTGTGGCTTCTCCTTTGTCTTTGGTTGTGGGGTACCTTTTTTGGTGAGTTCCAGTGTCTTCCTGTCGATGATTTTTCAGCAGTTGGTTGTGATTCCAGTGTTCTCGCAAGAGGGAGTGCAGAATTTCCTTCCTTTTTGAGGCTGAACACTTTCTATCATATGCATGTACCACATTTTGCTTATCCATTCATTTGTTGTGGACACTGGGTTGTTTCCAACTTTTGGCTACAGTGAATGATGCAGCTATGAACGTGGATGTATAGATATTTCAGTTCTTCCAGGTACATACCCAGAAATGGAATTGCTGGATCATATGGTAATTCTATGTTTAATATTTTGAGGAGCTGCCATACTGTTTTCCTATTCTTATTATTTTTACCAGATAAGAGAGCTGAGGCACCAGGTACACTGCCTGCCCCTAGTGATGCTGGTTGACTGAATGAGTAACTTGCCTAAGGCCCCACAGCTAGAGGTGGGGGAGTGAGGTCAGAACAAATTCAAACCCAGGGGCCAACCCAGGGGCCAAAGGCTCTTTATCTCCAGGTTATTCCCATTTCCTGAGAGGGCCTGGCTCTCATCAGTCCTGGGAGGAGTCTCACCCTCCCTTCTCCCTTCCCTCCTTTTGGGGCAGAATCTGAGGATACAGCCATTAGGGAGCCCCCAACCCTTTGCAGCAATTAGTTCCAAAGTTGCCAGTGATAACTGTGACTCTTAGGAAAAGAAAGGGGCAGGCAGGTCCAGCCTCAGTCACCCACGTCCAGGAGAAAAAGAGCAGCTTGGGCTGCTCGTGACTAATGAAAACTTGGAGCCTTCGCCCCATGCCCACGCCACTCCCCGAGGGCCCAGGCACCCGCTACTGTGTCATCAACCCAATCACGCTAGAGATTACTCCTCCTTAGCTGATCCTGCACACCCAGCAGACAGGGTTAGCGTTTGTACCTGACCTCCACGGTGCCTGGTATGTGGTGAGCACTCTGATTCTGGGATATTTGAACCTACAGGGCCTCCTGTATGATGGGCCCAGGGCAAAGAACTTTACCCATGTTCTCTGACTTGACTCTGTGAGCTAGGGACTGTTAGTGTCTCCATTTGACAGATGAAGATACTATGGCTCAGAGAGCGAGCGACCTGTTTGCTGTTGCAGCCAATCCTCTGCAGTGCTGGGATATGCAGCAGGGGGCTGCTCACCACAGACTCATACAGGAGAGGGGAAATCCATGGCCGCTCCAGGCTCGTTAGGTTTGGGAGGTCTCACTTGAAGCCCCCACTTGAATCCCTAGATTAGGCGGGAGGAAAAGAGGGGTGATTCCAAACCTGGTGGACCCCTGTGCCCTGCTTGTCCGCCTTCCCCTCTTTGCAGGGTTCTGTGAGCTCCGGAGGTGGAAAGGGCTCTCCTTTGTTGCGAACAGGGCTGTGTGGTCAGGACACCAGCCCAGCCCTCCATCCTCCTGGACTCCACATGCTCCCGTGACCCGGGGAGCCCTGACTGCTCAAGACAATGACATCACTCTGTTCTCTCAGGACGCAGGCCTGTGGCATTTCTGAGGCCCGATATTTCACAGGCCTGGGGAGCCCCACTAAGTCCGCCATCACTCCAGACACAGTTCTCTGCCCCAGCATGGGGGTGTTGGTAGCAGCTGAGCCTGTCCTCAGGGCCCGTCTAAACCACAAGCCACCACGATGGTCATTAGAGAAATGATATTCCTTCTAAAATTACTTCCTGCTGGTGAGTACTTGCATACACAGAGCATGTCAAAGACCAGGTGTTAGGACTATTGATTTTCCATAAGTTACGTGGTGGTGGTTTGCCCCAAAGGACCTCTGAGAGACATCAGAATTGATAAAGATTATGTTTGCACTTGGTAGCTTTTTTTTCTTTACATGCAGACAATTCAAGCTGCACGGTGAGGTCAGTACCCTTCACAGGGGCTTGGAACCTGGAACCGCCCTTGTCCTCTAGAGGCGATTCCTTGCATCGTTCCTTTGCACACTACCAGCTTGGACACGTTGTATGTTGGAGCACACAGGCCTGAAGTCAGCCAGGCCCAGGGTCAAATCCCCTACTTTATTGATCTCTTAATGTTCCCTCTGTTCACTGCGTCCCAGCCACACTGCCCTCCTGTCTTAACATCAGGAAGTCAAGTTGTTCTGCCCCAGGTCCTTTGCACAGGTGGTCCCCTCTGCCGAGAGCCTCCACCCCCACCCCAGAGCTGACCATACTGGCTCATCTCTCCTGCCTTTTACCTTGCTTTATTGCCTTCCCCACACTTATCACTCCTGCAAATGATCTTGATTATGTGTTCTTTACCGCTCTCCAACTCACCCCCTTTACCTGAGAGCTCCCTTCTGTACCACCAGAGCAAGACCTGCCATGCAGCTACCTGTAAATACGTGTAGTTACCATGGGGCAAGTGACCTGACCTCTCTAAGCCTCTGTTTCTTCATCTGTTCAGTGGGCATAATTACTCATGAGGGCTACATTAAAAGAGATATACCATACACATGGGGGGTGGCATAGAGCAGGCACATCACAAATGGTGAATCGCTAATGTCCTTCACTTGAGTTCCTTGAGAGCAAAGAGCACGTCTGTCTCGTGCTCTGGTAGGTTACAGGCACCGGAGAGTGTTTACCTACCAGTAAACATTGACCGAATCAGCGGGAAGCTGACCATTATTGGTAAGGCTGCTGTTTCTTTGCTCACAGCTTGGCCCTTTGTGGGCCGTATCACCCGTGTCTTGGTTGCCAGGACATCGGAGCGTCTGCCAGATTCACACTTGTCCTCTTACAGGTTTTGATTCTTGGGCTCAGGCGAGTAAGGAGCTTGGTGTAATACTCCAGGAAGCTTGTCCAGGGTAGGAAAGATGGGGTGATGGTCATCACAGGAGTTAAGACCGTGGACCCTGAAGTCTAACTGCCTTGGGTTTAAATCTAGCTTCACTGGTTATTAGCTGTGTGATCTTGGGCAAGTTACTTAACCTGTCTGTGTCTCAGTACCTACATCACAGGGTAGTTATGAGGATTTGACTGTTTACTATAAGTAGTGCTCTTAGAATGGTGCCTGGCACTTAGTAAGTGCTATGTTAAGATTGTTATTATTATTATCCCTCTGTTTTCTCTGCTTCCCTGTGTTGTGTCTTCACTCACGTAAGATACAATCATTAAACACCTACAATGCATCCAGAACTGTGCAGGGTACCAGGGAATCAAAGGTGAACCAGTATCCTGGCCCCTGTCCTCAAGGTGCTTACAGTCAGGCGGGAGAATACATGATGACAGAGGTGTGGATAGATACCAGGGGACGACAGACCTAAGAAGAATGATCAGGGCTTCCCTGGTGGCGCAGTGGTTTAGAATCCACCTGCCAATGCAAGGGACACAGGTTCGAGCCCTGGTCTGGAAAGATCCCACATGCCGTGGAGCAACGAAGCCTGAGAGCCACAACTACTGAGCCCACGCACCACAACTACTGAAGCTTGCGCGCCTAGAGCCCATGCTCTGCAACAAGAGAAGCCCGCGCACTGCAACGAATAGTAGCCCCCGCTCGCCACAACTAGAGAAAGACCGCGCGCAGCAACGATGACCCAGAGCAGCCAAAAATTAAAAAAAAAAAAAAAAAAAGAATGATTCCGCTCAGCCGTTCCCCCTCCTGGTTTGGAAAAATAGATTCCTGCCTCAGGGCGCTCACACCTGCCTTGCTGAACATCTCTCTCTGACCCTGTCCTGGGACTAGACTCATCCTGACTTCTCAGAGCTGTCAGGGGCCATGGAGACCTGCATCTCTTCCCTCTCTCCCACCCAACCCCTGCTTCAGTTCCTCCAGGAAAGGCTGTCGGCTCTTCGGCCACAGGGAACGGGGAGTACAGCCGCCTCCTTGATGCTGGCAGTGGGGCCATCCTGCCACCTTCCAGCCTCAAGGACCCTGGACCACCACTGTCAGCAAGGACAGAGGAACACAAATGTCGGGGAGTGGGGTTGGCGGGTTGGTGGCACACAGATAGGTATAACTGAGGAACCCTCAGCCCCGCCTCAGCTCCTGGGGCTGCCACTTCAGGTAACTCGCCCTGCCTGGTGTGTTCCGAGGAGGTGATGGTTGGGAGCCAGAGCAAGGAGGTTCTTTTCACGTGGGCTGCTCACTTGTGACAAATGCTCCAGGGCAGAAAACTTACCACCTGGCCTCCGCTGAGCAGGCACGTGAGCAAACGCCGGGACTCCCGGCTCTGTACCACGGCTCTGGTTCCTCAGCTTACCGTGAACTTGGGCAGATTACATCTCTGTCCTGAGCCTGTTTCCTCAACTGCAAAATGGGGACAATGCAGAGGATCAGGTGAGATTACGTGTTGAAACGTGTGGTACTGGGCTTGGCTTTATTATCACTTGTTATGCTGGTGTCATTTATTATTGTCATCATTTTCCAGGGACATTTAGGTCACGCCTACTGCCCATCCCACGTGGAAGCAGGATCTCATGTAAGAAAGGTCCTTGCATTTTCCTAACAAACTATCCTACATACCATTGTCTGCATTTACATTCTAGGGAGGCTGTTGTAGTTTGTAGGGAGGAGAGGCCCCCAGGTTTCCGCAGACGCCGGACACCTGGAGTTGCAGCTGCAGTCGAAGGGAACTGAGGCCTTCTCTCCTGTCCTCCCTCAGGGACCATGTTGTCCTCACACAGAGGCTTGTGTCTCCTGGACGCACACTCGTGGTCCTCATTAGCCCTGGCTTCTCTGTCCTTCTGCTGACATGTGGCCCGTGACTGTGGTGACCCAGCCCCAGATCTGCCTTGTGGCCTTCACCTCGTGTCTTTGCCCAGCCAGTGCAGTCTCTCAGTGTTCTACTGATCTCGGAGGGACAGCAGTGAACCGTGGCTTGAAGCGAGATCTTAGTTCCCTGCCCAGGAATTGGACCTGGGTAGCCTGGATGAAAACCAGGAATCCTAGCCACTAGTCCCCCAGGGTCTACAGGCTAGAAGCAAAGTTCCCCTGGCTCTCCCCCCTACCCTTTGAAAGCAAAAATATTTCAAGGAGGCAAAAACTGTAAAAACAGGTGCAAAGTTTATCATTAGAGACAGGGTACAACAAGGCGGAGAGCACACAGAGAAACAGTTTATTTATCTAAGACTGAAGCAAGGCAGAAATACACACCCGGAGAGAAAGAGAAAGGGTATGGGCGTCGTCCTCCTCTATAGAGGTGATTTAAATCCCTTATACAGGACAGTCCTTCCAGGTCTTTGTTTACCTTTGGCCAATTATCTAGTTTCTTTTTTCACACCTGACCTGCCCTAGGGCCCTCCCCAGCGTGCCTGCGCAACTTTTTGCTAAGATGGATCCCACCGCAGAGGCCCCTGGGGGTATGTCCACAGATTATTAGGGGGTGGCGCCCCTCCCTTTTTGACCCCCAAGGAGCCTTCCTGCGCATGTGCAGACAGGGAAGTTTTCCTTGACCTCAGGAGTGGTCATCTTATCTCTTTACTTCAGCAGAGCTCAGCTTCTGCCACTAGCTTTGCCCTTAGAGTGTCTGGGGGGAGAACAAAGCTTCACTTTTACTCCACTTGACAAACACCAGCTGTGCAGCCCAGGGGCCCATCTACCTCCTACCTTACTACCTCCTGAGAGAGCCTCTGATCGGCCCAGCCCCTCCCTCTGAGCCCGGCCACAGAGGTTGAATGTCACTAGCCAAGGCCTAGATGGGCCACCTTTGGGTCAGTGTCCACACTGACCAGATGGCTGTGGCAAAGCAACCAGAGTCGTGGGGCGCAGATCACATAGATTACGGCAGCTGGGGCTATGGGGATGCGGTGGGCGGTGGGCCCCTTAAGAAGGAGGCGGGCAAGGGAACTCTCTGGAGGGATATTAACGTTGTATTTCTCGGCGAGGATTTGGATGGCACAGGTGTATGCATTATCAAAATTCATCTAAAGGTACACTTAAGATTTGTGCATTTTACATCCACACACAAAACCTTAAACATGTTTTGAACTCTAGTTAATGATATGCATGCTGAAGTGTTGAGGGGTGATGTATTTCAAAGCTTTCTTTGAAATACATCAAAGAATTAAGGTGGATTGATTGACAGATGGAAGGATGGATGGAGGGATAGATACACGATAAAGCAAACACAGCAAAATGCAATAGAATCGGGGTGGTGGGTACATGACTGTTCACTGTATAATTCCTTCAAGTTTTCAGTACCTTTGAAATTTTTTACAATAAAATGTAAAAGTTTTAATAAAAAAGCAAGGGAGTGTGAGTGGGCAGGTGCTGCCTGACACGATTTGTTCTTCCTCCAGTTAGAAACATAGGACACTAGCGCCCCGGGCCTGCTACAGAAGGCTGAGCATCTCTTGTCCAGCCCCTAACTGCTGTCAAAAGCTGAAATGAGTTGATGAATAATTGAGAGAGTCTCCAGGATATGTGGGTCGCTCACCACTCCTGGTTTTCCAGATCAGGTCCCACATCAAGCTAGGTCCCCAGGTAGTGGCATAGCTGGTCCCCAGGAAGTGGCATAGCTGGTGCAGTTTTGCTTGCTGTTGACAAGTCTTTTCAGAATTACAACTCTGCATCACACCCTCACTTTTATAGACCCCCTCTCAGCATCTTTTGTACCATCAGCACTGGCATCATTGTTGTATTTCCACTGTGTGAGAATCCCCAAGATAAAATCCCCTCAGGTCTGGTTGCTATTGTAGACCCAGCTCAGTAGGCCTCTCCTAGATGCTCAGTAAGTGTTTACTGGCTAAATGGAAGACTGAGTGAGTTGCAGAATTCAGTGGAGGAAAGAAGCATCTCTCTCTTGACCGATGGATAGCTTTCTTTAAGCAAAGACTGAGAACTAAGCGTCGCACAGTGCTTCCCTTTTGGTGTGGCTAGAAATTCAATATAGCAATTATTACTGCTCCTGTAGCCTGGGGTCCCTCACCAGGAGTGGGAAAGCTACCCACTCCCTCTCTTTTACGACTCTGGATTTTTTTGTCTTCTCGTATCTGACGTTACGGGGAATACATAACAAATAAATGAACAAAGTCAAGTCCAATTCTTTCATTTTGCTGTTGAGGAAAACAATTCAGAGAGGTTCAGCGACTTGCCTGAAGGTGAACAGCAGCCTCCTGGACAGCAGAGCCAACACAGATCCAGCCTTTCCTGCTTCCACAGTTCTTTCTCCTGGATCACACTGCCTCTTGTATTCAGATCAGAGGCGAAACTACAGCTTGGAAATGATGCCACTGCCTCTAAAATGAGATACACTAGCCGAAAATCCTAACTGTGTAGGGTCCAAACCAGCAGAAAACTCTCCACTTGATCCTCTTCTGGGTATTGAGTGACTACTTCTCAGGACGCCCAGAAAGCTCTCCAGAACACCAGGAGCTCTGCATTGTCCCTGAAGTCTCCTGAGTCCTGGAAGACTGTGGTGCTGAGAAGCCAAAACGTTTCTTGGAATCAGTGACCCTGCACGTCCAGAGCAAACTAGCACAGGTGTCTGCCACTGCCTCCATCAGGTCCCCACACCCTGCTTCCCAGCTGCACCGGGAGGGAGGGCCAGTCAGATCTGAAGAAAGGACCTGGCAGGCCACCTGGTAGCCTGATTTACAAGGAAGAATTGAAGGACGGAGAGACCATCCCTTGTTTAAAGCCACACAGTCTGTTTGTGCAGACGAGGGCTGGGATGCAGGCCTCCAGGCATCCCAGCCACAACTCTTCCCACCATATCACGCTGCCTCTTCACAAAGCCACGGAACAGTTGTCCTGCATTAGGGTGAACCAGAAGGCAGTTGGAACGGGTTGACAACCGACTTCACAGAAGCCTCGGATACAGTTGTTGGTGGATGAATTTAGTGGAGATGCTACCAAATTGGACCAGCACCAACATGTCAGGCCCAGGAGACCACAGCACTCCTACCAGTAACCCCAGCACCAGTGCATCCCCAAGACCCAGCGTGGCTGGTGGCATTGACTTTATTCCTGCATTGAGTGAGCACCTAGCCTGGCCTAGTGAATTGTGGTCCCAGGCCTCACTAGTTTCCCACCTGGAATCACTTGGAGATAATGAGATTTGTGGGCTTTTCACGGGGTACATCCTCAAGGACCAGAAGGCTCCAGCAGGTTTCCATCAACCCAGAACTCAATGGGTTGGAAAATAGTCTCCACAGCCTTAGAAACTCAAAAACTCAAGCCAGGGTCTGGAAAAGTCAGCACCTAGAGAGAGAGGGAGTGTGTACGTGACCCAGGCTCATGTTTGGGTCTGACGACGACGTGGCTTTTTTCTCGGCCAGTGGATAGAGGTCATTAATTATTTCCCCTCTGGGGCCTCTGAGGGAGGCCTTGGAGAGGCTTAGTGGCTAAGCCCACCTGGAAGTCATCACTTTGATGGGATCGCCATTTTGGAGTCTTTGGTCTTAAGTTAGCATGACAGAGTTCAGTCGTAGGCGAATGTACTGCTGGGATACCTGGGAGGCTGGGAACCAGCTGCTTCAGGTGATCAAAACCTCCGAAGGCTTTACTTTGCTAGAAGGCTCACCGTCTGCACTTCTCTGTTGCTGGTCTCAAGCCTAAGGCCTAGGAGGGCCTTGTTGGCCCACTTAAGTCCCGTGGTTGCCCTTTGGTGGGAAGAAGTTGGTTGTCTCCAAAGGGGCCTGAAAGGACCCCTCTGGCTTCCGTGGTAATGTTGGGGAGTGGGGTGGGAGGAGATGCTTGGATTTACCTTCTCACTGAGGTTGCCCTCAGAGACAAGAGGCATTTCTCTAAAAGGAAACCAGGGTGCTCCTCAGAAGGGGAAATAGATGCTGGGCTTCCCAAAACAAAGGCTGTCTCCATGCCCAACGTAGAAATTGTTCTACAATTTATTTTTGTTAATTAATTTAATATGAACATGTGGTTTGTTGGTCATTGTCAGTGATGTAACCTGTAAGATTCTTAAAAGCGAGAGGTAGTGCCACAATGCTTTATTGCTACGTACCCATATGTGCATCTGTGTCCACAGAACTCATATTTGTAGACACTTTGACCCACACCATCTCGCCTGATCTTTGCAAGATCCCTGGGAAGCAGTTTTACCGGATTCGGCGCTCCCAGGAGAATGCCCCTTTGCTTCAGGAAACCAACATCTTGGACGGCTTTGCAGGCAAACAGGAAGGTGGGGGAAGAGAAAATTGTCTCAAGACATGAGAAATGAACCCAGGCCGCCTGCACTGGGAACAGCTCTGCAGGGGCGGACTCCCAGAATCATCTGTCCTTGCTGCCTCCCCAGAGGAGCTGAGACATCGGCCTGGGCTTTACCCTTTGGTTTCACTGTTGATGATTTTAAGATGACAGAAGCAAATGAAAAAGTTATAAAAATAGTAGGGCTCTCATTGGCCCCCAGATGCTGCGGTGGAGAGTGATTGAAAGATTCACATTAAGAATGTGGCTCCTGAGAGCACCTTCCTTCGCTCAGACCCGCGGAGGAAACTTCCCTGCACACTTTACCTCTGGTCTGGGAACAGAATCTCAGCCCCGGTGGTAATGGTCCCAGAAAATTACCAGTCCTTGGAAATGAGGACGGAGAATGAAAATGCTATTTCAGCCCTATCTGGAAAGAATTAAATGCACAAACCCTCCATCCCAGTTCCATTATTGATGACAGTTAAACTGTGTTACAGACGCATACATCAGCTGGGAAGGCACCCCACACACAGCTCTCGGAACCCACGGAGCTCCTGGGACACTTGTGATTCTCGGAGGAGGCCTCTGTGCCCACAGGGAGGGAGAGAGGGGCTTCCAGACCCCAATTCTCAACTTCAGTGGCCTTTACCTTAGGGTTAAATCATAAGGGAGATTCTTTTTGGAAGGGCTGGTCTTTGCTTTTTTTCTACAAGACTTAATATTTTAAACATTTACATAGATCAATACCTTGTAGTAACCTATAATGGAAAAGAACCTGAGAAAGAATATATATATGTATGTATAAAACTGAATCACTTTGCTGTACACCAGAAACTAACACAATATTGTAAATCAAATATACTTCAATAGAAAAATTATAGTCACTATAAATATTTAAAATGCAGAATGAATTCAAGAAAATAAAAATCACCTAAAATTCTGTGAACAATTTTTTTTATATAGAAATGTTTGAAGTTGGTCCCCAAAAATCTCTTGGAAGGACCCGACTCGACTTCCCGTGTCTCTACAGGGGGTGATCCCAGGTAGGCCAGCTGTGTTGGTGAGGATACAACCCAGTGAGACCAGGGCCTGTCCCCACCTCTCCTGCTCTTGGTCAGGGCGGTGGGAGGGGGTTTTCCTCCCACAGACATATGCCAGGCCGTGACCTTGACTCTGGCCTGCCAGGCCTGTGGTCACAGACCACAGGGCACAGAAGCTCGGGCAGGAAAGTGAGTACATGCCGAAGCAGGACAAACCCTCACCTCTGCCACGATGAGCAAAAGTGATATGGAACAGAAAGCCCAGTGCCCCGGGCTTCAGTCTCCCTTCACTAGCTGTGCAATCCCCCCTTGAATCTCTCCATTTCTCAATCTGTAGAAACGCAATTATAATACACACGGGCTTAGATGAGATAGTGCACGTGAAACTGCTTTACAGACTGTCCAGTGCCGTAAAAGCATAGGGAACCACAGTCGTCACTGTAGTGGGTATGGTAAGTGGAACCCCACAGGAACTGCTAACTTGAGAGGGGTTTGGATGCCCCTCCTGGGCACAGATCAGGTGGCATCTTGCTGTGTCCCTCTTTTAAGACAGGAACCTGGGGTGGGAAAGGGGACCTGTGGATGGCTTTGTCTCAGCCTCAACGCTAGCTTAATAATAGTGCTATTTGTGGAGCAGTAACTCTATGCCCAGCACCGGCCTAAGCGTTTTACACACATGATCTTGTTTTCTTCTTCCAGCATCCCTGTGGGATAGTTACTGGGGCACAGAGAGGTTAAGTAACTTGCCCAAGGCTACACAGCTAGTCAGGGGCAGAACCGGGACCCCCACATAACTTGTTTCATTCTTAAGTTAGTGCTCTTAGCCCGTTGGCCAGACCACCTCTTTGTTTCCCATTATGACCTATGCCCTGGGATGGAGGGAAAAGGTGGGTCAGCTCCTTGATGGCATTGCTCGTGATGGGCCCTGCTCCTCCTGGGAGAGGAGACCGAAGCCGAGGCAGGCAGGGCAGGGAGTGGAAGCACCATTCCAGAGCCCAGGGGAGCGTAACTGACTGCCCCTCAGCTGTCCCCTGTCCCCTGTCTCCTTCCACACCCTTCATCGGTCTTATGGCCACAGAAGTCCTTCTTTGCGCCTAACTTGGCCAGCCTCCTGGCCCAGCCTAGACCCAGCTGCTCTTCTGCTCTCTGGGGAGATGGAGAATTATTCCATCCTACCCACAATAATCTTCTACCAAACTCACAGATCTAAGTAAAGCCCCTCCTTCCTTTGGTCTTTAGTGTAGTGAGGTTGGCTTCCCATCACCCATCTGGTTTGCAGGCCCTGTGGAGAGGCTGGCAGATGCCTCCTGGGGACAGTGACTGTAGTTCCCGGCTCCCCTCCAGGGTGAGGACAGGGTTGGCCCACTGGGCAGCCTTGTCCCAATGTCGAATCACAGTGTTGGGACCACAAGACATTTGGTTAATCTTCCTCTACAAGTGCAATGCTTCCTTAATGGTCTACAATGAGAAATCTACCCGTAGGTGATAAGAAAATTAGATAGAAGACAAGCGCCTCCAGTTATTAAGCCCTAAGTGTGTGTCGTGAACTCGTGCTGATCACTTTATACATATTATGTAATCCTTTCAATCCCCAAGCTGGTCCTCTTCTTTTTTTCAACCCATTTTACAGATGAGGAAGCTGAGACTCAATAGAAGTTAAGTATCTTGTCACTGATTGGATGGCCAAATTTGTGGAGGAACTGGGATTAAACTCGTTCTGTTTCGCCGTAAAGACTGGGCTCCAGACGCCTCAGCACACTGTCCCACCGCCTTGCAAAGAAACCCAGGCACTTAAGTACATATTAGGAATAGCATTGACTTCTCCCTACTCTCTCCATTCCTTCATATCTAAACCAGATAGAAAAGAGATTTCTTTATGGCTGCTCTGCAGGGTTTAGCACTTTCCTTTCAGACTATTTCTTAGACAGGCTTGGCTCTTTATTCTCTGAACATTTCAAAATACAATTGGACGAACACAAGCTATTTGAGTCAATTAGATGGTGGTTTCTCCCCTCTGTAGCGTTTACGGAGTACTTAATGTAGGTCAAGAACTTTGTATTAATTATTTTTATTTAGTTCTCATAATAACCTGAGTTAGGTGGTGTCATCGTGAGGTATTGCAGTCAGGTGGTTAAGCACTCGGCCCTTGAAATCAGCCTACCTGCTCTTCTGCTTGCTAGCTGTGCGAGCTGGTGTGACCATGGGCAAGTCACTTAACCTCCCTGTGCCCAGTTTCCTCATTTGGAGTAATGCCTGGCATAACTAAGCATTAGTTATTACAGACCCACTTTACGGTGTGGACATTGGAAGGAAGTAGCTTGCTCAGCTGAACTGGGAGAGCTGACATTTTAACCCAACGAGTCTAATGCCAAGACCCTTGCACTTAACCACTACCACTCCTCAGTAGCCCCAATTCTTTCGCTTTTTTTAAAAATTAATTTTTAGGGCTTCCCCGGTGGCGCAGTGGTTGAGAGTCCGCCTGCCGATGCAGGGGATGCAGGTTCATTCCCCTGTCCGGGAAGATCCCACATGCCGCGGAGCGGCTGGTCCCGTGAGCCATGGCCGCTGAACCTGCGTGTCCGGAGCCTGTGCCCCACAACGGGAGAGGCCACAGCAGTGAGAGGCGCGCATAACGCAAAAATAAAAAAAAAATTAATGTTTACTGGAGTAGAGTTGATTTACAACGTTGTGTTAGTTTCAGGTGTACAGCAAAGTGAATCAGTTATACATATACATATATCCACTCTTTTTTATATTCTTTTCCCACATAGGTCATTACAGAGTATTGAGTAGAGTTTCCTGTGCTATACAGTAGGTCCTTACTAGTTATCTATTTTATATATAGTAGTGTGTATATGTCAATCCCAATCTCGCAATTTATCCCCCTCCTTACCCCCTTGGTAACCATAAGTTTGTTGTCTACATCTGTGACTCTATTTCTCCTTCACTTTTTAAAGCGACTTTGAGGTATAATTTACACACCATAAATTACATTCTTTTTTTTTTTTTTCCGGCCGCACTGCGTAGCTTGTGGGATCTTAGTTCTCCGACCAGGGATTGAACCCACGCCCTTGACAGTGAAAGCACGGAGTCCTAATCACTGGACTGCCAGGGAACTCCCCAGATTCATTCATTTTAAGTGCACAATTCAATGACTTTTATTAAATTTATAGAGTTGCGCGGCCATCACCATAAGCAAGTATAGAGCATTCCTGTCATCCCATAAAGAGCCCTCCTGCCCATTTACAGTCACTTCCCCTTCCCAGTCCCAGCCCTAGGCAACCACTCATCTACTCTCTTTCTCTATGGAGTTGCCTTATCTGGACATTTCCTAGAAATGGAATCATACAATATATGGTCATGTGTCTGGCTTCTTTCACTTAGCGTGATATTTTTGAGGTTCATCCAGGTTGCAGTTTGCTTATCGGTAGTTTGTTGCATTTTATTGATGATTAGTATTCCATTGTATGGATAGACCACATTTTGTTTATCCATTTACCAGTTGATAAACATTTAGATTATTTCCAACATTTGACTATTATGAATACCTTTTATTTTATTTATTTATTTTTAAATTTATTTTATTTTTTTATTTTTGGCTGTGTTGGGTCTTTGTTGCTGTGCGCGGGCTTTCTCTAGTTGCAGCGAGCAGGGGCTACTCTTCTTGGCTGTGTGCGGGCTTCTCATTGCGGTGGCTTCTCTTGTTGCGGAGCACAGGCTGTAGGCGCACAGGCTTCAGTAGTTGTGGCACGCAGGCTCTGTAGTTGTGGCTTGCGGGCTCTAGAAGGCAGGCTCAGTAGTTGTGGCACACGGGCTTAGTTGCTCCGCGGAATGTGGGATCTTCCCGGACTAGGGCTCAAACCCATGTCCCCTGCATTGGCAGGCAGATTCTTAACCACTGAGCCACCAGGGAAGCCCCTTTTATTTTATTTTACTAATTAATTTATTTATTTTTGGCTGCATTGGGTCTTTGTTGCTGCGTGCGGGCTTTCTCTAGTTGCAGCGAGCGGGGGCTACTCTTCGTTGCGGTGCGTGGGCTTCTCATTGCTGTGGCTTCTCTTGTTGCGGAGCACAGTCTCTAGGCGCGCGGGCTTCAGTAGTTGTGGCTCACGGGCTCTAGAGCGCGGGCTCAATAGTTGTGGCGCACGGGCTTAGTTGCTCCGCAGCATGTGGGATCTTCCCGGACCAGGGCTTAAACCCGTGTCCCCTGCATTGACAGGCGGATTCCCAACCACTGCACCATCAGGGAAGTCCCATGAATACCTTTCACATTTTTGATAATTTACTGTGAAAAATTCTCAAACATACAGTGTACCCCCACAGACCCATCTGCGAGCTTCAGCGTTTAGCGTTAACATCCACCGTCGTTGCTTCATCTAGATCCCTCCCAGACAACATATCATGGCACTCCTTAACTTCTTCCTTTAAGCATATAAATTTTTATTTAACTTTAATAAGTTATATATTCATAAGATTCTAAGACCAAAGAGTATAAAAAGGTATACAGTGAAACGTTTCATTCTGGAAAGTTCTATGTCCCATCTGCTCAGTTTTCACTCAGTGCCCTCCAACTTCTGCTATTTTCATGTATTCTTCCAGAGTGCATATGTAAGAAAATAGGAATATATAGTCTTTGCCCGCGTTTTACATAAATGGTAGCATGTTTACTATAATACTGTTTTGTACTTTGATGCTTTTAACTTAATAATATAGCTTAAAAATCTTTCCAGGGCTTCCCTGGTGGCGCAGTGGTTGAGAGTCCGCCTGCCGATGCAGGGGACACGGGTTCGTGCCCCGGTCCGGGAAGATCCCACATGCCGCGGAGCGGCTGGGCCCGTGAGCCATGGCCGCTGAGCCTGCATGTCCGGAGCCTGTGCTCCGCAACGGGAGAGGCCACAACAGTGAGAGGCCCGCATACCACAAAAAACCCCCAAAACTTTCCATATCAGAACATAGTTTCCTTATTCTTTTATCTTTATTTTTACAGCTTATACTATTCCATTGTATGGATGTACCATAGCTTAGTCAAACAGCCACCTACTGGTGGACATTTGGGCTGTTCCCAGTTTCTTACTATTATAGGCAATGCTGTGGTCCATAAACTTGTATATACATCAATTCTCACTTACACAGAATATCTGTAGGATACATTTCCTAAAATTGAGTTGCTGGGCCAGACAGTATATGCATTTGTAGCGTTTGTGGTTTTCATTGGTTCGTCCTGTTTAGCAGTTGTACCATTTTATACCCACCAGCAATCTATGCAAGTGTTTGATTCCCCATTGCCTCGCCAATAGTGTGAGCTATCCAGTTTTTTAACCTTACATAATAGTTCTGTTTGTCAGCTCTTGCCTCATTTTCTTTCTTTCTTGCCCTTCTTATTTTGCTTTAGTTTATACTTTTTTTTTTTTTTTTTTTGCGGTATGTGGGCCTCTCACTGTTGTGGCCTCTCCCGCTGCGGAGCACAGGCTCCGGACGCGCAGGCTCAGCAGCCATGGCTCACGGGCCCAGCCGCTCCGCGGCATGTGGGATCTTCCCGGACCGGGGCACGAACCCGCGTCCCCTGCATCGGCAGGCGGACTCTCAACCACTGCGCCACCAGGGAAGCCCATAGTTTATACATTTTTACGTTAAGAATTTTTGAATGAGTTATTGACTGACCACCTTGAGTCAGTTTTTAAGGCTTTTCTTGGCAACAGTTCTTTGAGATATAATTCACACATCATACAATTCATCCGTTTAAAGTATACCCTTTGATGGTTTTCAGTCTATAGCTCATTTTTAACGCTCATCTCTGACCTTTTATAAAAGCTTTTTTTTTCTAATTACAGAAGTAATACATGTTCCATTCAGAAAACTTGGAAAGACAAAAATCAAAGAAAAAAAGAAAACATAGTGCCATCACCTAAAGATATGCATTGTTAACAGTTTTTTTAATTTTATTGAAGTATAGTTGATTTACAATGTTGTGTTTAATTTCTGCTGTACAGCAAAGTGACTCAGTTATACATATATATTCTTTTTCATATTCTTTTCCATTATGGTTTATCACAGGATACTGAATATAGTTCCCTGTGCTATACAGTAGGACCTTGTTGTTTACCCATCCTATATATAATAGTTTGCATCTGCTAATTCCAAACTCCCAGTCCTTCTGTCCCCCAGCACTCCTGCCCCCTGCCGGCAACCACAAGTCTGTTCTCTATGTCTGTAAGTCTGTTTTTGTTTCATAGATATGTTCATTTGTGTCATATTTTAGATTCTACATATAAGTGATATCATATGGTATTTGTCTTTCTCTTTCTGGCTTACCTCATTTAGTATGATAATCTCTAGATCCATCCATGTTGCTGCAAATGGCATTATTTCATCTTTTTAATGGCTGAATAATATTCCATTTTACATACACACACACACACACATATATATATATAAATGGGCAATGTATATATACATGTACGTAAATGTCAATGGACATTTAGGTTGTTTTCTTGTCTTGGCTATTGTAATAGTGCTGTTATGAACATAGGGATGTATGTCTCCTTTTGAATTAGACTTTTGTCTGGGTATATGCCCAGGAGTGGGATTGCTGAATCATACAGCAACTCTAGTTTTAGTTTTTTGAGGAACTGCCATGCTGTTTTCCATTGTTAACATTTTTTTAAACAAGAATGATACTTAATATATATACTGTGCTGGGGTTTGCTTTTATCTTTCTCAGTTCTTTTGTCTCTCAATTATGTCTTCAACATTCTAGGTCTGCTAATCAACATAATTATCATTGATGATAATAACAATAGCAATAATAACCACAGTACTCCCCACTTACTGTGAGATTGCAGTGTGCCGGGCACTTGTGTGTTGCATACTTTATGGGCTTAATCTCAGTTAATCCTGGAAATAATTTTATGGCATTGGTACTATGCTCATCAAATTTTACAGCTGAAAAAAACTGAGGCTCAGAGGTTAAGTAATCGTTGGTTTTTTTTTGCGGTACGCGGGCCTCTCACTGTTGCGGCCTCTCCTGTTGCGGAGCACAGGCTCCGGACGCACAGGCTCAGTGGCCATGGCTCACGGATCCAGCCTCTCCGCGGCGTGTGGGATCTTCCCGGACCGGGGCACGAACCTGTGTCCCCTGCATCGGCAGGTGGACTCTCAACCACTGCGCCACCAGGGAAGCCCAGAGGTTAAGTAATGTGCCTAATATTAAACAGTAAGAGAAGGAGCTGAGGCTTGAACTCTTATCTGTGTGACTTCAAAACCCCTGGTCACTAAACTATACTTCAGATTAAAGATGTTCAGGATTGGTTCAAATAAACGGCTTCTCTTGAGACCAATCAGGAGGACCCAGGGGTTACAGCGCCCTTGTCAAGAGCAACCGTGGGGCCTGCCAACACACTCTGTTCGGAGTGGAGTTGTCTCAGGCCCAGTGCCCTTTTTTCTCCTGGCTGTGTGTGGTCCCCTCTCTGCCCCTTGAAGTCCCCCTCCCTCCTTCACCATTCAGAAAGGGGGTGGAAGGGGTAGGTGGGTATTGCTGGAGACATGGCCTACGTCACAAGAAGAGTGGGGACCCCTCTGGCACAAGTTCTTTACAGCTCTCCCCACCCCAACCTGTTGGTGGAGAATTGTGGAACAACTGCAAGAGCGCTGGGCGCTGCTCCTCACAAACACCCGCCCGTCCCCCACTCACTTTCCACGTCCCCCCACCATGCTGCAGCCTCTCAGACACTTTAGGGGTATCTTCCCCTGGGTTCACCAAGCCAGATAGCCAGCGGGAGGCTTGCGGCTGCTTAGCGAGAACAGCAGGCTGGCTGCTTGGTTGCCATGGCAACAGCTGTTGTGAGTAAGTGGTCGCTGTGGCAGAAGATTTAATTTAATAAACTAAATTTGGGGGCCCAGTGGGAAGGTCTGGTACAGGCTTTACTGGGTACCTTCTGTGGCGCTGGGGCTGTAGCAGGGCATGTGTCGGAGGAGGGCTTTTGTCCTGCAGAGGTAGGCCCAGTGATGAGAGCTACATCCTGTGTCCTCAGAGATCCTGAGACTCGGCTCTAGACGTCACCCATGAGCGGCCGGCTGAGGCCTTGCACTGCTGCTTGCAGCTCAGAGGTATCAGAGCAGCCCTACCGCTGGGAACAACTGGAAAATCTGGACAGAGTGTGTAGACCTTCTGCGCGAGGTCGAGACTGAGGTGGACAGGGCAGGTGTCCGCCGCTAGGGATCCATCTCGGTGTGTGCAGTGGCCCTGGGGAAGCAGAATGCTGTTTCTGGGTCTCCGTGCTGTGATTAAAATAACAAACTGGAAAGTCTATGCTTCCGTTCTTTCTTGATCTACTTCAATCAGGTCTTTGTCCCTACTATTCCTTTGAAATGCTCTTGTCAAGGTCACCAATGACCTCCACATGACTAGATCCCGTCATTAAATCTGGGTCCTCATCCTTCTTTTCTATCAGCTGCTTTTGACACTGTCGGTCACTCTCTCTTTTCCTCGTCACTCTCGGCTTCTGAGAGACCACACTCGGCCGGCCATTCCCTCCCCTCTCTGTGCTGGGGCTTCCTCCTCCCTGACCCTTAAACTTTGGAGGGCTAGGACTCAGGGCTTGGTCCTCTTGTTTGTTCTGTCTTCTCTGGCTCCCTAAGGAATCTCACCTAGATTCTTAGGTTCCCAGGAAACAGGCTCTGAGACAGAGATCTGCGTGGAGCCGGTTCACTGGGAGTGCCTGGGGATGAACGCCTGTGAGGGACTGAGGGATGCTGGGGGCGCAGAGGGAGAAGTTGCACAGGGACGCTGTTGCAACAAAGGCTCCAGCCAACAGGGCTGGGATCCAGGGAGCGCCAGGCACCGTGCTTTGCGGAATTATCTCAGTGAATTCTCATAAAGCCCTCGTGGAGCAGATTTTGTCAGTGTCCCCATTCTGCAGGTGCAGAGGTTGAGGCTAGGTAAAGCTATCCAACGTGCCCCCTGTGAGGAGCTGGGACTCAGACCCAGTCTGGCTGCCTCTCAGAACCCTACACAGAGCCTCTGAAAACCATACTGAACCTACTGTATAGCACAGGGAACTGTACTCAATACTCTGTAATGGCCTACATGGGAAAAGAATCTAAAAAAGGGGGGATATATGTATATGTATAACTGATTCACTTTGCTGTACAGCAGAAACTTACAGAACATTGTAAATCAACTATACTCCAATAAAAATATTTTTAAAAATTAAAAAAATAGGGGCTTCCCTGCTGGCGCAGTGGTTGAGAGTCCGCCTGCCGATGCAGGGGACACGGGTTCGTGTCCCGGTCCGGGAAGATCCCACATGCCGCGGAGCGGCTGGGCCGGTGAGCCATGGCCGCTGAGCCTGCGCGTCCAGAGCCTGTGCTCTGCAACTGGAGAGACCACAACAGTGAGAGGCCCACATACCACACACACAAAAAAAAAAAAATTAAAAAAATAGAACTACAAAAAAATAAGCATATTGAGTAAAACTCTTGGGCCAGGTCCCTTGGAGGTCCTGCCAGAGTCTGCAGCTCTGCCACTTACTCCCCTCACCACTGGCATCCTAGGATGAACCCCCGCAGGGCTCCCAGGGCCTGTTCCCAAAGCCTGTCACCTTCCTGAGGAGAGGGGACACATCCCTCTGGGGCTCTGGGGCAGGACCTGAGGCCCACAGAGCTGTGGGAATCTCCTGTTTCATTTAAAGATGTATGAGAAGTTTGTACCTACTTCTTGTGTAATAGAAAAATAGCTAGCTCCCAGATCTTTCAACAAAAGGAAGATGCTCAGTGATTATCTCATGTCTTTGGCTGGATTACCTCATATTCTTGAGGTTCATGGGCCTTCCTTTGATAAGCACCGACGTCCCCCTTTACTTAATAGACGTGGGCTCTGAGAATGAGGGCAGGTGGGCAGATTCTCCCTTCCCCCCACCCGGTCCTGGAGCAACTACACTCCTCCCCCCATCCATCTTTTCTTTCCTCCCTGATCAGTCACAGTGACTCACACTGCCCTGGGCTGGCTGCCGAGAACCTCCAGCTTCTCTCTGTGTGGCTGTCAGGGTGAGGGTGGTAGAGGTGGTGCCAGAGGGGCCTCCCCTGGGTTCCGTCCCTAAGACACCAAGGTGGCCATGTTTCAGGGTCTGATGGAGCTGTTCGCGGTTGATGAAAGAATTCTATCAGCTCCAGAAGCAAAATGAAGGGATGAAGACCTGCCCAGCTGGTGGCTTTCAGCACATATGTGTGCAAACTTCAGGGAGGGACGTTTCTTAGGGTGCTGCCATATGTCACAAATGGTTCAGAAATTTGCACACAAAAGAAGTCCATGCCAAAACAAGCAAATCTCTAACCTTTGGGGTGAACCCCTCTGCCTTCTTAAAGAGCTTTTAGGGCGTCCCTGGTGGCGCAGTGGTTGAGAGTCCGTCTGCCGATGCAGGGGACGCGGGTTCGTGCCCCGGTCCAGGAAGATCCCACATGCCGCGGAGCGGCTGGACCCTTGAGCCATGGCCGCTGAGCCTGCGCGTCCGGAGACTGTGCTCCGCAAGGGGAGAGGCCACAACAGTGAGAGGCCCGCGTACCGCAAAAAAAAAAAAAAAGAGCTTTTATATTTAAACATTTAAAGTAGACGTGCATGTGCCACATCTGCACATGCACACACACATGTATGTCCTGATGCACACAGCATGCCCACGTCCTCACAAAAGCTTGTGCCCATGTATATACGTAAGCATACCTGTGCAACCCACCAGCATACCCGTGCAGACAGACATACGCACCCCTGTACTCATACAAACATGCAGACTCAGAATGGAAGCCCTGACCGGAGTCTGCCTAGAGCGAAGCCATTCTCTCCTTTGCTGTCCCTGGGGTCACCAGGGATCGAGGGGACATTATCTGATCTCTCGGAAAACCATTCTTGCCTTTGCTCACTCAGAGCCCAGGGTGATGTTTGAAGCCTGCAGGAGAAACTTTGCATGTAGATTTGGGGGATGGCCGTTGAGGCATCTGCAGAATGTTCACAGCATCCATTGTGGGGCTGGAGGGAAAGAGGGGTAGGCTGGCTTTAGATGCGACCCTTTGGATTTCACTGACTTTTGAAGTCCTGGGCGTCAGTTTGGGGCCCATGAGAGGAGGGCTGAGGACTAGGCTCTTGGTGGGTGGTGGCAGGTGGAGGTGGAGGGGGGCCTGTTCCCGTGTGGAGTCCCTGGGACAGGGCAGGGAAGGAGTGGCTGCCCAGTGGCAGAAGCCAAGAGCATCTGTTGGTCCATCCCTGAGAAGGCCAATTAGCAGTGCTTGGTTTTAGGGCCGTGGGCTGTGCCCCTAACTGGTCCAACTGGAGGATGCCAGAAGGACTGGAGCTTGGCAGACTCCTCCAATGGAATAAGAGCTGCTCAGGACGGGGGTGGTGGTGGTGGTGGTGGCGGTGGTGGTGGTGGTGGTGGTGGTGTGAGGGGGCTTCCCCCTGAGAACCAGGGGACTCTGACAGTCCCGTTTGCGCTCCCTCATCTCATTCATAGCCTCAGGTGAAGTACCTCTATTTTCTGGGCCTCGTTTTCTCTGGGGACAGCTCTTTGCTCACGTGACTTCATTTAATCCTCCTGGGAGCCTGAGGTAGAGGCAGGAATTGTGCCCATTTTATAGCAAGAACGTCAGGTCAGACAGTTCATGAGGGGTGGAACCAAGAATTAAAGCTCATATTCTTTCTTCTTTAAAAAGGATTGTTAGATTTTCAAAAGTCACAAAAGCAACATATGCCTGTTTTTTGGGTTTTTTTTTTTTTTTTTTTGCAGTACACGGGCCTCTCACTGTTGTGGCCTCTCCCGTTGCGGAGCACAGGCTCCGGACGCGCAGGCTCAGCGGCCATGGCTTACGGGCCCAGCCACTCCGCGGCATGTGGGATCTTCCCGGATCGGGGGCACGAATCCGCGTCCCCTGCATCGGCAGGCGGACTCTCAACCACTGCGCCACCAGGGAAGCCCATCATATGCCTGTTTTAACACGTGCATTGATACAGAGCTCTCTAAAGAAAAAGCTAAAACTCTCTCTTCCTGCCCCTTTTCCCCATCCCACTTCAATCCCATCTCCCTGAGCTAAGTATTAACAGCCTACTATGGAATTTCCTATTCTTTTCTCTATGTTCATAGAAATGCATATACACATATACATAGCTAGCTTTCTCTCCCTTGCTCTCTTTACACAGAAAATGGAACCTTATAAATGATTCCTCAACTTGCTTTTCCTCTTAAAATATTGGGGACATCTCTTCAGAACAGTGTGCTTCGATGTACCTCTTCCTTGGAATGGCCTTAACACAATTGTTTACCCATTCCCCACTAATCGGCATTCAGGGTGTTTCAAATCTTTGCCAGTATACGCAACGCTATAATAAACACTCTTATACATAGGACTTTGCACTCATGCCTTTATTTCTGTTGCATAAAGTTCCCAAACTAGGATTACCGGTCAAAGTTTTGTATATTTTAAATTTAAACACACCTTGCCAGATTATTTTCCCCCAGGTGGTGGAAATGAGTACCTCTGCTAGCTGTGTTTCCTGCAGCCTTATCAGCGCTGGATGTTATTATTCTGTTTTCATTTTCGCCCATCTGATAGATGAAAATGGCATCTTATTTTATTTTGATTTTTTACCTATCAGTTGTTTCATATGTTCATTGGCAATTTGTATTTCCCCTTTAATGAATTGTCCATATCCTTTGCCCAGTTATTTGGGTTATCTTTTTCATATTTCAGAGATTAATTTTTATCTGTCAAATGTGGAATAAATAATGAGTTATTAATTCATAGGATATTATTTGACTTCTGAATTTAATAGTATTTCTGCCATAGGAAAATTGTTAATTTTTGTAAAGTCCAATCTATTTACTTTTTTCTTAATGGCTTATGGGCTTCCTGCCTTTCTTAAGGATCTTCCTCAATGTTCAGTTATTCTAAATTTTATTATAATATTTTTATTGTTTTAAAAATATTTATATTTAAAATTCATCTGGAATTTATTTTAGTACCTGTTATGAAGTGAGGACCTAATTTTGTTTTCTTCCATATGAGTAGCCAGTTACGTCAACACTATTTATGCCAAGCTATCTTCCTTATTGAATTAGAATGCTCATATGTCACATACTGAGATCTCATATTTCTAGATCACATTTTGTTCCACTGATCTGTTTTGTCTTTTCCTCAGCCATTACCATATTGTTTTGATTATAGTGGCTTTAGAGTTAGTTTTTTTTTTTAATTTTTATTTATTTATTTATTTATGGCTGTGTTGGTTCTTCGTTGCTGCGGGCAGGCTTTCTCTAGTTGCGGCTAGTGGAGATTACACTTCCCCGCTAGCAGTTGCAGTGCACGGGCTCCTCATTGTGGTGGCTTCTCTTGTTGTGCAGCATAGGCTCCAGGGGTGCAGGCTTCAGTAGTTGTGGCTCGTGGGCTCTAGAGCGCAGGCTCAGTAGCTGTGGCGCACAGGCTTAGTTGCTCCGTGGCATGTGGGATCTTCCTGGACCAGGGCTCAAACCCATGTCCCCTGCATTGGCAGGTGGATTCTTAACCACTGCACCACCAGGGAAGTCCTAGAGTTAATTTTAATAACTGGCAAGGCAAATCTCTTCCATTGTTATTTGCCTTCTTTTGGGGGTGTGGGGCAGGGGAGAGGTCTATTCTAGAGAGTCCAGGGCTCTTTTCAGATGTTCTTCCAGATGAACTTTAAGATCTTTCTGTCAAGATGAAAACAAAGGGAAAAAGCAACTGGTGTTCCCACTGGAAGGACATCCGTTTTAGTCTTAACATGAGCTTCCAAGCCCAGGCTCCTGCCGCTGTACAGGGCTGTCGTAGGCGCTTGCTGGTCTTGTGATCCTCTGAGTACATAAGAATGAGGTGAAAAAGATAAAGGTGGCTTTAGCCCGAGCTTGGAACTTGCGTATGCAGAATATTGTTGTGTTTTTCCCTAGGAAAAGAAACATAAATTTGTGTTATGTTCATAGGGTTTGGTGATTATGTTTTGGTTTAAAATGTATAGTGGATCGGAGATAACTTTGTGTCGGTTACCACGCTCCAAAAAAATACCCTGTTCATTCCTCCTTGGGTATGTAGGTTAAGTTTGTTTGTTTGTTTTTTAAGAGATGCCAAGATGTAGAGCTGCTAGATAGGAGGGTGTGCACGTTTAACATTCCAATAGCTACTACTAAATTACCCCGCCCTCCGTGGGGCTGTCCTCCCAGGCTCCCAGCCCTCTCCCACACCTTGTCAACCCTTGTCAAGGGTTTTAAGGGCCATAAAAGAGATTGGTTCATGTTACTTAAGTCCCTGCTTAAGAGCTATTGAAAGGAGTGGGCGGCCAACTTGGAGTTGACACAGTACTCTGTATTCCACTCCCACACCCTCTCCCTGCCCCACGCAGCCATCCCAGGCACAGATCATACAAAGCAAGAAGTACCAGCTTTGGATCTCCCTCTGGTTCTTCCTGTCAACTCCAATGTTTTTCAACAGCACTCAGGGTGCAAAAAGCTCTTCCTCTGCATCTTTCTCTCTCTCTCTCTCTCTCTCTCTCTCTCTCTCTCTCTCTCTCTCATACACACACACACACACACACACACACAGCTTAAAAGTGCTTGCTGTGTGATGGTGCCCTGGGAATGCTGCGCTAGATTCTATCCCTGGCTCTGTTGCTTTTTTCAAAGTCTATATTTAACCAGTTTGGCCCTGAAGGGAATTAACCAAGTCAGGGCTCCAGTGAGTGCCAGAGGCTTGGGATTACACCAGAGGTTCTGACCTGGAGTCTGAGAATGGACCTCAGGGAGTTTGTGAGCCTCAGAAACCGCCTGCAGCGGCATTTGGGTTCACGTGTGCTTTTTTTTCTTAGGCGAGTCCATAGCTTTAAATAGGATCTCAGAGCAGGTGTGAGACCACTGCCCGACCCCCGCAAAAAAAGGTTAAGAACAACTGCCACAGGGACAGAGTAAGTAGCTTTATGAGCAAGCAGAATAAAAGAATGGCATTCTAGACCCTAAGGAGGGATTCTTAACAAGAAGGACTGAGAGGGGGGACTGTATGCAGAATTTTCTGTGAAAATACCTTCTGAGTCTAGGAAGAGAGACTTCATTAGATCCCCAAAGAGTTCATAACTCCCAAATTGAAGAATCTCAGACATAGAGGCTTAATGATGTTAAAGTACTAATGGCATCTGAGAGGCTAGATATTTCTAATAGCAATTTTTTCAAAATAAACGCATTTAGTTCATCATAGAAAATCTGAAAAAGTCTTCTAGAAATCTTCTAAAAATCACCTATAATCCCAACATCCAAAGATAATAATTTAAAAAAAAAAAAAAAAGGATTCTTGGGAATTCTCCAGCAGTCCAGTGGTTAGGACTCTGCACTCCCACTGCAGGCGTCATGGGTTCGATCCCTGGTCAGGGAACTAAGATCCCGTGTGCCTCGCAGCCAAAAAAAGGATTCTTCCAGAGTGTCTGTATCTTTCTCTCACACTCTCCCATTCTCTCTCTCCACATATGTGTGTGTGTATATGCAAACCTAGAATCGTACTGATTTTTTAACATGAATTTTTCTACTTATTATTTTATAGCACTGTCTCCTGTTGTTAAATAGTTTTCTAAAACAGTGTTTTTCAACCTTCTTTTAGCAATGGAACCCTTATTTTCAAACCAAATCTTATGCAAAGGCTAAAATATAAAATAAATAAAAGATGTGATGTTCTAGCTAAAGCATAGGGAGAGAAGAAACACAAATTGAAAGCCCCTGCTCTAAAAATACAAGTTTTAATGGCTACATAGTGTTCTATTATATGAACGTGTAGGGTGGCCAGATTTAGCAAATAAAAATACCAGATGTCCAGGTAAATTGGAATTTCAGGTAAACAATGAATAATCTTTTAGTATAACTATGTTCCAATTTAAATTTCAGATAAACAACAAATACACTTTTTTAGAATAAGTATATCCCATGCAATATTTGGGATATACTAAAAAATTTTAGAAATTCTTATTTAACTGGGCAACCTGTATTTTACATGGCAACCTTATCATGTGCCGTAGTTTACCTAACTAAGATCCCATGGTCGGACATTTAGATTATTTCCAATGTTTTACTAGTATCGAAATTATTGAGCGTATATCTTGTAACCATATCTTTATATATTTATTAGTTTATAACACCTTAGGATCAGAATTACTATACCAAAGGCTGTAAACATTTTAAAGTCTTTCAATACATTTGCCAAGTTGTTTCCCCCAAAGGAATGTACTCTCGAGGGCTGTGTATGCAAGCACCTGTTCTAGGAGGGGTTAAACATGTGTCAATCCATTATTAGTGGCGTATGTTAGGTGGTCATTCTGCCCCTGCAAGACCCTGAGACATTAAGGTTCAAAGCTGGCAAATTTGATCCATGGGCTCTGGGATTAGCCAAAGGGGGCTGGTTAGCTCAATAGCATCTGGGTGCTTGGGGTCAGGGGTCCAAGTTGATAAGCAATAGGGTAGAGATGTACAGGCCTATAAAAGGAGAAGGTGTCACCAGGATAGACTTCACCCACAAGAAGTAAAGGAAGCTGCAAAGAGCTAGGCCCATTGTAAGGCATTATTTTAAGTAAGCAGCCTTGCGTTCCCTAAAGACAACCATTCCAAGCAGGGGAAAGGCTACAGAGGAAAAAATCTCAAAGGAGTCTTTTCTACTTGAAAAATAAAAATTACCTAAACATAGTAATAACCGAAAGGATGGAAAATCACTCATAATCTCCCCATCCTAACAAATCGCTGTTTTTATTTTTCGATATGCCTTTCTTGTCAAGCTCCATAATTTTTACATAACTGCAATCACAGAGTATATACAATTTTTATCTTGCTCTTTCCTCCCATTATTTTTTAAATTTATTTATTTTATTTAGTTTTATTTTTGGCTGCGTTGGGTCTTCGTTGCTGCGCACAGGCTTTCTCTAGTTTCAGTGAGCGGGGGCTACTCTTCATTGTGGTGCGCCGGGCTTCTCATTGCGGTGGCTTCTCTTGCTGCGGAGCACGGGCTCTAGGCGCGCGGGCTTCAGTAGTTGCAGCATGCAGGCTCAGTAGTTGTGGCTTGCGGGCTCTAGAGCACAGGCTCATAGTTGTGGCACATGGGCTTAGTTGCTCCGTGGCATGCGGGATCTTCCTGGACCAGGGCTCGAACCCATGTTCCCTGCATTGGCAGGCGGATTCTTAACAACTGCGCCACCAGGGAAGCCCCTTTCCTCCCATTATTGTGCAAGTAATTTTCTGTGCTGCTACACAGCTTTCATAGCTAATATTGCTAATGTTATTTTTTCTTGATTTCACAAGTAATAATTATTCATTAAGACAAATTAGAACATCTAGATAAAAATGGAATCACAATGCACATATTAATTTGTAGCCTGTTGTTTTTTTTTCACTTAACTGTGTATGGCGAACATCTTCCCATGTTAAAAAAATACATTTCTACATCTTTTAAGATAGTTGCAATGTATACTGTTGGTGGGGGGTGTACCAAAACTTATTGAACCAATTCCCTGTTACTGGAAGTCTATGGGATTTTCCTCCACCATCTTTTGCTATTGTAAATGGAATCCATTTTTAATCATTTCCTTAGGACAGATTTCTAAAATTAAATCATATGTGCACATCTTTTTCAGACTCTTGATACACACTGGTAAGTTTACCTCTAGAAGATTTGTACCAGTTTATACTCCCTCTAATAACATGAAAGAGTGTATTTATTTCCCCCAGCCTATGACAGTTATAGTAAAAGGTTGCCAAATATTCTTTTTAGTTGATGGAACATAATTTACTTAATCTTTTCTCTGCTGTTGACATTGGATTGTTTCCAAATTTTCATTCTTATAAATAAGACTGTCATGAACATCTTTATGCCAGTATTTGTCTATAATTAATTATGTGGTTAAAATAAGAATCCTAGATGAGAAGGCATATTTACACGTCACTCCCTTCTTCCAAAGGTTAAATTTAAATCTTCTGGGTATGTGGGAGATTTGGGGCCCATTTGGTACCCTGCCATGACTAAGGGAAGATAATGGACAGAATAAAATAGAAAAGGCCATGTGCCAAAAGATATAGCACTAAAAATGTACCGCCAGACTGTTTTCCAAAAGGGTACTAATTTAATAACCATTCTGTTGACTTAAAAATTAATATAATCCTCAAAGATATTAGTCAAGGGAGAAAAGCACTGTCTGCCATTTACCCACCATAATGTCATTTCCTGCAAATGACTCAAACCACAATAAAACACACATTTCTGTCCCTCCTGGGCCCAAAGCTAGCATGTCCATCTGCCTAGCTCATGCACTTGGCAGAAGCCACAGTGGGGGTCTCAGGTTCACCCGCTTCCTGCAGCTCCCCCATTCTAGAGGTCCTTTGTATTCTTACTTCCTGTTCAAACCCGAGGCCCCAGAAGGAGCAAGTACCATTTTGGTGACACTTAATCAGAGCTGCTGACCGTTCCTCCAGCTCCCTCGGAACCTGGGTCTCTGGGGAATAATGTACACACCTTCCTAATGTGACAAACACCCCCCCTGAGCACCTACCATGTATCAAGGTCACCTATGAAGACGCTCTTGGCTCTTAGGAGGGCCTCCGTGATCTGCAATAAATATGTCTTGAAAATGATGAGGTGAACGGATGTAGTTATAGTTCATTTAATGTTCAAGATGGAAGAGGCCTCAGAGGCCATCTTGTTCAACCCCCCTCCTTTTATACAGTCATTTAGTGAGGGCCTCCCATGGCCCGGATGTGATGTATCTTATTGAATACGCTTGACACCTCTGGGTGGTAAGTATCATCACCTCCTCTCTGCAGGTGAGGAAACTGCTATGCTCAGAGGTTAACCCAGGCGCTGCAGAATGGCTTGTGGGCTAGCTAGCCTGAGGGGCTCCACCGACAGCCCTTCGAAGCCCTCCTTGGCCCGCCCACCCCTTTCAACCAAGTTACTAAGTTAAGCACTCAACACCAGGCACTTTTAAAAGGTTGCAAAAGCTTAAAATGGACAAAATGAAAAGGAAATGACACCAGTCGCCCGTGAGCCTCCCCACCAACCTCTTCAGAGTGTGCTTCTCTGGTCGGTACCTGAGATGAGGTTAATGGCCCCTGGCCAGGATTTGCCCTGCACCCCATGTTCAGTTGTTAGACTCACGCTTTGGGGAGAAATCAGGAGAAACTCAGCTGGCTCTCAAGCATTACCTGAATGATGGATTCACCTGCAACAACACCCCATCCCTGCTCTCCCCCAACCTTACATATTCTCTCTTCATCTGGCTCTTGATTTGTATCCTTTGTAATAAACTGGTAACCTAGCGAGTTCTCTGAGCTGCTCTAGCAAATTAATTGAACCCGGTGAGGGGGTTGTGGGAACCTCTGGTTTTAAGCCAGTAGGTCAGAAGCACAGGTAACAATGTGGGCTTGCAATTGGCATCTGAAGTGGAAGGCAGTTTTGTGGGACTGAGCCCTCAACCTGTGGAATCTGATACTACCTCTAGGTAGATAGTGTCAGGATTGAGTTGAATTATCGGACACCCAGCTGGTGTCCAAGAATTGCTTGTTGGTGGTTTGGGGGAAACCCCAGCACACCTTGGATTTGGGTCCCAGAACCCTTTATCTGTCTTTATTACAGGGGTCTCAGCTAAGAATTCAGAAGGGCAGAAGGAAGATTATTTTTCCTCCCTGAAACTTCCCTTCCCGTCCTCTCCATCTGGTACTTCTGCCCCTCGTTGTTACTTCTGCCCCCAAATGTTACAGCTGAGGAAGGGCTTACTTTTCATCAATTTATTTATATCTGAGATTCAGTTTGAAGATGTTAATGTTGATGATGACAGTAATTAGCTCAACTCTTTTAGGTAGAGAGGAATTAAGCTTCATCTGGTTTTTAAAAATAATTTTATTGTAAAAGAATAAGTACTTATTTACAAAAAAATTCAGATTTGTATAAACAGAAAGGTAAAATTCTTTAGTCTTCCAGCCCACTCCTGTGCCGCCTGCTGGAGGCGACCACTGTTTAGCAGTTTGCCGTGTATTTTTGCAAACAAATCTATGCATGTAGATATGCATGTTTTTATGAACTCTTTATAGGAAATGAATCACAATATTCATACATAACTTATTCCTTCTAACATTTGTTCAGAATTCTACTGTAAGGATAAACTGTAATTTATTTAATCAGTTCTCTACTGATGGGCATTTAAATTATTTCCAGGATTTTAAATAAATACTACTGTAATAAAGATACTTGTATATTTAAAATTCTCATGTGAGTTTAATTATAGAGTTAATATCTAGAAATGTAAGGTGATCATATAATCTATCACGTAAACTAAGGCAGATTCTAATTCAGAGGGGCTCCTGAGAGCACAGGTATATACTGAGACTGTCTCAGGAAAACCAGGTATGTGTTTATACAAAATTGAAACTTCTACTGAGTCAAAAAGTAGCATTTAAAATGCTGATGTTGTCAGGCTTGGTCATACCAATTTATAATCCACCAACATATAAGGGCTTCTGTTTCTTCAAACTTTCAAAATACTGAGCATTGTAGTAATAATTATTTGCGAATTTACCAAATTAGTAAGAAATTGTATCATTTTAACTTGCATTTATTTAATAATCAGTGATGTTGAACATCTGTCATTTATTATTGGCCATTTGTATGTCATATATAGATTTTTTAATATTTATTTATTTATTTGGCTGCATTGGGTCTTCGTTGCTGCGCGCGGGCTTTCTCTAGTTATGGCGAGCAGGGGCTACTCTTCACTGCGGTGCACGGCCTTCTCATTGTGGTGGCTTCTCTTGTTGTGGAGCACGGGCTCTAGGCGTGTGGGCTTCTGTAGTTGTGGCACTAGGGCTCAGTAGTTGTGGCTCGCGGGCTCTAGAGCACAGGCTCAGTAGTTGTGGCGCACGGGCTTAGTTGCTCCGTGGCATGTGGGATCTTCCCAGACCAGGGATCGAACCTGTGTCCCCTGCATGGGCAGTCGGATTCCTAACCACTGTGCCACCAAGGAAGTCACAGTATGTCATATTTCTATGAACTACTTGTTCATATCCTTTATGGCTACATTTCTTTTTTTAATTTATAAGAAATTGAGCCCTGGAAATTAGGTGGCATCTTTTTTTTTTAATTGAAGTATAGTTGATTTACAATGTTGTGTTAACTTCTGCTGTACAGCAAAGCAGCTCAGTTATACGTAGATATACATTCTTTTTCATATTCTTTTCCATTGTGGTTTATCTTAGTACATTGAAGATAGTTCCCTGTGCTATACAGTAGGACCTGTTGTCCATCCATTCTATATGTAATAGTTTGCATCTACTAACCCCAAACTCCCAGTTCATCCCTCCCCCACTCACCCCCACTTGGCAACCACAAATCTGTTCTCTATGTCTGTGAGTCTATTTCTGTTTCATAGATAGGTTCATTTGTGTCATATTTTAGATTCCACATATAATTGATATCATGTGGTATTTGTCTTTCTCTATCTGACTTACTTCACTTAGTAGGATAATCTCTAGGTCCATCCACGTTGTGCAAATGGCATTATTTCATTCTTTTTTATGGCTGAGTAATATTCCACTGTATATATGTACCACATCTTCTTTATTCATTCATCTGTTGATAGACATCTAGGTTGTTTCCATGTCTTGGCTATTGTGAACAGAGCTGCTATGAACATAGGGGTGCATATATCTTTTTCTTTTTTAATTTTTTTAAAATTTATTTTTTGGCTGTGTTGGGTCTTCGTTGCTGCGTGCGGGCTTTCTCTAGTTGCGGCGAGCAGGGGCTACTCTTTGTTGGGGTGAACAGACTTCTCGTTGCGGTGGCTTCTCTTGTTGCAGAGCATGGGCACTAGGCGTACAGGCTCAGTAGTTGTGGCGCACAGGCTTAGTGACTCCGTGGCATGTGGGATCTTCCCAGACCAGGGCTTGAACCCATGTCCCCTGCATTGGCAGGCGGATTCTTAACCACTGTGCCACCAGGGAAGTCCCAGGGGTGCATATATCTTTTGGAATTATAGTTTTTCTGGATATATGCCCAGGAGTGGGATTACTGGGTCATACAGTAGTTCTATTTTTAGTTTTCTGAGGAACCTCCATAATGGCTATGCCAACTTACATTCCCACCAACAGTGTAAAGAGGGTTCCCCTTTCTCCACACCCTCTCCAGCATTTGTTGTTTGTAGTTTGTCTACATTCTTTTGAATTCTTGGTTCTTATTGATTCATAAGAGCTCTTTGTATATTAAAGAAGTTAGTTCTTTGTTTGGCATATATTTTGCTAATATGCTTTTTTCCCAATGTGATATTTGTATCTTGACTTTCTGGTGTTTTTAGTCATAAAATCTTTAAGTCTTTATGTAGTTTTTAAAATAACATTTGAATTTCATGTCCAAGATTGCCAAAAAGCAAGAATAAAAAGTAAACAGTTTTTTCTTTATACTTCTTAGTTTCTTTTTTAAATTAAAATTTTTGGGCCACCTAGAATTAATTTTGGTTTAAGAAATGAATTCAGCTTTATTTGTTTCCATGTTGTCTAGTCACTTTTCCTAGCATCATTCACTGAATAGCACATCATTCCCTTCCCCCTGCCATTTGAATTGCAACTATATCTTATGCCAACGCTTCATATTTACATGAGGTCTATTTCTGATCTCTCCATTTTCTTCTATTGATCTGTTTGGTTTTATGCCAGTAGTATCTTGCTACATAAAGCCTGCAGTCTTTGCTGTGTCTTAATATCTGTAGGTCTATTTCTCTATATTTTTTTTCAGATTTTCCCTGATTGTTCACTCATGTTTAAGCACTCCCAGCTGAATCCTTCCTGTCCCCACCACCGCCCCTCCCACTGCCAACACAGTTGTTTTTTGTTATTTAAACAGATTACACTGAGTTTGTAGATTAAGTCAGGGAGGAGTCATACCTTAATATCACTAAAACTTTTTCAAGAATGAGCTATGTCTTCCCTTTAAGATTCTGTTTAGCTACAGGCTGGCCATCAAGGAAAACAGGGATGAGCATATATAATACGTGGCTCATTTAGATTACATGACAACGCATGACGTAGTTGTTTGTTGTTGCTCATTAACAACGTATGGTTCGGTGCATTGTGCAAAACTGCAGTGAATGTGGTACATAAGATCACATTTCCATGGATCCCAGCACATGCATCTGTGATACGCTGTGCTCAGATGATCTGTGTCTCTGATTTCTCATTGAATAAAACTGCATCTTTAGCATATCCCAGAAGAAGTCATCAAAAGGGCTCTATTGGTTAAAAAATATTAGTATTATCCCTGTTTCCAGATTTTTACGGCCACTTTGTATATTGTACCTAGATAAAATGCTGGGCTGCAGGGGAGGTGAGAGTCCAGAGCATGGTCGTGTGGAGGGGACAAGTTGTACCTGTCCCAGCGGTGGCCCTTGAAGAAAGTTGCCCACGAGGCAGGCTGCTTTTTCCAGTTCCCCTTCCCAGCCTCCTTTTTCTTTATGTTTAACTTGATTTTAAAAGTCTGCCTTGTTAAAGAAGATGTGGCACATATATACAATGGAATATTACTCAGCCATAAAAAGAAATGAAATTGAGTTATTTGTAGTGAGGTGGATGGACCTAGAGTCTGTCATACAGAGTGAAGTAAGTCAGAAAGAGAAAAACAAATACCGTATGCTAACACATATATATGGAATCTAAAAAAGAAAAATGGTCATGAAGAACCTAGGGGCAAGACGGGAATAAAGATGCAGACCTACTAGAGAATGGACTTGAGGATATGGGAAGGGGGAAGGGTAAGCTGGGACAAAATGAGAGAGTGGCATGGACATATATACACTACCAAATATAAAATAGATAGCTAGTGGGAAGCAGCCACATAGCACAGGGAGATCAGCTCCGTGCTTTGTGACCACCTAGAGGGGTGGGATAGGGAGGGTGGGAGGGAGGGAGACGCAAGAGGGAGGAGATATGGGGATATATGTGTATGTATAGCTGATTCACTTTGTTATAAAGCAGAAACTAACACACCATTGTAAAGCAATTATACTCCAATAAAGACGTTAAAAAAAGAAAAAGTCTGCCTTGGGAATTCCCTGGCGGTCCAGTTGTTAGGACTCTGCGCTTTCACTGCTGAGGGCCTGGGTTCAATCCCTGGTCAGGAAACTAAGAACCCACAAGCCGCACGGTGTGACCAGAAAAAAAAAAAAAAAGTCTGCCTCTGTCATGCTTTATCCCATTGATGGGTCTAACCTAATTGTTTAATTACATTAGTCATGAACCACAGGTAAAGTACTTCTTAACGTGACCCACAATGCCAATAACGTACTGCATCAGCCACTACACAGATTTGGCTCTCTGTTCTGAAAAGTGTTACAAACTGAGGTGCTCAGCCCATGATCAGGGCCTTGCTGAGTGCTAATGGGTTGAATTTTATCCTGGCCCAGCTGGTCCCGACCTCAGTGTTGAGACGGGAGGCTATTGCCGCCTTCAAAATCGTCGTACTCTTTATGTTCTATGTGTTACCTGGCCCATTATTGCTTTTATTTTTTCAGTTAATATCTGACAGGTTCAAGTTCAATAGATTCTGAATATGAAACACCAGAAGTGCAACGATAACTTACAAACATTGACATATTACACCTGTGTGACTAGAGTAGAACGGGGTGGTGACCCCCACCGTATGTTGGCCAAGAGGGTGTGTGTTGGGCCTGGGGAGCCCTGAGAGCTGTCGCGGCAGTTCTTTCCGCTGACATCCTTTCTCTCAGCTGCAGAGCGTGGCAGTGTTGTTTGGGGGATTGAGAACGATCCAGCAGACAAGAACCTGAAGGGGAATCAACTTTGTCCCCCTTTTGATGTGACTGCAGCTCAAGGTCACCAGGACCCTGGAGGCATCCCTGACTGGAAAGACCAAGCAGGGCCTGGGCTGACCTGAGGAGATCTGGTTATGTGCTGTTTTGGTCTGAGTAATACAAACTCTTACGCTTTCCGTTTTTCTGTCTTCTTTCTAGCCGTAAGCAGAGAAGTGTTTCCATGCTCATGTTAGGCCAAGAGATGACAGCACTGGGCAGGTCCCCATCAGAGTCATGAACTGATGCTTTGAACCCTGAGCCCAGGAGGGAGGCCGCCTCTGGCCTGCACTTGTCAGGGCCTGGCTGTGGAGCTGAGGGACTCAGAGTTGGAAGTGGGATGCCAAGCACATCTGGCCCAGAGTAGTCTGAAGGCACACAGAGGTAGCTTTGTGTTTAGGCTTTCCAGACGGACCGCCTCAATTCTAGTCCCAGCCCAGCCACTCAGCAGCTGTGTGACCTTGGGCTTGTTGTTTTACCTCTCTGGGCCTCAGTTTCCACCTCTGTAAAATAAGGGTAAGAAGAGCACCTATTTGGCAATAAGACTACTTGAAGATAGAAATAAGCACCTCGTATAGCATCCAGCTTATGGTAGGCCCTCAGTGAGCAGACAGTATCGGTTCAGATTAGAAGAGGCCTAATCTTTCCTCATGTTCTGCAGCAGCTGTGGCTGGGAGGGTCAGGCAGAGATCTAGTACCCTTCACAGACCCAGGAATGCTCTACTCAAGCTGGGTAAACTGATAAGCAGGTGGAAACTGAGCTATCACACCACGTATTCCTAGCATGGACCACCTTCAGAATCCCTCCATCCCTACATGGCCTCTGGGCTGGGTAGAGAGTGGGAAATGAGACTCAGAGAGCTTGACTGGGCCTGGAAGCTTCCTGGATCTGAACACAGGTGGTCTGGAACAGTGGGCCTGATGCCTTGTCCCAGCCTTAAATAGAGGACCCTAGTTGGCTCAGATATCTAAGAGGATGGGAAACGTGCCCTGTCTCTTTCTTGGTGAGATCACCATAGCCACTAGAACTCCTTCTTGGTGAGACCACTGGTATCATAAAGCTGTGCAGTCATTAGCACCCTGGAGAAGTCACGTCATGGTGGGAAATCTAACTGGAAGTTCAAGGTGGGCCTCCCAGGCAGCCCCTACCTTGTGCTCCTTGGTATGAAATTGAGCTAGAACCTCCCAGGCCTGTGAGCATAAGTGTTGCAAGGTGGGATTTCTATAGTAGCCTTGGGGGCTCTAGCTGAGTTGCAGCTGGCTCTGCTGATGGTGAAGCTCTGGGTCAGTACAAATAGAGGCCAGAAAACCAGACTCACGGTGAGGCTCCTGGGAAGGGGTCAGGGGAGATGGCCTAGGTCCCTCCTCGTTCTTGGTCTTGTGATTTTAGCAGCCCATGACTAGCCGTCGCTCACCACCCTGCATCCATTCGAAGCAGCTGCTCAGCCTTGGTAGCACATTGGAACACCTGGAGAGCTTTAAGAACCCCCTGATGCTTGTGACCCACCCCTAGAGGTTCTGATTTAATTAGTCTTGGGTGGGGCTTGGACGTCAGGATGTTAAAAATCTTCCCACGTGATTCTAATGTACAGCCAGGGTTGAGAGTCACTGCTAAAAAGACAGGCAAGCTAATGATAATTAATATATAATTTATGTGCCAGTTACCATGCTAAATATATTATCTATATTATCTCCTTTAATCCTCACCCTAATCCCCATTTTCCAGATGAAGAAGCATGCTCAGAAAGGGTAGGTGACTTTCCAAGGCCAGAGAGCAGTAAGCACTGACATTTTATCCCAGGGCCATGGGATTTCAAAGCCCAGGCTGGTAACCCCTATGACAACTACTTTTTTTTTTTTTTTTTTTTGCGGTACGCGGGCCTCTCACTGTTGTGGCCTCTCCCGTTGCGGAGCACAGGCTCTGGACGCGCAGGCTCAGCGGCCACGGCTCACGGGTCCAGCCGCTCTGCGGCATGTGGGATCTTCCCGGACCGGGGCACGAACCCGTGTCCCCTGCATCGGCAGGCGGACTCTCAACCACTGCGCCACCAGGGAAGCCCTATGACAACTACTTTTGAGGCAATGTGTAAAGGAAGATGGGGACATATCTGGGGCAGGCCCTTGGTAACCTTAGGTGAGTTCCGCCTGTGCCCAAGCTGAGGTTGCCAGCCTGGTGCCGCCCCTGGCATCTTGTCTGGTTGAGCAGGGGCACTGGCTGTCCAATAGGGGATGGCTGCTTCCGCAGAACCCAGCAGCTTGCGGGGAGACCCAGGGGACCCACCTTTTCACACGGGAGAGGTGGAACCCAAGCCTGTGCTCTCCGAGATGGTGCCTCATGCTCTGTTTCCCAGCTCTCCTGATGAATGGCAGTCTTTCAACTTGGGACACAGCATCAGATGAAATTTTTGTCCTAGGGGAGTCGGGAGTGGTTGGGAATCACATTTTGTTCGCCGGGTGTTTGGCGTTTAAAGCAGACTCAGAAAAAAAAAGTCAGGAGTCATCCATAAAATAGGACCAGAGCCTTTTCATTTGCAGTTTCAGTGACTTTAGTGAAAGGCAAACAGCAGGTACCTGTTTCACTGGCAATAAAAGGAAATTGGGCAGCAGTCATTTAAAAGGGGTTCGAGTTGTTTAAATCTGAAATTTAGGGGTACATGTGCGTATAGGTTCAAAGAAAGTTTACAAGGCTTGGAGATTTGGGTTGAATTGTTTTTGATGAAAATGACTTGGAAAATATTGTCCTTTCTTATTTTCGACCTTCCCCTTGGCTGTTGGTTTCCTAAATTTAGCAGTCAAGAAGAAATAAGCAAATCTAGCTGGAAAAAAACTGATACAAGTCAGGCATGTTTCATAGTTTAATCGGAGTGATTGACTGAAGATAAAAGTCTCTAAGATGAGAAATAATTCTTCCCATTTTATAAAGCAGAGTCATTATTTCAGCTTAAAAAATTTCAGATGTGATTGACCTTATTGGACATGGAAGTGCTGGATTTGACACTTCCTGAAAAGACAGACTGGTGATGGTTAGGAGGCAGCTGCCTAAACGTCACCAAGAACTCTCGGCAGGAGGCTGGAGGGCTGTGGGAGCCTCATCAGGCTGGCACTCACCATCTTCCCAATGCTTGTTCCTCACCATGGCAACCCAAGGACCTCTTAAGTCGTTGTCCAGATGGAACCCCCTCCTGCCCCCCGCCCTTCCCAAAGCCTGGCCACAGCCCTGCCTGCTGGACAAGGCTAGGAATGCCTCACCTGGCTCTGGGCTCAAGTCCCTGGGCCAGATGCCAGAAAACAGCCTGAAAATCTTGGCATGGATGGCTTTCACCCACACTGTGTCATTGCCATTGGTGGCTCATTTATGGGTTTTTGGTTTTGATTTTTGTTTCTTACTTCTGGAGAATGGCTTGCTTTTCATTGAAAGGACCGAAGGACTGACATCTCAGAACTTTTGGTTATGAGAGAAGAACAGCCAACTCAAACTAGTTCAAGAGAAAAAAAAAGGACAGATAGGTAGTTAAATAGTTAGATAGACAGATATAGAGAGATAGAAAAGCCCCAAAGTGAACTTGGATCAGATATAATTGGCTCCAGGGACCCCAAACAATATCATTAGAGCTCTTTCTTTCCATCTCTTGGCTCTGATTCTTTCTTCTTGGTTTCATTCTCCAGACAAGATTTCTCCATGTGAGGGGCAGGAAGACGCTCGCCTCCCAAGCTGACCAGTGATGACAAAAAGAGCTCAGTTTACAGAAAAGTCTCAGGGTGGATTCTGATTGGCCCCGATTGAGTCAAATGACCGTTCCTGAACCAGTCCCCTGCATCTGGGGGTGCTGTGACAAGATCACCCTAGCCTGGGTCTTGTGCCCACCCCATGGTGGTGATTGAGGTGTTGGTGGGATGGGAAGACAGTGATTAACAGCCTTGCCAGGAGCATGTGAGTGAGGAGGTCCCTAAGACGAGCAAAACCACCATCACCTTCTTGGTCCACTTCAACTCCAAGCGTGTGTGAGCTGAGTGTGGGGAGCGGGGGAGGGGGGCAGGGGGGCCAGGAGATGCTTGTCGGCATGACAACTCATCACTCACATACTCATTAGCCATTGTTTTCCAGTCACATGGGGCACTGTTCTGGGCTTTGGGGTCCAGCATTAAACAAAACAGACAATCCCTGCCCTGGTGAAGCTTATATTCTTGTAGGAAGAAGGAGTCAAAAAGATAACATTAATAACAAAAGTGCACATCGAACATCCGATGATGCTACGTGCTATAAGGAAAACCAAAGCAGGCGGGAGGATGGGGAAGGCGAGGGTGGGGCTGAGGCCACAGTTTCACAGATGGTGGCTGGGGAAGGCTCACAGAGGAGCCAGGTTTGAGCAGAGCCCTGCAGGGGGTGAAGGAGGGAGCCATGCAGACAACTGGGAGAAAAGCCTCCCAGAAAGGAAGCAGAAGGAATAAAGGGGCTAAGGAGAAGGTGCTGGCAGGCTCAAGGAGCCTCAGGAGGCCAGTGTGGCTGGAGCAGAGCTAGGCAGGGGGCAACAGTAGAAGCTGAGTCCAGCGAGGTGACAGGGCATCCGCTCCTGGGCCGCTGTGAGCTCTGGGGCTTGTGCCCCGAGGGAGAGTGAAAGCCACCGGAGGTCACGTGTGGTGTCAGAGGATCCCATTTGTCCACTGTGGTTTTCTCCCCACTTGATTGTAAGTAAGGTGAGAGCAGGGACACTGTCTAGGTATCCATTCCTTCATTCACTCCGTATTCATTCCTTTTTTCAGTAAACATCTGCTCAATACCTACTATGTGCCAGGTGCTAGGAGCTCACTATCTAGTGGAAAAGAAAGAGAAGTAAAGCACAGATGTCAGTGCCATGTGGTATAAGAATTCCACAGACAGCCCCAAATGCCCTCACCCCCTCCAGAAAGGACAGCAGTGCGAGTCCTCCTATCCAGTGGCTCCGACTGGCTCCAAGCCCAGGATCTCGGGTCTCTCAGGCTGATCCAGATATATCTCCTTATGGTCCCGCAGCCTAGAGCCAAAGGATGTATTTACCCCTCACCGATATGCTTAGTAAGCAGTGTGGCTGGGAGAACAGGATCACACAACACACTTACCCTTTGGAAGAGGGGAGCAGGGAGGCGGCATTCACTGGCCACCAGTGCCTGGTGCCTGCGCCATCACCGGACTCCTGCCCCAGCCGGGGTGGGGTGAGCGAGGTTCCATGGCCAGTTCTCCAGCTACCCGTGATCTGAGTTTGAGAGTGGAGGTTTCTTCATGATCCTCCATGGCCATGCCTGGCATGGGATGGAGGAGGAAAGGGGAGTGACCTAGATTCCTAGATTTCTCTTCTGGGGGCCATACTTTTTGTTTATTTTTCATCCTCCCAGCTTCTTGCACAGTGTCTGCACAAACTAGAATTTCAGTAAATAATCTGTTGATTTAACACTAGTGGCATGTGCATAGGACACTGCCTGTGAGACCCAGGGCGGGGGTCTGCTTCAGGCTGTGGAGCATGGGGGAGGGCACTAGGGGTGACCCCTGGATTTGTCACCTGGAGGACCAGCAGGGTGGGACTGCCCACCTCTGCAACAGGCAGCACAGAAGAAGCAGCTGCTTTGGGGATGGATGAAGAATTCATTTTGAGGCATTGAGTTAGAGGTAGCCACTGGGACACCCAAAGGCCTGGAAGTCTCAGAATCAAAGACCAGGGCCAAAGGGAAAGGAGAGTTCAAGAACTGGAGGGAAATGAGCTGTGGTGTGGGTGTGTGGATAGATATCAGGTAGAAGAGCTCAGGGCAGTGACTGGGGTGAGGCCAGAGAGGGACTGGATAGAGGGGTCACATCCTATCCTGCCTCGGTATCGCCTCCAATCCGTTGCCGCAGGGCCAACTGATGTTTCAGCTCTAAACCCCGGGGATGCTGGGTCAACGTGAAAGCAGAGCTGAGACCTCTGGGAGGGAGCAGACCCTTGTGCCCTTCTTCACAAGGTGTGTCACAGGTGAAGGGTCTAACCTCGGAGGAGGGTTGGACCATCAGAGGCTACAGGTCTGAGGGAGGGAGAAGCAGACGCATCTTTGAGGATGTCTAGCTCAGTTTTGAGTTCCTGAGAGGAACTTCTCTAGAGATGCTCTTCCACAGCCTTCTCTGTGGCCCTGAAGAGGCTTTGAATGAGGCGCAGGAAGGCAGCAGGCTGGGGATGGGGACAGTGTCAGAACCATTTCTTCCCCTTCCTGGCACATAGGTGGTGCTCAGCGGAGTTTTGCTGAATGAATGGGTGGATGAATGAATGAGCAAGTGGAGTCAAGCCTCTGTAAACAAGTGAATGAATGATCAGGTGATCCTTGGAACTTGCAGAAGGGTGTCCTAGTGTCCGGTAGCTGGTGGCTCTCGATCAATGTTTACTGGGCAATGGATGAGTGTGGGTTGAGAGCTAGGAGGTTTCCTGACCCACAGCGTGGCCATAAGTCCTAAATAAATAAGCATGGTTATTTCTCTCAGTTGACTGGCGGGGTTAATTTATTGGCACACTCTCCCTTTGGGAGCTTCTGCAATTTTTTTTCTTATTTTAGCTCCTCCACCATCAGCTGGAGGCCGCTTTCCATTTGCCTGATCCCGGGCTAGGTGGACGTGGGGGGCAGAGTTAGCACCCACTCTTTTCTCTGGTGGGAAGGGCACAAAGGAACCCTCATCCTCACTCTCACAGTTAACAGCGTGGGTCCTTCTAGCAATCCAGGATTCAATCCAGAACCTTCTTCCTCTCTCTCTCCTCCCCACTCCCTCCTTCCTTCACTCCTTCTCTCTATTTTTTTTTAGATGTCCTTACCTTTTTTTTGTTAATTTTTGAATTTTATTTTATTTATTTTTTTATACAGCAGGTTCTTATTAGTTATCCATTTTATACACATTAGTGTATCTATGTCAACCCTAATCTCCCAATTCATCCCACCACCAACACCCCCTGCCACTTTCTCCCCTCAGTGTCCATACTTATGTTCTCTGCATCTGTGTCTCAATTTCTGCCCTGCAAACCGGTTCATCTGTACCATTTTTCTAGGTTCCACATATATGCGTTAATATACAATAGTTGTTTTTCTCTTTCTGACTTACTTCACTCTGTATGACAGTCTCTAGATCCATCCACATCTCTACAAATGACCCAGTTTTGTCCCTTTTTATGGCTGAGTAATATTCCATTGTATATATGTACCACATCTTCTTTATCCATTCGTCTGTCAATGGGCATTTAGGTTGCTTCCATGACCTGGCTATTGTAAATAGTGCTGCAATGAACATTGGGGTGCATGTGTCTTTTTGAATTATGGTTTTCTCTGGGTATATGCCCAGTAGTGGAATTGCTGGGTCATATGGTAATTCTATTTTCAGTTTTTTCAGGAACCTCCATACTGTTCTCCACAGTGGCTGTATCAAATTACATTCCCACCAACAGTGCAAGAGGGTTCCCTTTTCTCCACACCCTCTCCAGCATTTGTTGTTTGTAGATTGTCTGATGATGCCCATTCTAAATGGTGTGAAGTGATACCTCAGTGTAGTTTTGATTTGGATTTCTCTAATAATTAGTGATGTTGAGCAGCTTTTCATGTGCTTCTTGGCCATCTGTATGTCTTCTTTGGAGAAATGTCTATTTAGGTCTTCTGCCCATTTTTGGATGCAGTTGTCTGTTTTGTTAATATGAGCTGCATGAGCTGTTTATATATTTTGGAGATTAATCCTTTTTCCATTGATTCATTTGCAAATATTTTCTCCCATTCTGAGGGTTGTCTTCTCGTCTTGTTTGTAGTTTCTTTTGCTTTGCAAAAGCTTTTAAGTTTCATTAGGTCCCATTTGTTTATTTTTGTTTCCATTACTCTAGGAGCTGGGTCAAAAAAGATCTTGCTGGGATTTATGTCAAAAAGTGTTCTTCCTATGTTTTCCTCTAAGAGTTTTATAGTGTCCCGTCTTACATTTAGGTCTCTAATCCATTTTGAGTTTATTTTTCTGTATGGTGTTAGGGAGTGTTCTAATTTCATTCTTTTACATGTAGCTGTCCAGTTTTCCCAGCACCACTTATTGAAGAGAGTGTCTTTTCTCCATTGTATATCCTTGCCTCCTTTGTCATAGATTAGTTGACCGTAGATGTGTGGGTTTATCTCTGGGCTTTCTATCCTGTTCCATTGACCTATATTTCTGCTTTTGTGCCAGTACCATATTGTCTTGATTACTATAGCTTTGTAGTATAGTCTGAAGTCAGGGAGTCTGATTCCTCCAGCTCCGTTTTTTTCCCTCAAGACTGCTTTGGCTATTCAGGGTCTTTTGTGTCTCCATACAAATTTCAAGATTTTTTGTTCTAGTTCTGTAAAAAATGCCATTGGTGGGCTTCCCTGGTGGTGAGTGGTTGAGAGTCTGCCTGCCGATACAGGGGATACAGGTTCGTGCCCCGGTCCGGGAAGATCCCACATGCCGCAGAGCGGCTGGGCCCGTGAGCCATGCTGCTGAGACTGCGCATCCAGAGCCTGTGCTCCGCAATGGGAGAGGCCACAACAGTGAGAGGCCCACGTACCACAAAAAAAAAAAAAAAAAAAAAAATGCCATTGGTAATTTGATAGGGATTGCATTGAATCTGTAGATTGCTTTCGGTAGTATAGTCATTTTCCCGGTATTGATTCTTCCTATCCAAGAACATGGTATATCTCTCCATCTGTTTGTATCATCTTTAATTTCTTTCATCAGTGTCTTATAGTTTTCTGCATACAGGTCTAAGTAAGTTTACTCCTAGGTATTTTATTCTTTTTGTTACAATGCTAAATGGGAGTTTTTCCTTAATTTCTCTTTCAGATTTTTCATCATTAGTGTATAGGAATGCAAGAGATTTCTGTGCATTAATATTGTATCCTGCAACTTTACCAGATTCATTGATTAGCTCTAGTAGTTTTCTGGTGGCATCTTTAGGATTCTCTATGCATAGTATCATGTCATCTGCCAACAGTGACAGTTTAACTTCTTCTTTTCCAATTTGTATTCCTTTTATTTCGTTTTCTTCTCTGATTGCCGTGGCTAGGTCTTCCAAAACTATGTTGAATAATAGTGGTGAGAGTGGACATCCTTGTCTTGTTCCTGATCTTAGAGGAAATGCTTTCAGTTTTTCACCATTGAGAATAATGTTTGTCTTATACGGCCTTTATTATATTGAGGTAGGTTCCCTGTATGCCCACCTTCTAGAGAGTTTTTATCATAACTGGGTGTTGAATTTTGTCAAAACCTTTTTCTGCATCTATGGAGATGATCATATGGTTTTTCTTCTTCAATTTGTTAATATGGTGTATTACTTTGATTGATTTGCATCTATAGAAGAATCCTTGCATCCCTGGGATAAATCCCACTTGATCATGGTGTATGATCCTTTTAATGTGTTGTTGGATTCTGTTTGCTAGTATTTTGTTGAGGATTTTTGCATATATATTAATCAGTGATATTGGTCTGTGATTGTCTTTTTCTCTAGTATCTTTGTCTGGTTTTGGTATCAGGGTGATGGTGGCTTCATAGAATGAGTTTGGGAGTGTTCCTTCCTCTGCAATTTTTTGGAAGAGTTTGAGAAGGATGGGTGTTAGCTCTTCTCTAAATGTTTGATAGAATTCACCTGTGAAGCCATCTGGTCCTGGACTTTTGTTTGTTGGAAGATTTTAAATCACAGTTTTAATTTCATTACTTGTGATTGGTCTGTTCATATCTTCTATTTCTTCCTGGTTCAGTCTTGGAAGGTTATACCTTTCTGAAAATTTGTCCATTTCTTCCAGGTTGCCCATTTTATTGTCATCGAGTTGCTTGTAATAATCTCTTAGGATGCTTTGTAGTTCTGTGGTGTCTGTTGTAACTTCTCCTTTTTCATTTCTAATTTTCTTGATTTGAGTGCTCTCCCTCTTTTTCTTGATGAGTCTGGCTAATGGTTTATCAATTTTGTTTATCTTCTCAAAGAACCACCTTTTAGTTTTATTGATCTTTGCTATTGTTTTCTTTGTTTCTATTTCATTTATATCTGCTCTGATATTTATGATTTCTTTCCTTATGTTAACTTTGGGTTTTGTTTGTTTTTCTTTCTCTAGTTCCTTTAGGTGTAAGGTTAGATTGTTTATTTGATATTTTTCTTGTTTCTTGAGGTAGGCTTGTCTTGCTATAAACCTCCCTCTTAGAACTGCTTTTGCTGCATCCCATAGGTTTTGGATCATCCTGTTTTCATTGTCATTGGTTTCTAGGTATTTTTTGATTTCCTCTTTGATTTCTTCAGTGATCTCTTGGTTATTTAGTAACATATTGTTTAGTCTCCATGTGTTTTTTTTTTTTACTTTTTTTTCCCTGTAATTGATTTCTAATCACATAGCATTGTGGTCAGAAAAGATGCTTGATATGATTTCAATTTTGTTAAATTTACTGAGGCTTGATTTGTGACCCAAGATGTGATCTATCCTGGAGAATGTTCTATGTGCAGTTGAGAAGAAAGTGTAATCTGCTGTTTTTGGATGGAATGTCCTATAAATATCAATTAAATCTATCTGATCTATTGTGTCATTTAAAGCTTGTGTTTCCCTATTGATTTTCTGTTTGGATGATCTGTCCATTGGTGTAAGTGAGGTGTTAAAGGTCCCCCACTATTATTCTGTTACTGTCGATTTCCTCTTTTATAGATGTTAGCAGTTGCCTTATGTATTGAGGTGCTCCTATGTTGGGTGCATATAGATTTATAATTGTTATATCTTCTTCTTGGATTGATCCCTTGTTCATTATGTAGTGTCCTTCCTTATCTCTTGTAACATTCTTTATTTTAAAGTCTGTTTTACCTGATATGAGTATTGCTACTCCAGCTTTCTTTTGATTTCCATCTGCATGGAATATCTTTTTCCATCTCCTCACTTTCAGTCTGTATGTGTCCCTAGGTCTGAAGTGGGTCTCTTGTAGACAGCATATATATGGGTGTTGTCTTTGTATCCATTCAGGGAGCCTCAGTCTTTTGGTTGGAGCACTTAATCCATTCACTTTTAAGGTTATTATTGATATGTATGTGTCTATGACCATTTTCTTAATTGTTATGGGTTTTTTTTTGTAGGTCCTTTTCTTCTCTTGTGTTTCCTACTTAGAGAAGTTCCTTTAGCATTTGTTTTGTGTTGCTGAATTCTCTTAGCTTTTGTTTGTATGTAAAGCTTTTGATTTTTCCGTAGAATCTGAATGAGATCCTTGCTGGGTAGAGCAATCTTGGTTGTAGTTTCTTCCCTTTCATCACTTTAAATATGTCATGCCACTCCCTTCTGGCTTGTAGAGTTTCTGCTGAGAAATCAGCTGTTAACCTTATGGGAGTTCCCTTGTATGTTATTTGTTGTTTTTCTCTTGCTGCTTTCAATAATTTTTCTTTGTCTTTAATTTTTGCCAATTTGATTACTATGTGTCTCGGCATGTTTCTCCTTGGGTTTATCCTGTCTGGGACTCTTCTGTGCTTCCTGGACTCTGGTGGCTATTTTCTTTCCCATGTTAGAGAAGTTTTCGACTATAATCTCTTCAAATATTTTCTCAGGTCCTATCTCTCTCTCTTCTCCTTCTGGGACCCCTATAATGCAAATGTTGTTGCGTTTAATGTTGTCCCAGAGATCTCTTAGGCTGTCTTCATTTCTTTTCATTGTTTTCTCTTTATTCTGTTCCGTGGCCGTGAATTCCACCATTCTCTCTTCCAGGTCACTTATCCGTTCTTCTGCCTCAGTTATTCTGCTGTTGATTCCCTCTAGTGTGTTTTTCATTTCAGTTATTGTATTGTTCATCTCTGTTTGTTTGTTCTTTAATTCTTCTAGGTCTTTGTTAAACATGTCTTACATCTTCTCGATATTTGCCTCCATTCTTCTTCTGAGGTCCTGGATCATCTTCACTGTCATTATTCTGAATTCTTTTTCTGGAAGGTTGCCTATCTCCACTTCACTTAGTTGTTTTTCTGGGGTTGTATCTTGTTCCTTCATCTGGTACATAGCCCTCTGCCTTTTCATCTTGTCTATCTTTCTGTGAATGTGGTTTTTGTTCCACAGGCTGCAGGATTGTAGTTCTTCTTGCTTCTGCTGTCTGCCCTCTGGTGGATGAGACTATCTAAGAGGCTTGTGCAAGTTTTCTGATGCGAGGGACTGGTGGTGGATAGAGCTGGCTGTTGCTCTGGTTGGCAGAGCTCAGTAAAACTTTAATCCGTTTATTTGCTGATGGGTGGGGCTTGTTTCCCTCCCTGTTGGTTGTTTGGCCTGAGGCCACCCAACACTGGAGCCTACCTGGCTCTTTGGTGGGGCTAATGGCGGACTCTGGGAGGGCTCACGCCAAGGAGTACTTCCCAGAACTTCTGCTGCCAGTGTCCTTGTCCTCACAGTGAGACACAGCCACCCCCCGCCTCTGCAGGAGACCCTCCTACACTAGCAGGTAGGTCTGGTTCAGTCTCCTATGGGGTCACTGCTCCTTCCCCTGGGTCCCAATGGGCACACTACTTTGTGTGTGCCCTCCAAGAGAGGAGCCTCTGTTTCCCCCAGTCCTGTTGAAGTCCTGCAATCAAGTCCCGCTAGGCTTCAAAGTCTGATTCTCTAGGAATTCCTCCTCCTGTTGCCGGACCCCCAGGTTGGGAAGCCTGACGTGGGGCTCAGAACCTTCACTCCAGTGGGTGGACTTCTGTGGTATAAGTGTTCTCCAGTTTGTGAGTCACCCACCCAGCAGTTATGGGATTTGATTTTATTGTGATTGCACCCCTCCTACTGTCTAATTGTGGCTTCTCCTTTGTCTTTGCATGTGGGGTATCTTTTTGGGTGAGTTCCAGTGTCTTCCTGTCGATGATTGTTCAGCACTTAGTTGTGATTCTGGTGCTCTCGCATGAGGGAGTGAGAGCATGTCCTTCTACTCCACCATCTTGAACCAATCCCCTCCTTCCACTCATTCTCTCTTTCCTGCAATGGATTGCGAGTCTGTGGGGACCCATCTGTCCAGTCCCCGGCATGGCACCAAATAAGAATATCACAGTGCGGCAGTGCAGCTGTTGTCACCATCCTGAGTATGTGTGTGACACAGGGCTGGGCCCAGTACACATGAGGAAACCTCCCTCACTGGCTGTGACCTCAGGGAGCTCAGGGACTGGTTCCTAGGAGGCATGAACACTACAGAGAGGCAGCCCTAGGAGACAGGCACTCCCCGGAACCTTTGCATTCCTGTCCCATGAGGCTGGGAGCTAGGCTCTCAGGGGAATGTGGAGGCCCTGGGCTGCTGGTGGATCACCCAACACATCCATGTCCTCTCCACAGGTCGAGCTGTCTTCTTGGGACTGTCCCTCTAGAGACTAGGCCTGTGATGGAGTTCTCATGCAGGGATTCTGTGCCTAGACAACTCTCACCCGCCTTCCTGCTGCCCCTGTGGGCCCACAGCTGCTGCCCGGGCTGCTGGTCCAGTGGAAGGGGCGGAGTCGAGATGCACTCACCGTGGATGATATTTCCAGGCAACATCCGGCTGGCAGTGTGTTTCAGATAATGAGATGTCAGCATCCATCCACTCACCCATGCGTCTCAGATGTATCTTTCCCCAGTGACTTTCATGGGGGGACTTTGGGAGCACAAAGCAGGGTGTGGCTAAGAGGAGGGAGGCTGGGCCATGGCATCTGTCATCCATCACTCCCCAGCACTTAAAACCAGGCTGCCCGGGAGGTCTGACGTGAGCTATTTCAGCAGCAAACACAAGTCCCAGAGAAGATGCGTCACTGCCCGTGCATTTGCATCCTAGCAGCTCTGGCATTAGCCTGTGAGGGCCCACCTGACCTCACAGGTGGTTCTCTGGGCAGCATCTCGTCCCAGCGTTGGATGTTTTACTGATCAGGCACCTCCTTCATGCCTAGCCCAGTGTCAGGCCCAGGTTTATCCCTAGGAGACTGTCATTCTGCAGGTTGCTTGGTGACCTCTCAGGACACCTCATCTTGGGGGTCAGGTGCCCTCCAGGTGTCACCATCTCCATATCCAGCGAAGAGCCCTGGTCAAGAGTGTGGGCTTCAGAGTCAGAACAACCATTTTGACTCCAGAAACCTGTGACTCACTAGCTCTGACCTTGAGCTTTTTTATTAATAGGTTTATTTTTTAAGAGCAGTTTTAGGTGCACAAAATTCAGCGGAAGGTACGGAGAGTTCCCATGTACTCCCTGCCCCCACACGTGGGGGTACCGTCACGAGCCTCAGTTTCCTCATCGGTGCAATGGGGGAAATAACGATCTCCTGCTCACAGGTACAAATGAGGTAATGCAGTTGGGTCCTACCGCGTCGTAAGTGCTTACCACACAGTGGCTACTTTATCCTCTTGCCTGTGGCCCCTCTGATGCTGACCTTTGTCTCAGGTGACAGGAACACCCTCGAAAGGCTTTGATGAGAAGGCGTACCTGGCAGCCAAGCAGCTGAAGCCTGGAGAGGACCCCTACAGACAGCATGCCTTCAACCAGCTGGAGAGCGACAAGCTGAGCCCTGACCGGCCCATCCGGGACACGCGCCATTACAGGTGTGGCCTCCATTGTGCCGGTGGAGAAAGAAAGGTGGAGGGAAGGGCCAGCACCAGTTGGCTTTTCTTTCAGTCATGTGGATTTAAGAAATGAGGAAGATTTCCTCAGACTCGGTCCAGCTCTTGAGACATTCAAACCCTTACCATCTGTCGTTTTCCTGACTCATCTTTATTTCATTGACCTCCTGAGAGCCTGAGAGGTCCAAGGAGACTTCCCAGCGAGGCCAGAGAGGCCCCTATGTACCTCAGGCTGGAATCCCAGCAAGAGTGACCTGCCAGGGGACCACGGGGAGGTCTGAAGGGGGTAGGCTAGCCTGGCGTTCTTGGTGCCCGTCTGGTGATGTCTGAGGTGAAGGGGGGCCGCCAGCCCTGCCTGCACTGTGCAAACAGTAGAGTGCTGTGCGCCGCCCCACTGGTATCCCTCTCCTTCCTCTCTTCCTGCCCCACTGCTGCCACTTCCTCGGCAACTCCCAGAAATGCTCGGCAGTCTTTTGCTTTTTGTTCTCCCAGAGTGGTAGGTGGGAGAGGCCCTAGACCAGGATCAAGGACACCTTCCATGCTGATCCCAGCTCGGACTCTGCTCCGTGTGAGCGGGCAAGTCATCAGCCCCCTCCCTCGTTCAGGCCCTTGTAGTGTCCCGTCTGGAGGATACGAGTCTCCACCTTCAATCTCTCCTCTTGCCATAATGAAAAAACAGTCACCGCTGGAATAGTCAGAGAGCAATTGTAATAAAGACGATTGCCATGAAAACTAGCACTGCGGCTGCCTTCCCGCTGCGGCCCCAGGAGCACCAATAAATGCATTCACAGAAGCAGTCGCAGAACCGACAAGGAGGAAGCCTGGCAGGGATGGATCATTTTAATTCCCTTTTCTGAGCATGGGGAAGCCAATGGGCCCAAAATGTGGTGTCTGGAGAAGGCAGAGCGCAGAGCTGCTGGGCGAGGGAGTGAGGTAGGGGGAAGTGGTTTGGTGTCTCCTCAGAGACTCGGTTTCCCCTAGGTGTCCCAGGGCCCGTGGGAAGAGTGGGACTGCTCCCCTGCCTGGTGTCACCACGTGGCTGTTAACGGTGTCAGCAAGAGGGAGGAATTCACGGGAGGGCAGGATGGGAACGATTCCTCTCCAGATCCCACCAGATGTCAGGAGCCGCTACATCCGAAGGAAGAAGCTACAGCGTGTCAGAGACAAAGAGAGGCCATTTTCCCTCTTCTCCCCTCCACCATTCTGTCTCTCTTGGCTGCCCCATCGGGCAGGGAGTTCTGTCTGTTGGTCCAGGGCTTGATCCTGGGGCCTGTGTGGTGCCTATACACGTCGATCCCTCCTCAACACTTCAGTGACTGTGGGGCTCCGAGTGCTCTAGGTCTTTTGTAAAGAGCATCCAGGCCTGGGAAGGTCCCCCAACCCGTGCTTCCCTCCAAGGACTCCAGGCTGGGCGGCCTGAGCGGGGTGGGCATGGGTGTGGAGGCCCAGGGCCCACGCCTGGCTTCAGGGCGCAGCAGGCCGGCCAAAGAGAAGCTTAAGCCTGCCCTGAGATCACTCTCCCAGCTGCCTTCTGACCTCTCTGCTCTCTTCTCAGTTGCCCATCCGTGTCCTATTCGTCGGACTTGCCGGCCACCAGCATCATCATCACCTTCCACAACGAAGCCCGCTCTACCCTCCTGCGCACGGTGAAAAGGTAAGCCCCACCTTGGACCTTTCATCTCCGCGGTGCTGTTCCCCCAGGCCTCGGGGATCTGCTGGGCCCTGGCAGGGGAGGACACTGAGACTGGGTGCTGTGGCCAGACAGCGTGAAGACCAGCGGGCACTGGCAGGGGGGGTTCTGCCCTTCTGAGAGGCTGAGGCTGGTGCATCAGGGTCAGGGAGACCCAAGAAGTCCAACTGTTAGCGAGATGCACAAACACAAGGTCAAGTCCCCAGGACTCGGGCAGAAATGCAGGGGTCAGGAGCCCAGGGCGATGGGGATGGACTTGAGGCCTCAGGTGGATGGATGCCAGCCCAGTAGGCACCTGTCAGCGATTCAGAGAGCGGTGCTCCTCCTGTTCTCCTAAGCTTGGCCCCGTGGTCAAGTCTGACTTCTACTCACCTCATTTCTTAATGAACTTAGATAAGAATAGGATTCGGGGGCTTCCCTGGTGGCACAGTGGTTGAGAGTCCGCCTGCCGATACAGGGGACATGGGTTCGTGCCCCGGTCCGGGAAGATCCCACATGCCGCGGAGCGGCTGGGCCCGTGAGCCATGGCCGCTGAGCCTGCGCGTCCAGAGCCTGTGCTCTGCAACGGGAGAGGCCACAACAGTGAGAGGCCCGCGTACCGCAAAAAAAAAAAAAAAAAAAAAGAATAGGATTCGGAATGGAGTACCCAGGGATTAAAGAAGTTTAGGTTTCCTTCACCAGGGCGTAAAGGAGGAGGAGGGATGGTGGGAGGGAAAGAGTTGGCAGGGGAGCTTTCTGAGAACACCCCTCCTGACCCATCAGGCCAGAAGGAGCCTCGCTAGCTTTCCAAGCAGACAGCTTCGGGGCCAGCGGGTGTTGTCCTCAGGTGGGCTTGTTAAGCCCAGGTAGCCAGAGCAACTAAGGTCCTGCCTCAACAGCTAAACTAGGGCAGTCCCTACCCCCTATCTGGGGTGGGTCCCAAGTACCTGAGGGTCCAGGCAGCAGGGTCGGCAGGGTCTTGGAGGAGCCTGAGGAACACACTGCCCCTCAGCCATTGACCAGGGCCCGGAAGGTTTGCTAGAAGCTGCCCGTGGCCAGTGTGCTGGCTTCCGAGGTGGGCGGTGGGGGAACCCACGGCAGGAAGAAGGAAGTAGAAGGTGGCCCCTAAATCTGGGCTCCTCTGTCCCCGTCACTCCTCCAGCGTCCTGAACAGAACTCCTGCCAGCCTGATCCAGGAGATCATTCTAGTGGATGACTTCAGTTCAGATCGTAAGTGTGCACCTTCTTTTTTTGCACCCCTTCACACCCCATTTCCCCGGAATGCCAAGGGAAGCGCTCTTGAGGTTGTTCTGGCCATCACAGGCTGACCTCTGCTCCCCACAGGGATCTTCAGTCTTTTCTAGGTGCCCTCCCTGGCTCTGCTCCCTGGTGCAAAAGGAGTGGTGTTGCTTTGATGGGACACCAGTGAGATGACATTAAAAAAAAAATTAAACTGCATCAGCAGCAGCCTTCATTACCACAACTGCCGTGTGCAGAATATTGTCCCCACAATCTAGCGCCGAGGCTGTTGGACCGGTGACAGTGCTGGCGCTCTCTGGTGCCCCCTGGCGGGTAATGCCACAAGTACAGGCAGTCCTCAGTCTGGCCGGGGAGTGGAGGACAGGGCAATCCTTTGGCCAGTGGAGATGGCCACTCTCCTCCATGCCTCGCCTTCCCCTGGGCCTGGTCTGGAGAAGCTCCTGGGAGGTTCCAGTAGTGGTCGAACCACATGTGGTCTGACGTCAATATCTGAATGAGCTTGCTTCCTTCTCTCCACCCTCAGCTGAAGACTGTCTTCTCCTGACCAGGATCACCAAGGTCAAATGCCTGCGCAACGACCGGCGGGAAGGTAAGTTCTTGGACCCTAGGTGCCACCTCAGAGCTCTTTTGATCTAGACTTCTGCACCTCCCCGCTCCCTTTTGGGGCCATGTCATACCAAGCCAGCGTGGTCCTGCTGCCTTCCTGGTGGCCAGGACCAAGGTCTGGGGAAAGACCCTCTTGCTATCTTGGGTCAGCCCCTATCACAGTATGACTTCCGGCTGCCTTCGTTGTCTCTCGTGAGAAATGGGAATAATAATAGTACCCTTTCTGTCCTGCACAGTTGTTTTAAGGATTAAATGCTTTGAGAAAACCACAGGGCAGTATAAAGCAGATGTGACCTCACTTCCAATCAAGAGGTGTTTTGGAGCACCGACTACAGCATAGGATTGTACACGGCACTCTAGGGGACACAAAAGAAGTATAAATGTGGTCCCTGCCCTCGGAGAGCTTATTATGGAGCTGAGGCTGGTTATAATTATATGGGGTAGAAAGGAGATGGAGGAGAGGGGAATGATCGGAGAGGGTGCCTGGATTGGGTGAAGGGGTTGTGAGACAGATGAATAGGGCACAAGGGAGGGCGTTCCAGGCCCAGGGACTCTGCAAGCAAAGGCATCAGTCCGGCCTGGGTACAGGAAGTACTAACAGTCTCTCCCTACGTTTCCTGCATTCTCACCCTGTAGCATTCACTCTGCCCACATTCTCATGTTCAGTCCTCATAACAGCCCATCATTCTGTTTTGAAAGAAAGAAACTGGGGTTTAGGAAGGTTCAGTAATTTGCCTGGAGTGATGAATAAAGGAACCAGAATTCCACCCCGGGGCAGGGGGCCCACCCAGAGCCCAGCCTCTTAACCTCCCTCTACTTAGTCTCCCTTCCTGGGAGAATTGGGCCTGGTCAGCAAGAGGAATGAGTGGGGTGAGGATAGATGATGGGGGGGGCATTTAGACTTGATAAAGCAGAGAACAGGGAGCCACTGAAGGTGAGAGAGGGAGAGAGACAGAAAAAGAGAGAGAGAGAGGAAGGAAGAAAGGAAGGAAGGAAGGAAGGAGGGAGGGAGGAAGGAGGGAGGGAGGGAGGGAGGAAGGAGGGAGGAGGGAGGGAGGGAGGAGGGAGGAGGGAGGGAGGGAAGGAAGGAGGGAGGGAGGGAGGAAAGAAAGGAAGGAGGGAGGGAGGGAGGAAGGAGGGAGGGAGGGAGGAAGGAGGGAGGGAGGGAGGAAGGAGGGAGGGAGGGAGGGAGGAAGGAGGGAGGGAGGGAGGGAGGAAGGAGGGAGGGAGGGAGGAAAGAAAGAAAGGAAGGAAGGAAGGAGGGAGGGAGGAAGGAGGGAGGGAGGGAGGAAAGAAAGGAAGGAAGGAAGGAGGGAAGGAAGGAGGGAGGGAGGGAGGAAGGAGGGAGGGAGGGAGGGAGGGAGGGAGGAAGGAGGGAGGGAGGGAGGAAGGGAGGGAGGGAGGGAGGGAAGGAAGGAGGGAGGGAGGGAGGAAAGAAAGGAAGCAGGGAAGGAGGAAGGAAGGAGAGAGGGAGGAAGGAGGGAGGGAGGGAGGGAGGAAAGAAAGGAAGGAAGGAGGGAAGGAAGGAGGGAGGGAGGGAGGAAGGAGGGAGGGAGGGAGGGAGGGAGGAAGGAGGGAGGGAGGGAGGAAGGAGGGAGGGAGGGAGGAAGGAAGGAAGGAAGGAAGGAAGGAAGGAAGGAAGGAAAGAAAGAGATGTGATGGGTGTATTTAAGAAAGTCTAGTCAGGCCGAAGGGACCTTCAAACTGGAATGGAAGGGTCCAGAGAGAGCTCTCTCCCAAGCCCTGGGTTGCAGGTGCCTTTAGGCCTGGGAGTATGCTGTTCCCTGGGGTTTTACCCAACATAGATGTAAATTTATGATTAGGTGCTTTACAGCTCCCTATGGAGTAGAAGGACGGGGCAGTAGAGTGCCGGGCAGAGGTGTGGCCAGGGAAATCTCCCCGCACCAGTGGCTGTTCTGTCAGGGGCAGGACCATCTGGGTCTCCTCCCTCCTGATCAGGCAAGTCCCCAGCTCTGACCAGGGTGCTGCCAAAAGTGAGGCCATTTTTTGACAGTTGACGAGCCTTCGACGAGACTGGGGAATGAGGTGGAAGCAGAGTAGAATCTCTGCACATGTCGGTTTCCTGGGCACCACGCACTGTCCCCAAGAGGCAGGGATTATTCTCTCTGAATCTTCTGGATAAGAAAACTAAGGCTCAGAGAGGTTAAATAATATGCTACAGTTAGTGAAGGGGCTGGCATACTAACTCCAGCTTGTCTCAGTCTAGAAGACTCTCTGCATGTCGTAGAGGATAGTGCAGCTGGAGAGGACCACCCTGAGGTTCCTGAGTGGTGGTTTCTGGCTCTCCTTTGGTACCAAACCACACTTTATGGCAACTTCTGTTCACTAAACTCTGACTGTTCATCATTGTATCCCCAGAGTCCAGTGTCTGGCATGCAGAGGGCACTCAGAGAATAACCTTGGAGTAATGATGGTTGATGGATGGGTGAGAGAAAGAAAAAGAGGGAGGGAAGAAATCAAGAAATACAAAGTAAAGTTAAATCACAATAACTCAGGGAAACCTCAGCCTTAAGGGGCGGAGAGCCCTAAGACTTTGGGGGGACGGATGAGCAAATTGGCTCAGTCCCAGCACCATCCTTTGTCCCTTCCCATTGCAGGGCTGATCCGGTCCCGAGTTCGCGGGGCAGATGTGGCCGCAGCTGCTGTCCTCACCTTTCTGGACAGCCACTGCGAAGTGAACACCGAGTGGCTGCAGCCCATGCTGCAGCGGGTGAAGGAGGTAAGTCTGTCTGTCCCTGGGGGAGCTCTGGACGTGCCCACATGTTCTTGGCATGAGGGGGGATGATGAACGGTCTCTGGAGTTGGGCAGGCAGAGTAGGAAGCCTAAATGGTCTGCTCCCTCCTGAGTAACTTCACCTCATTGAGCTTTCTCATCTGAAAACAGGGATAATTGTAATATTTGTCTGACTGGGTTGTGGTGAGAATTAAATTGGCTGAAAGCCTGGGTGAGCCACAAAGCTCCTACTACGAATGGGTGTTGTTGTTTTCCTCCTGAGGGAGTGATGAGTGAGGGTGAGTCAGGCTGGGAAGCCTGAGAAGGAGGGAGGAGAGGATGGTGTTCTCAAGCGGGGGGGGGGGCCCTCCCATGTGCCTGCTGTTCTCTAGAATGGGGAGGATTTGGACATATGGAACATAGGATGAGGTGATTTCAACTCAACCATAAAAGGCAAATAACCCAATTTAAAAATGAGAAAAGGGCTTCCCTGGTGGCACAGTGGTTAAGAATCCACCTGCCAATGCAGAGGACACGGGTCCAAGCCCTTGTCCGGGAAGATCCCACAGGCCACGGAACAACTAAGCCCGTGTGCCACAACTTCTGAGCCTGCGCTTTAGAGCTCGCGAGCCACAACCTATGAGCCCGAGTGCCACAACTACTGAAGCCCGGGCGCCTAGAGCCCGTGCTCCGCAACAAGAGAAGCCACCGCATTGAGAAGCCCGCGCACCGCAATGGAAAATAGACAAATGGTCAACCAGCGCATGAAAAGATGCTCAATGTTAAGTCATTAGGGAAATGCAAGTCAAAACCACAATGAGGTACCACTTGATACCTACAGGATGGTTATAATCAAAAGGATGGACAGTACAAGTGCTGGTGAGGATGCAGATAAATAGGAGTCTTTATACATTGCTGGGGAGCGTGTCAAATGGTGCTGTTCTCCACTTTGGAAAACAGTCTGGCACTCCCTCAAAAGTTTAAACATAGAGTTACCATATGACCCAGCAATTCCACTGCTAGGTATATACTCAAGAGAAATGAAAACATATCCCACACAAAAACTTGTGCCTGAGTGTTCAGAGCAGTGTTATTCAGAATAGCTGAAACATGGAAACAGCAGAATGTCTATCAACCGCGAATGGATAAACAGAATGTGATGTATCCATACAGTGGAATACTGTTCAGCCATAAAAAGAATGAAGTAATGATACATGTTACAATATGGATGGACTTTGAAAACCTTATGCTAAGTGAAAGAAGCCAGTAACAAAAGCTGCATATTATATGATTCCATTTATATGAAATGTCCAGAATAAATAAATCCATAGAAATACAAAGGGGATTAGTGGTTGTCAGGGGCTGGAGGGAGCGGGGTATGGGGAGTGACTGCTGATGGTACAGGGTTTCTTATTGGGGTGCTGAAAATGTTTTGGAATTAGAGAGTGGTGACGGTGCCACAACCTTGTGAATATACTGCAAACCACTGAATTGTACACTTTAAAATGGCAAATTTTATGGTATATCAATTATATCTAATAAAATTGTTATAAAAATGTGAATTAGGGCTTCCCTGGTGGCGCAGTGGTTGAGAGTCTGCCTTTCGATGCAGGGGACACGGGTTCGTGCCCCGGTCCGGGAAGATCCCACATGCCGCGGAGCGGCTGGGCCCGTGAGCCATGGCCACTGAGCCTGCATGTCCAGAGCCTGTGCTCTGCAACGGAAGAGGCCACAACAGTGAGAGGCCCGCGTACTGCAAAAAAAAAAAAAAAATGTGAATTAAATCTCAATACAAAAAGTCTATAAAAAGATAAGGTGAGGCCCCCATAGAACACTGTGGGAGACCGTGGATTTTTCTCCCTGATCCGCCATGTCCCACATTTTTGTCGTCCTGAGACGGAGTGTGAACTGAGGGGCAGAGCTGGATTCCAAGCTGCAGACAAGAGGATTTTGAGGGTCAGCACAGAATGCAGAGAGAGGAGGGAGAAGCAGCTCTGTTCCATGTCCCTCCATGGAGGGAGAAAAGAAGAGAACAGACATCCTGCTGATGGAGGGCAATTAAGTTTTGCACGTGGTATATGACAGAATCCACCACCACCACTATCCCCCCACCCCTCACCCCCAGAAAAAAACCTTTCCACCAATGTTTTGGAGGTGGATTTGTGTCTGGGAGATGATGAAGGGAGCGTGAGTCTGACTTTGAAGTGGATGTGGCATGAGAGGAGTGCCACCCAGGTTACACAGAGACTGCAGGGTCCCTGCCCTTAAGCTGCCGGTTGTCCAGGTGGAAAGACTCAACCTCAACATGTACAAAGACGGACAACAATTAGTAAAACAACAGCTCACACCAGCAACAGAAGATCCACATCAGGCAGCATCTGATTCACTGTCCCAGGAATTGTCTGGTCTATAACTGAGAGCAGTTTAAAAGAGGAAGAAGTCCTCAGCCTGCAGCAATCAGGGAGGGCTTTACTGAGGAGGTGAGATCCTGGCAGGGCTCAGCATGATGTGAGAGGAAGAGGCTGGGAGAGCATCGTGCCCATGAGACCCAAGAGGGACCTTCTGGGAGCCTAGATGTGGTGATGCAGGACAGCTCCTGGGAGCCTAACGTGTCCTGCAGAAGGTGCTGAGTGCCCAATGCCTCGAAGAGAACTTCTTCCCAGAGCAGGCAGTTGGGCCTTTATTCACAGAGTCCCTGGCCTCACGCCATCTCATGTGTCCTCTCCTAGGATCACACCCGCGTGGTGAGCCCCATCATTGATGTCATCAGTCTGGATAATTTTGCCTACCTTGCTGCATCTGCTGACCTTCGGGGAGGTGGGTCCGGCTCCCAGGGGAGGGGCTCTAGACCTGAAAGGAGGCAGGTGAGGGCAGGCAAAAGCCCTGGCTTGGTGCTCTTCTTCCCAACTGTGCCAGAGCGTCTCACACCCCCACCCCCTTTACCTCTAGAAAATGAAAGGGGATTGTGTAGAGCCATGGGGTTGGGGACGAAGGGCCAGGGCTGGCAGTTGCAGGCTCCTGGCACAATCAGGGACAGGGCCAAGCTAGTCTCTGATCTTTCCCTCCCCCCAAACTTTGACACATCCTTCTCAAATACTGCCAGCCCCGGGGACCATTGCCACAAGCCCTGGCAGAATAACATGATATGACTGCTGTCGTCTTGGGGGTGAGGAAGGGGGAGCCCTCAACTTTGCACGGCTTCCTAACCTGTACGCCTGGAAATGGTCTAGAGCTGGCCGAATATGGTAGTTATTAGCCACATTTGGCTATTGAGCTCTTGAAATGTGACCAGTCTGAACTGAGATATGCTGTAAGAAAAAATACACACCAGGTTTTGAAGACTTAGTATGAAAGAATATAAAATATCTCATTAATAATTTTTTGTATTGATTATGAATATGATCATCAATGATAATGATTGAAATGATGGTATTTTGGATATATTGCATTAACAATACATTATTCAAATTAATCTCATATGTTCTTCTTACTTTTTGACATGGCTACTGGGAAAACTTAAATTGCATGTGTGGCTTGCGTCTCCGGCTTGCATTGTATTTCTTTTGGGCAGCTCTGGTCTAGACTTTAGAACTGTGCTGTCCAATACAGTAGATAATAGCCACTTCTGGCTATGTAAATATAAATTAATTAAAATTAAGTAAAATTCAAAACTCAGTTCCTAAGCTGCCCTAGCAGCATTTCAGGTGCTCAATAACCACATGTGACTAGTGTCTACCCTGTTGGACAGTGCAGATGTAGGACGTTTCCGTCATTGCAGCAAGTTCTATTGGGCAGGCTGCTCCAGAGAACCTGTTGCCAGGAGCTAATGCGCAGAGTGGATTTCCTATTTGGGGCTCGGATTTCCGATAAATGGACACAGTTGTTAGTTAGATGTTGAGGCTGAGTGGGATTCTGAAGGCAGCCAGACATTTCTCCTTAGGGAAATCACCTCAGGGCCTTTGCACTTGCTGTTCCCCCCACCTGGAATTCCCTTTCCCTACATGTCTGCATGGATCAGTTCTTCATTCAGGTCTCTACTCAAACGTTACCTCCTCAGAGAGCCTTTCCTGGCTACCCTTACCAGAATAGCATGGGTACCCCTCCTTTCTTTTTTTTTGTTTTTTAGCACTTTACAACCCCAACTGACATATTATCCATTTACTGATTTATCTTTGTAAGTCTTTGTCTTACCCAGTAGATTGAAACTCCATGAGGACAGGGACCTGTCTCGTTCTGAATGAAGGAATGACTACGTGAATTGCCCAGGGCCCTCTACAAGCTGGCTTCTGATCAAGGGAGACTCTCGGGGGGGGGGTGGAGTGAGGGGACAAGAGCCCCCGAGCCGCATCCTCACCCTAGTCTGGCCCTTAGGATTTGACTGGAGCCTGCATTTCAAGTGGGAGCAGATCCCTCTGGAGCAGAAGATTGCCCGGACAGACCCCACCAAGCCCATAAGGTCAGGACTGCTGTGGGCTCTGGAGAGACCCCTTCCTTGCCTGAGTCAGGGGCTTTGGAGGCTCCTGGGAGGGCCATTGCAGTTGCCAGGGCTCCTAGGGGTGCACGATCCCAGGGCTAACTCTGTTCTGGGCCCGGGGGAGAGAGAGGCCAGAGGCCAGCAAGCGGGCCAGATATCCGACCCCAGTGACTCTGCAAGTGGGGGATGCTAGGGCAAATGGCCTGGGCCCTGGGGCCGTCTAGAGGGGTTCAGATCTTCCAGCTCATGTGTTGCTTCTTTCCTCTCCTTGTTCCCAGGACGCCTGTCATAGCTGGAGGAATCTTCGTGATTGACAAGTCTTGGTTTAACCACTTGGGAAAGTATGATGCCCAGATGGACATCTGGGGGGGAGAGAATTTTGGTAAGTTGGGAAATAACCACAGTAATAATAATGGGTAACCTGGGTTGCGTGTTTTCTATATGTAAGGCCCTAAGGATGTTACACATATTGACTCCTTAAATCCTCACAATGGATCTCTGAAGTAAGTACTATTATATCTCCATTCTACTGGTAAAGAGACCGAGGCACAGAGAGGTTAAGTAATTTGTCCAGAGCCACACAGCTAGTCAACAAAGAGATTAGGTGGTCAGGGAGAACCTGTGGCCACATGGCTAGACACGTGTATGGAGGAAGCACATGGCTGCTTCCCTACAAGAAAGGCTGGGGGTGGTGTGTACAGTAGGGGGTGGCAGTAGGGGGTGGCGGTTAAACGTAAGCAATGGAGTCAGATGGCCTGGGTGCAAATCCTGGCCCTACCACCTATAAATTGTTTGGCCCTGGGCAAGTGAAAGCCTCCCTGAGCCTCAGTTTCCCCAAGAGGCTGTTATAAGTACTAAGTGAGATGAGGGGGGTGAAGATACTGGCAGCCATTATTATTATTATGAGGCCATAGGAACCCTTTAGCCCCACAAGGAAAGGGAAGAGCCAGTGAACCCCCAGGGTCGCTGGTGAGGTTCAGGTGAGATAAAGGCTGGGTACAGATGGAACATCTGATGTGGGTGATTTAAGGGGGGTTTATAAAAGGGCCTATTTACACGGCGTGGGCAAGTTACAGGGAACCACAAGGGCCAGGGTAGGGCTGGGCTGGTGACTGCTGGGAAGTGTAGCCACCCTCAGGTCTGAAACACAGGGAGGGAGTGCTCCCCGACAGTAGCTGTGGTCTTGGGGCGCCTGCAGCCAGTCCACTGTGCCAGGTGGAAGGTGTCAGGGGATAAACACCCACCCTCACTCTCCCCCGACCTGCTGGCTGAACTTCCTCACATAGGAAGGAAGCCCAGGGGTGCAGCCCACACAGGCAGCCTCCCAGATGAGGAGCGTGGTGGAGGAGGGTGGCGATCGATCCCAGGGATCCAGGAGTGGGCCAGGGTTTGTGGGGGCAGGTACCTTGAGGCTTGTGAAACACAAAGGCCTGTCCTTGCTCTGGCAGTGGACCCAGTCAGTCCTTTGCAGAGCCCTTTCCCACTGCTTCCTTTTTCATCCTGACCAGGTTTTTTGCAAAGTAAATAGGGCTCGTGGTATCTCACCCATCTGACAGATGGGCAAACTGAGGTAGACGCCGTCTTCCAGATCTCAGCTGGGAAACTCCACGTCTGACAGGTGTAGGTAGTGCCTTTACAGGAGCCACTTAAGTGTTGTGAGGTGTGATCCAAGTCAGAGTCTGTGTTTCTGGGAGGCAAGGACCAGGTCTTTCTTCCCTCTCTGACTAGGGCAGTGGGACAGATGGGCAGTGGGGCTCCAACTCAGGACCAGCCGGAGTGGAAACAGGCGTGGGATTTTCTCCCCTTTGTAACTTAATGCTTGGAAACCGTTTCTAGGCAGGCATTCAGAGGAGTAAATTCTGGGAACTGGGGTGCAGTGACCCTTCTATTGTGACCTCCTTTTATGTATTTTGGGCCTAAGTGACCTCTTTTGTGTTCTCCATCTCAGCCTGAAGGGAGCTTTGGCAAATCCAGTTTCCTGTAAAGATTCAGAGGGCTGGGAAACTAATGGTCTCTGCTGCATCCAGAAGCCTTTTTCTTTTCTCCTTCCTTGCTTTTTTTTTTTTTTTTTTTAAGGCCGGGGCCCGATGGAGAAACAAGTGAGTGATCAAATAGCTAACTTCAAACTCTGCCTGAGGCCAGGGCTCAGTGATTGGGGAATTGAAAGGTGAACCACACAGTGGTTCTAGGGAGGGTTTTGTTTCTTCGAAAAAATTCAAAGAAATTCCTAGGCTAGCCGTGGTGCTCAGACGTTCAGCTGCTGGGACTAGTTTTGAGCCAGGAGACTCTCGTCACTGATGGGTTTGGGCCTTTCAGAACTGTTCATTTGGGGCTTCCCTGGTGGCGCAGTGGTTGAGAGTCCGCCTGCCGATGCAGGGGACACGGGTTCGTGCCCCCGTCCGGGAAGATCCCGAAGCGGCTGGGCCCGTGAGCCATGGCCGCTGAGCCTGCGCGTCCGGAGCCTGTGCTCTGCAACGGGAGAGGCCACAACAGTGAGAGGCCCGCGTACTGCAAAAAAAAAAAAGAACTGTTCATTTGTGGAAGGAAGGGAGATGCCCAAACCCAGACTCGTTCCTGTTTCCCCTGAGAGAGCCAAACGCCAGAACCCAGAGGCCACCTTGAGTGAGGGTGGCAAACGTGAAAACCTTGGGATTCTCATTAGGGATCCTTTTAAAAGGTAGTCAGATCATGTTACTCAGCTGCTCAAGACCCTGCAAGGGCTCCCGCATCACTCAGAGCAAAACCCGGAAGTCCTTACACCATCTGCCCTTCCCCCACAAACACACACCGCCAGCTCCGCCCTCAGCTCCTCCTGCCCTCCCCGCACCTCGCTCCGCTCCTGCCTACTGTGCTCTTACCTCTAGCTCTGTGCCCTTGCTTGTCCCTCTGCCCGGAACGCTCATCCCTAAGAGTCACGTGCCTCTTCCTCACCTCCTTCAGGCCTCGGCTCAAATGCACCCCCCCCCCTTCATCGAGAACATCCCTCATCAGCCATTAAAACTGCAGCCTCACCCCCAACTCCACTCACCTGCTTCAGTCTCCTACCTGCTTCGCAGATGAAGTATTCTACTCATTTTCTTGTCTACTTGTATTTTGGTTTCTTCTTTTACTGAGTTCCTGCCTCCCCCCACTAGAGCGTAAGGGATTCTACAACGGCGTCTGACAGATCATGATCTGGTTCAAACAGTGGGACTTGCTGGACAAAGTGTGAACTTTACACTGCAGTTCTGCAACAGAGCGTGGAGGTGACCTTGGAGAGGTCATTTAACATCTTTGAGCTTCATAGTCCTTATCGAAAACATGGGGAGGGCTTCCCTGGTGGCGCAGTTGTTGAGAGTCCGCCTGCCGATGCAAGGGACACAGGTTTGTGCCCTGGTCCGGGAAGATCCCACATGCCGCGGAGCGGCTGGGCCCGTGAGCCATGGCCGCTGAGCCTGCGCGTCCGGAGCCTGTGCTCCGCAACGGGAGAGGCCACAACAGTGAGAGGCCCTCGTACCGCAAAAATAAAATAAAATAAATAAAAAAATAAAACATGGGGATCATAACACCTAATGCCACATGGTAGCTGTGAGAATTAGACATCAGCCATAGAGAGCACAGAGTGAGTACTCAGTAAATGGACGATGGTTACCGCTTTTGTAACCCCCGGGTCTGACAGGTGTAGGTAGTGCCTTTACAGGAGCCACTTAAGTGTTGTGAGGTGTGATCCAATGGAGACCCCCGGGGCCATGAGGGAGGTCTGGGCCAGCCAGAAAGATGCCAGCGGGTATGTGTGTGTGGGATGGGTGTGAGGAGGGTGTGTGTGTGTGGGATGGGTGTGAGGAGGGTGTGTGTGTGGGGGGATGTGTGTGTGCACAAGCATGGAGGAAGCAGTCAGGAACACGTGCAAGGAGTGGGTGCACCCCGTGTAAACAGGCCCAGGAGCTCTGACACCAGCATATGCCTCCAAGGAGACACCAAAGGCAAGGGAAGCCAGCTCCTTCCCACCTTCACTCCGTGGGGACTTGCCGAGTGGCTCCTTCCCATCCTGATGGCTGCCGTCTCTGCAGAGCTCTCCTTCCGGGTGTGGATGTGCGGTGGGAGCTTGGAGATCGTGCCCTGCAGCCGGGTGGGCCACGTCTTCAGGAAACGGCACCCCTACAACTTTCCTGAGGGCAACGCCCTCACCTACATCAGGTGGGTCTCAGTGCAAACAGCACCGCGCTAAGAGCTAGGACACCTAGACCCCAGCCCTGTCAGTTACCCAAGGGACTGTGGGTAGCTACCCCACCTTTCTGGGCCTCGGTTTCCCCATTTGCCCCCCATTCTGGGATCCCAGTACTTTCAGGCTGGAAGGATGAAGCTGGGAGTGTCTCCACCAGGCCTCGCTTGTTTTGACTGTCCTTGTCCATGAGGGTCTTGGAAAACCAGCCAAATGACCAACTGGAAGCTGCCCTCCCCTCACTGGGTCCCAAGTACTGGTCACAGACGCCATGTCCTGACCCTGACTTGGTCAGCGTCTGCCCATCCGTGTCCCCAGCCACAGCGTGCACTTCATCTTGAGGGGCAGTGGGCAGGGTCCTAGAAGGGTCCACCCCTTCTAGGGGCGGGTCCTAGAAGGGTCCACCCCCATCACCCGCCCCCCTGATGCTGGTGGCAGGGGAGAGTGGGAGGAGCGTCATGGACACTCCTTCCCGAGGATGAGTCTTCATCTTCTAAGGCTCCCTTGTTGCCAGCGGTGGCTCCCCAGGTCTAGCTCATCAAATGGCCTGTCTTTTTGTTTTGCTTCCCCTTATCCCATTTTAGTTGTTTTTATACTTGTAAAAGTGATACATGTTTATTGTAAAAATTCAAACGATATCATATATATTATATATATCTGTACATATAGTATATTATACATTATAATTTTTACTCTTCATATCACATAGAGAGAAAAAAGTGAAAGTCCCTTTCACCCAGTCTTACTCCTATCCACTTGTCTCTCCAAAAGTAACTACTGCTAATAGATTTCTAGCCTATCATTTCAGGTCTTTTCATTTATTTTCATATATATATATATAGTTTCTGTATAGAGATGCATGTGTTTGTGGGGTGTTTTTTTTTACAGTTTTTTAACTTTTTATTTTATATTGGAGTATAGTTGATTAACAATGTTGTGTTAGTTTCAGGTGTACAGCAAAGTGATTCAGTTATACATGTACATGTGTCTCTTCTTTTTGTGTTTTTTATATAAATGGGGTCGCACTGCATGATTTTTCTGCAGCATGCTTTTCTGCCGCTCCACACTAAATTGTAGACGTCCTTCAGCGTCAGTATGTACTAACCTTGGTGTTCTTTTTAGAGGCTGCCTAGTATTCCATCATGTGGACGTAGTTCATTATTCTCCTATTGATGGGCATTTAGGTTGTCACGAATGTTTTATGACACAAGTATTCTTGAACGTGTCCCTTTGCCCACATGCTGGTATTTTGGTAGAATAGGTTCCTCAAAGTGGAGTGTCAAAGAGTATCCGTACCCACAGAGCTGATGGATGCTGACAGATTGTCCTCCAAAAAGACTGTTCTCATTGATACCACCCCAATCAGAATTCTTTTGCGTGCACTCCTGTCTCCGCACCCTGAACTTCACAGAGCTGATCTTGAGCCCAACCCTAACTCTGTCACTGCCCTGGTGACCTTATTTTGCTCCTTCCTACCCTTTTAGGAATACCAAGCGCACTGCAGAGGTGTGGATGGATGAATACAAGCAGTATTACTACGAGGCCCGGCCCTCGGCCATAGGGAAGGCCTTCGGCAGGTGGGCCCCTCTCCCAGCCCCCCTTGGCCTTCCTCCACAACCTTAGCAAAATACAAAATTGTGTGTACACCAGGGAAGCGCTCAGGGTCTCCTTAGCACCTGAGCTGCCCCAGGCCGCTGGGCTCTTCCGGGCCTGTAGGGTATACGACGCAGAGACAAGGTTCTGGTCCTTGAGGAGGATGCAGCCTCATAGGGAGAAATAACCAGGGAGGGCTCGCTTATGAGAGCACTGCCGGCCCACAAGCTGCCTGCAGGACAGACATCTGTGGACGTGCTTAAGGACGGCTCTCTGTAGAAAATACTCGGGGGTTTGACTCCACCCCTTGCTGTTCAAAATCTGACAGTGATCTGTTAGCTTATTTTTCTGCCCTGGACTGTTATGACTACAGTCTAGTTAAGCATTTTCAAAATGTGGATTAATTGTGAAATCAATTTAGAGAGTCGTGACCAGTTTTTTTTTTTTAAACGATAGAGAACTAGAATATTACAGATTAGTACGGAACAGAACAGAACATAACAGCTGATTGCAGTTACGGATAGATATTGTTTTGTGAAAATTCTTATTTTGGTTGTATGTTTGTAGCCATATATGCCCATGGGTATACTTGGTCACAATGTATTTATTTCTTACTTAATGCTGTGGTCAGATAGGTTTGAAAACATTATTAGCGATCATCAATGAATCTCCATCTATTTGTTTGTATCTATCCCTTGTTAAAAAAAAAAGTTATGTCACTATTTCTTTTAGTGGGGAAGTAACATCTGCTGAGGACCTACCCTGTGCTAGGCACTTATGTCCCCTTTATTCATTTGATTCTCACAAAAACCTTTGGAGGTAGATGGTTGTGTCCCCACTTTACTGAGAACAAACAGGCTCAGAGAGGCGGTGAGGTTATCTGTCAGTGGCCGTTATGGTCAGTGGAGCTGAGGAAGGTGTCCATGGACACATCAGATGGTTTTTATCTGCCAACTTTATGGAAAGATGTTTAAAGCGTGGTTTTCTTGTTGGTAGACACTTTCTGCTCAGCTGGAATGCAGGAAAGGAAAACTTCTAGTTCATTAAGGCTCTGCTCTCTCTGTGAAAATAAGGACCAGATAGTGGTATCCTCACCTGAGGTCTCAAGGAGTAAGAAGCCGAGATTAAAGCCTGGCCCCCGTGGGCTGGGCAGATCCTGAAAGGTGAGCAGGAATTTGAGGAGAGAAATAAGGCATGGCCAGGAACCCTGGGAGGAGCTTGCAGGTCAGAGAATGACTTAAGGCAGGGACCAAGGCTGGAAGGCAGCCTTGGACAGCTCCTGGCCCTAGCTCCCTGGGGTAGGTGGAAAGAGGGGGCCAGCCTCCCGGGCCTTCTCATGCCTGCTGAGCATTGCCTTCTCCTCCAGCGTGGCCACGCGGATCGAGCAGAGGAAGAAGATGAACTGCAAGTCCTTCCGCTGGTACCTGGATAACGTCTACCCAGAGCTCACGTGAGTGCAGCCCTCAGCTCGTGCATCTGGCCTGGGTAGGGGCCGGCAGCTTGGGGACCCTTCACCCTGATCTCTCCCCAGCCCAGGCAATCTGGCTCTTTCTAGCTGTCAGTGTTTGTTGTCATGTGAAGGGTCTGGAGGAACCGGGAGGAGGTTACCAGGAGTTAAGAGTGAGGTGTGGTAGGAACCAAAGTTTAACAGACCGGGCCTTAGAGCTAGAAATGGGCATTGTCCCCTTAGGACAACAACAGTGCATTATGTAGCAAAGGCTGCAGAAACACTCATTTCCTTTGACTCTCCTCTCTTCCTTCTGGGAGTTTATCCTAAGGAAATAAAGCAACCAAAGCAAAAAAAACCTGTTGACAAATAAATGTCCACTGTAGGCTTCTCTGCTGTGAAAAAATTGAGAAAAAACTAACGATAGGGGCTGGGTTTAGTGAATCATGATGCGTCGATCTAAACAAATATGTGTCAATTAATGTTATAATCATAAACCGTGAAAAAACATGGGGAAATGTTTGCTCCAGCAAATGAGGAAGCAGCATGCAAATGGTGTATGTGCGTGGGTGACAGGACGGCGGGCAGTAGCTGTAATGACAGGGGTAGGGAGGGCAGAGCTGTTTCTTTTTTTCCTCATTTCAAAATCTTTCTCAGCATCCTGGCTACATCATTCCTCACCTCCTCCAGGTCTTGACTCAGCTGTCCCCGCTGCGTGAGGCTCCCCCAAACTCTGCATTGGCCGACTGCACCTTCCCCAGCATTCCCTGCTTATTTTCCTCTGTCACCCTTATTGTCATTCAGCATATATGTGGCCAATTAATTTTACTGTCATCTCCCAACACTTGACAGGAAGCTTCGTGAGGGTAGAGGTGTTTATCTGTTTTGTTCACTGCCTTATCTCCAGCCCCTAGAACAGTGCCTGTCACAAAATGGGCACTTGATAAATATTTTTAACTGAATAAATTGCATAGTCAATAAGCATCAGTAATAACTTTGAAATTAGCATTCTCTCTTCTGGAAATGTCACCTCGGGGAATGGGTTATTCCACTGCTGTCTCCCAAGGATGCTATCATGGCTTTCCAGAACACTCCACCTCTCAGAGCCTGCAGATCCTCCAAGGAGGCAAATCTTTGTCCTTCAAGGGCAGATTTGATTTTTGGAAAACAGCCGTAGTTAAGTTGTAGCCAAGTCCAGTGAGTAAGCTGGTTGATTAACCCAGATAATACAATCCTGGGTCCCAAATACAGGGTGACAAGACTGAAACAAGTAACAAGGATAAACTGACTCTGCAAGCAATGTTCAAGGAATTCCAGAAGGGTCTGAGCAGCGGCTGCATCCTTGGAAAAAGTTGGCAGCCGGATAACCCCAGCTCCCCAGATGATGGCTGTGCATGGAAGAACATTACTTTACAAACTTGTAATAAATGAACCGCTTCCTCAAGTGGCCACTTTTAAGGGGACAGTTTCATTCAGACATGTCATTTCTGAGGGAAAAAAGCATAGTCTTTCTTTATGTTCTGTCAGAGTTCATGCTATCTGGTTGGAGTCATGGACTCCAGGCCTCAGACAGGAGCTGGGGAGCTGGGGGAAGAGTTGGGAGGATCGGGGATGTGCCTCTCCCCACACCCCAGTCCCCATGCAATCCCTTGAGGACCAAGAGGAAGAAGTAGTTTATAACTACCATAAGTCTGGATCTATCACAAAGACAGGAGAGTGGATGAAACCAGCCGTGTGATATGAGGAGCGTAAGTCATCTTCCGTTTGTTTTGTCACTGTGTGGACGTTTAAAAATGACTTTTTGTTGTTAAGGTAGAAATTGCAGTTCATTCCTATCCAGTTTACTCATCCTCGGTCTGTTCCTTCATGTTCTGCCTCAGTTCTCAGGGCGAGGGGCCCGGAGTGGATCAGGTTGTTAATTAGAAAGGAGATCTATAGGCCCAAATGATACCATGTTCCTCCAAACAGGATCCTAATAGTGGGCCACACTTGCAGATGGTCAGTGGAGAAACTTAGGAGGCTGAACAGAGAGGTCTTTTCTTTCCTAGGCCTGCCTGCAGTACTGCTTTTCCAGATCAGAGTTCTGTGGCTAGCCTCAGCAATTGCTAATGTATTACTTTTATTAGGATGTTCAGGAACAGTTGTGCAGGCTGTGCACTGCACAAGCACACCATATGTGAAGGGTGCTGGTCACACAGTATTGTACATTTATTACTACAATTCCTGGCAAATGACAGTAAAAGTCTTCTAACAAAAGACTTTTTTGTCTTTTTTTTCATAATGGAGGAAAATCATCTATATTATGATGATTTTCTAACAGATGGAAGTAAAGTGTCTCAAGAAAGGGATGCCTATTGCTGTTTCTACAAAGGCATCATAAGGGCTAATGGCAGCCCAGCTTCAAGGTGGTCCACAGAGAGGAAAGCAGATGCAGACTTAAGAGGGCTACCAACAAATAGGACAGCTTAGCCTGGCTCTGCCAGAAAGCAGAGGAAGGGTGGTGATGGCCATCCCAGCTGCTGCAGGGCTGCTGCTACCACTCAGACACCTCAGGAGCTGCGTCTGGTCTCGAGATTTCTGCCCAAGCCCCGGGTTTCCTGCATAAGCATCAGTGGGCAGGCCTTTGTTGTCAGTGACATTGCCACACTTGTACAGTACACATCTCACCTCTGAAAACTGATCAGCTTGCACATCTTCCTAAGCAACAGCGGGTAGGGAGGGGAAGAGAAGAGAAGGGTCTGAAACAACCTTGGCTTCTCAAAGAGGCTCCCGCAGGCCCTTGTCTCTGTATAGAGGGGAAGTATAACACGTTGCCCCTGGATGAAGCAGAGGGGGTGGAGCTTTTGCCTCCCGACAGCCTTGCACCTAGCAGGTTGCAAACTTACATCCTACAGTGATCAGACAGACAATGTCAATAAGTCAAGTGGGTGGGGATGACCGTAGGGAGTGGAGGGGACTGTGGCAAACAGAAATGCACAAGCTCCACCCATAAGGGGGCAGCTGCTGCTCATCACAGTGTGTTAGTGCCGTGCTGGAATGCAAGTTCGGTGTGGCAGCCTGACCTTGCTATGTTTTCCAAAGAAGCTGGATTTTTGGTGGGATGAATTAGGAGATTGGGATTGACATATATACACTAATATGTATAAAATGGGTAACTAACTAATAAGAACCTGCTGTATAAAAAAATTTTAAAAATTCAAAAAAAATTCTAAAGTTCAAAAAGAAAAAGAAGCTGGATTTTTCTGTGTAAACTTGAAATCTTAAAATACGGCCAACTAATTAAAAGCACCAATAATCACACTGTGCAGGTCAGAAAAAACCTGTCCAGGGCCAGATTCAGCTTAGGGGCCAACAGTTTGCAGCCTCTGTTCTAGAACTGCACGACCTCTTACAAGGGGGTGTGGGGTTCTGAAGGGGCACTGCTACCAGTAGTGTGGAGGGAAAGTGAAGGGCTCTCCTTGAGGCTCTGTGAGAGCGGGTAGGTTCTGGGAATCCGGGGGCTTCCAACCAGCCCTGAGGAAGGAAGACCTGGTTTGGTCAAGGTCCTGCAGGATGTCCACATGAGACAAGAGAGTGCCGGAAATGTTCTGATCCATGCCCCCCGCCCAGGTTCTCTTCCTGACAGAGGTAACAGAGGCAGATAGGATTAGCATGTGGTCAGACTCCAAGCCCTCCTGGT